>NC_090933.1:657391961-657740962 GCF_040938575.1 Ambystoma mexicanum | reverse complement strand
TGTCTCCCTCCTGTACCCCCCCGCTCATGTCCCATGTCTCCCTCCTGTACCCCCCACCCCCCGCTCATGCCCTGTGTCTGCCCTGTTCCCCCACCCCCCGCATGCCCCGTGTGACCCTCCTGTTACCCCCCCACCCCTCGCTCATGCCCCGTGTCTCCCTCCTGTTCCCCCCACCCCCTGCTCATGCCCCGTGTCTCCCTCCTGTACCCCATGCTCATGTCCCATGTCTCCCTCCTGTATCCCCTGCTCATGTCCCATGTCTCCCTCCTGTACCCCCCACCCCCCGCTCATGCCCCATGTCTCCCTCATGTTACCCCCACCCTCCGCTCATGCCCTTTGTCTCCCTCCTGTATCCCCCACCCCCTGCTCATGCCCCGTGTCTGCCCTGTTCCCCCCATGCCCGCTCATGCCCCGTGTCTCCCCTGTTACCCCCATCCCCCGCTCATGCCCTGTGTCTCCCTCCTATTCCCCTACCCCCGCTCATGCCCCCTGTTTCCCTCATGTTCCCCCCACACCCCGCTCATGACCTGTGTCTCCCTTGTGTTGCCCCCCACCCCCTAATTCATGCCCCGTGTCTCCCTCCTGTACCCCCCGCTCATGTTCCATGTCTCCCTCCTGTACCCCCGCTCATGCCCTATGTCTGCCCTGTTCCCCCCCCACCCCCGCTCATGCCCCGTGTCTCCCTCATGTTACCCCCCACCCCCCGCTCATGCCCTGTGTCTCCATCCTGTACCCCCCCACGCCCTGCTCATGCCCCGTGTCTGCCCTGTTCCCCCACGCCTGCTCATGCCCCGTGTCTCCCCTGTTACCCACATCCCCCGCTCATACCCTGTGTCTCCCTCCTATTCCCCTACCCCCGCTCATGCCCCGTGTTTCCCTCGTGTTCCCCCCACCCCCCGCTCATGACCCGTGTCTCCCTCGTGTTGCCCCCCACCCCCACTCATGAAGCGTGTCTCCTCCTGTACCCCCCACCCTCTGCTCATGCCCCATGTCTGCCCTGTTCCCCCCATGCCCGCTCATGCCCCGTGTCTCCCCTGTTACCCCATCCCCCGCTCATGCCCCATGTCTCCCTCCTGTTCCCCCCACCCGCCGCTCATGACCAGTGTCTCCCTTGTGTTCCCCCCACCCCCTGCTCATGCCCCGTGTCTCCCTTCTGTACCCCCCGCTCATGTCCCATGTCTCCCTCTGTACCCCCCACCCCCTGCTCATGCCCTGTGTCTGCCCTGTTCCCCCACCCCTCGCTCATGCCCCGTGTGCCCCTCCTGTTACCCCCCACCCCTCGGTCATGCCCCGTGTCTACCTCCTGTTCCCCCACCACCTGCTCATGCCCCGTGTTTCCCTACTGTTCCCCCCACCCCCCGCTCATGACCCGTGTCTCTCTTGTGTTGCCCCCCACTCATGACCCGTGTCTCCCTCGTGTTGCCCCCCACCCCCTGCTCATGCCCCGTGTCTTCCTCCTGTACTCCCCCGCTCATGTCTCCCTCCTATACCCCCCACCCCCTGCTCATGCCCAGTGTCTGCCCTGTTCCGCCCCACCCCCCGCTCATGCCCCTTGTCTCCCTCATTTTACCCCCCACCCCCGCTCATGCCCTGTGTCTCCCTCCTGTACCCCCCACCCCCTGCTCATGCCCCGTGTCTGCCCTGTTCCCCCATGCCCACTCATGCCCCGTGTCTCCCCTGTTACCCCATCCCCCGCTCTTGCCCTGTGTCTCCCTCCTATTCCCCTACCCCCGCTAATGCCCCGTGTTTCCCTCGTGTTCCCCCCACCCCCGCTCATGACCTGTGTCTCCCTCGTGTTGCCCCCCACCCCGCTCATGAAGCGTGTCTCCCTCATGTTGCCCCCACCCCCTGTAAATGCCCTGTGTCTCCCCTGTTCCTGCCACCCCCAGTCATGCCCCTTGTCTCCCATGTTCCCCCCCACCCCCCGCTCATGCCCCGTGTCTCCCCTGTTCCCCCCAGCCCCCGCTCATGCCCCGTGTCTCCCCTGTTCACCCCCATCCCCAGCTCATTCCCCTTGTCTCCCCTGTTCCCCCCACCCCCTGAAAATGGCCAGTGTCTCTCTTGTTCCCCCCACCCCCCTGCTCATGCCCCATGTCTCCCCTGTTTCCCTCCACCCCCGCTCATGCCCCGTGTCTGTCCCCTGTTCCCCCCTGCTATTGCCCCGTGTCTCTCTCCTGTTCCCCCACCCCCGCTCATGCCATGTGTCTGCCCTGTTACCCCACCCCACCCCATGCTCATTGTAACGCTCACCTGATTCCCGTAGAGGCGCCGGTCTTGACTGGGCGTATACCGTATCTTCAAAGGTGATGTGTAACACACGGCTGGCTCTTTGGGCTGGACCTCTGTGCACTGTATGTCTGGCTCGAAGGGTAAGATGTCTGCAGATAGAAAATGTGGGATTAATGAACTGGGTTATTGAATGTCTCTCTCTTCTTCCCTTTCTCTTCTCCTGTAGAACCCCAAAGGTTAACGCTCTCACCTTAGGTAAGTGAACGCCGTGCTCTCCATCTGCCTCGAGGCAGGGTGCTGTAACAAGTTTCTTCACTGGATAAGGGGAGCAGGCCTCTTGACTTCAGAGGACTGCTGTCCGTCGTTTACTGCACGAACGGTAAGTTTCGAGTAATTCTAATGTCTTTAAAGTCTTTTGTAATGATGTCTCTTGTTTTGCAGGGTTCCGGCGATGGCGGATGGTGGGCTGAAGTGAGTTGAAGATGGAGCCCGTGTGATGAATAGAAGCGCCTGGAAGCACGTAAGTTAGCGCTTGTTGCCTGCTTCACGATGCGCTCTGTCTTTTTATTTTGCAGGTACAAGTTCGGGGCGGCTGCAGGGTGCCGGAATACCCACTGGGTTAGATGTGGAAAGGAGTAATGGCACGTGAGTATTAAAGTTCCCCAATGTCTTTAAACGCACCTTGTTTTGTCTTTCAGATGCGGGATGCAGCGCCGAAGGCGTTGGTGACAGCCGATGGACCAGGTAAGTGAAGAGCTGTCACTGAAGACCGTAATGCTAACCTGTTCTTTCTTGTCTTTATAGGTGTTGCTGAAGACTGGATTCAGAATGGTAAGCCTTTTTCCTTAGGCCCAGGATCAGATGCAGAAGACACGATGAGCGTTCTGCTGCTGAGGATGCAGAATAACGCAAAGCAAGATTCATCCATCGGGTGTGGTTTAAATAGCCTCCTGTAGTGCTTAGAGGTCTCCTTCCACAGCCACGCCTAGGTGAGAAAAGAGTTCCTGCTTTCCAGAAGAGTTCCAGTGTTCTGAATCTAGGGAGTGGCTCCTGCCCCACCCAACAGGAAAAGTAGTTCCAAACAGAAGAGGATCAGAGACTCAACTGGCAGGCAAGTAAGCAGCATGGTCTGCTGCAGGTAAGTCCACCCAAGCATTATGAGCCCGGCGCTTCCAGCGCTGGGACTGGGCATATTTATGAGCCTGGTGCCACTGGCGCCAGGACTGGGTCCAAAAGGTCCCAATTGGGACTGGTTGGCACTCGGAACCTGGGTTATGGATCTGCTTCCAAGGGAGTTGGGAAAACCCGACCTTTTAGAAGCAGAGATCATGACACTCATGCCCTGTGTCTCCCTGGTGCTGCCCCCACCCTCCGCTCATGCACCGTGTCTCCCTGGTGTTGCCCCCTACCCCCGCTCATGCCCCGTGTCTCCCTCGTGTTGCCCCCCACCCCCTGCTCATGCCCCGTTTCTCCCTTGTGTTACCCCCCAGCCCTCATTCATGCCCCGTGTCTCCCTCCTGTACCCCCTGCTCATCTCCCGTGTCTGCCCTGTTCCCCCCACCACCGCTCATGCCCTGTGTCTCCGCTGTTTCCCCCCCACCACCCGCTCATGCCCCGTGTCTCCCTCCTGTACCCCCCCACCTCCGCTCATGCCCCGTGTTTCTCTTGTGTTCCCCCATCCCCCGTTCATGACCAGTGTCTCGCTCATGTTGCCCCCCAATCCCCGCTCATGACCTGTGTCTCCCTCGTGTTGCCCCCCACCCCCGCTCATGACCCGTGTCTCCCTCGTGTAGTCCCCACCCCCCGCTCATGCCCCGTGTCTCCCTCGTGTTACCCCCCACCCCCTGCTCATGCCCTGTGTCTCCCTCCTGTGCCCCCACCCCCCGCTCATGCCTCGTGTCTCCCTCCTGTACCCCTGCTCATGCCCTGTGTCTGCCCTGTTCCCCCCACCCCCGCTCATGCCCCATGTCTCGCTCATGCTCCGCCCACCCCTGCTCATGACCCGTGTCTCCCTTGTGTTGCTCCCCACCCCCCTGTTCATGACCCGTGTCTCTCTCGTGTTGCCCCCCAACCCCCACTGCTCATGCCCCGTGTCTCCCTCTTGTAGCCCCACCCCCCGCTCATGCCCCGTGTCTCCCTCCTGCACCCCCCACCCCCGCTCATGTCCCATGACTCCCTCCTGTACCCCCACCCCCCACTCATGCCCTTTGTCTGCCCTGTTCCCCCCCACCCCCGCTCATGCTCCGTGTCTCCCTTGTGTTACCCCCACCCCCCACTCATGCCCCGTGTCTCCATCCTGTTACCCCCCACCCCCGCTCATGCCCTGTGTCTCCCTCCTGTTCCGCCCACCCCCCGCTCATGCCCCATGTTACCCCCCACCCCCTGCTCATGCACTGTGTCTCCCTCCTGTTGCCCCCCATCCCCCGCAAATGCCCCATGTCTCCCCTGTTCCCTCACTCCCGGTCATGCCCCTTGTCTCCCCAGTTACCCCCCACCCCCCGCTCATGCCCCGTGTCTCCCCTGTTCCCCCCCACCCCGCTCATGCCCATTGTCTCCCCTGTTCCCCCACCCCCTGCTCATGGCCCGTGTCTCTCTTGTCCCCCCCACTCATGCTCTGTGTCTCCCTCCTTTTCACCCCAACCCCTGCTCATGCCCCTTGTCTCCTCTGTTCCCCCCCAACCCCCGCTCATGCCCTATATCTCTCTCCTGTTCCCCCAACCCGCGCTCATGCCCCGTGTCTCGCTCGTGTTACCCCCCACCCCCTGCTCATGCCCCGTGTCTCGCTCCTGTACCCCCCACGCCCTGCTCATGACCTGTTTCTGCCCTGTTCTCCCGCCCCGCTCATACCCCGTGTCTCCCCTGTTACCCCCATCCCCCGCTCATGCCCTGTGTCTCCCTCCTGTTCCCCAACCCACGGCTCATGCCCCGTGTTTCCCTCGTGTTCACCCCCACCCCCCGCTCATGACCCGTGTCTCCCTCGTGTTGCCCCCCACCCCCTGCTCATGAAGTGTGTCTCCCCTGTTCCCCCCCGCTCATCCTCCGTGTCTCCCCTGTTCCCCCACTCCCCGCTCATGCCCCTTGTCTCCCCTGTTCCCCCACCCCTGCTATTGCCCCGTGTCTCTCTCCTGTTCCCCCCACCCCCGCTCATGCCATGTGTCTCCCCTGTTTCCCTGCACCCCCGCTCATGCCCTGTGTCTGTCCCCTGTTCCCCCCACCCCCGCTATTGCCCCGTGTCTCTCTCCTGTTCCCCCCACCCCCGCTCATGCCATGTGTCTGCCCTTTTGGCCCACCCCACACTCATGCCCCGTGTCTCCCTCGTGTTGCCCCCAACCCCCGCTCATGCACTGTGTCTCCCTCGTGTTGCCCCCACCCACGCTCATGCCCCGTGTCTCCCTCGTGTTGCCCCCCACCCCCGCTTATGCCCTGTGTCTCCCTCGTGTTACCCCACAACCCCGCTCATGCCCCGTGTCTCCCTCCTGTACCCCCCACCCCCTGCTCATGCCCTGTGTCTGCCCTTTTCCCCCCACCCCCGCTCATGCCCTGTGTCTCCCCTATTACCCCCCCACTCCCCGCTCATGCCCTGTGTCTCCCTCTTGTTCCCCCAGCCCCTGTTCATGCCCCGTGTTTCCCTCGTGTTCCCCCATCCCCCGCTCAAGACCCGTGTCTCCCTCGTGTTGCCCCCACCCCCTGCTCATGACCCGTGTCTCCCTCGTGTTGCCCTCTGCTCATGCCCCGTGTCTCCCTCTTGTACCCCCACCCTCCACTCATGCCCCCTGTCTTCCTCCTGTACCCTCCACCCCCGCTCATGTCCCATGTCTCCCTCCTGTAACCCCCACCCCCCGCTCATGCCCTGTGTCTGCCCTGTTCCCCCACCCCCGCTCATGCCCCGTGTCTCCCTCGTGTTGCCCCCCACCCCCGCTTATGCCCTGTGTCTCCCTCGTGTTACCCCACAACCCCGCTCATGCCCCGTGTCTCCCTCCTGTACCCCCCACCCCCTGCTCATGCCCTGTGTCTGCCCTTTTCCCCCCACCCCCGCTCATGCCCTGTGTCTCCCCTATTACCCCCCCACTCCCCGCTCATGCCCTGTGTCTCCCTCTTGTTCCCCCAGCCCCTGTTCATGCCCCGTGTTTCCCTCGTGTTCCCCCATCCCCCGCTCAAGACCCGTGTCTCCCTCGTGTTGCCCCCACCCCCTGCTCATGACCCGTGTCTCCCTCGTGTTGCCCTCTGCTCATGCCCCGTGTCTCCCTCTTGTACCCCCACCCTCCACTCATGCCCCCTGTCTTCCTCCTGTACCCTCCACCCCCGCTCATGTCCCATGTCTCCCTCCTGTAACCCCCACCCCCCGCTCATGCCCTGTGTCTGCCCTGTTCCCCCACCCCCGCTCATGCCCCGTGTCTCTCTCGTGTTACCCCCCACCCCCGCTCATGTCCCATGTCTCCCTCCTGTAACCCCCACCCCCGCTCATGCCCTGTGTCTGCCCTGTTCCCCCCACCCCCTGCTCATGGCCCGTGTCTCTCTTGTCCCCCCACCCCCGCTCATGCTCCCTGTCTCCCTCCTTTTCACCCCACCCCCTGCTCATTCCCCTTGTCTCCTCTGTTCCCCCCACCCCCGCTCATGCCCCGTGTCTCTCTCCTGTTCCCCCAACCCGCGCTGATGCCCCGTGTCTCCCTCCTGTTACCCCCCACCCCCTGCTCATGCCCTGTGTCTCTCTCCAGTTGCCCTCACCCCCTGCTCATGCCCCATGTCTCTCTCCTGTTCCCCCCACCCCCCGCTCATGTCCTGTGTCTCCCTTGTTTCCCCCACCACCCGCTCATGCCCCGTGTCCCTTCCCTGCCCCCCAACCCCTGATCATGCCTGTGTCTCTCTCCTGTTCCCCCTCACCCAAGCTCATGCCCTGTGTCTCCCCTGTTCCCCCACCCCCCGCTCATGGCCCTTGTCTCTCTCTTGTTCCCCCCACCCCCGCTCATGCCCCATGTCGCCCTCCTGTGCACCCCACCCCCTGCTCATGCTTCGTGCCTCCTTCCTCTTCCCCCACCCCCGCTAATGCCCCGTGTCTCTCTCCTGTTGCTCCCCACCCCCCCGCTCTTGCCCTGGGTCTCCCCTGTTCCCCCCAACCCCACCCGGTCATGCCCCGTGTCTCCCTCCTGTTGCCCCCCACCCCCTGCTCATGCCCTGTGTCTGCCCTGTTCCCCACACCCCCTGCTCATGCCCCATGTCTCCCTCATGTTGCCCCCAGCCCGCTCATGCCCCATTTCTCCCTCATGTTGCCTCCCACCCCCTGCTCATGCCCTGTGTCTCCCTCGTGTTGCCCCCTACCCCCACTCATGCCCAGTGTCTCCCTCATGTTACCCCCACCCCCCGCTCATGCCCCGTGTCTACCCTGTTCCCCTCACCCCCCGCTCATGCCCTGTGTCTCCCTTGTGTTTCCCCCACCCCCCGCTTATGCCCCTTGTCTCCCTCGTGTTGCCCCCCACCCCACGCTCATGAAGCGTGTCTCCCCTGTTCCCCCCACCCCATCATGCCCGTTGTCTCCCATGTTCCCCCCCGCTCATGCCCCATGTTTCACCTGTTCCCCCACCCCCCGCTCATGCCCCTTTTCTCCCCTGTTCCCCCCAGCCCCTGCTCATGGCCCGTGTCTCTCTTGTTCCCCTGCACCCCCCACTCATGCCCCGTGTCTCCCCTGTTTCCCTCCACCCCCGCTCATGCCCCGTATCTGTCCCCTGTTCCCCCCACCCTGCTATTGCCCCGTGTCTCTCTCTTGTTCCCCCCACCCCCTGCTCATGCCATGTGTCTGCCCTGTTGCCCCACCCCACACTCATGCCCCGTGTCTCCCTCGTGTTGCCCCCACCCCCCGCTCATGCACCATGTCTCCCTCATGTTGCCCCCCACCCCCGCTCATGCCCCGTGTCTCCCTCGTGTTGCCCCCACCCCGCTAATGCCCTGTGTCTCCCTCGTGTTACCCCCACCCCCCGCTCATGCCCCGTGTCTCCCTCCTGTACCCCCACCCCCTGCTCATGCCCCGCGTCTGCCCTGTTCCCCCACCCCCGCTCATGCCCTGTGTCTCCCCTGTTACCCCCCACTCCCCACTCATGCCCTGTGTCTCCCTCCTGTTCCCCCAGCCCCTGCTCATGCCCCGTGTTTCCCTCGTGTTCCCCCATCCCCTACTCAAGACCCATGTCTCCCTCGTGTTTCCCCCCACCCCCCACTCATGACCTGTGTCTCCCTCGTGTTGCCCCCTGCTCATGTCCCGTGTCTCCCTCTTGTACTCCCACCCTCCACTCATGCCCCGTGTCTCCCTCCTGTACCCCCACCCCGCTCATGTCCCATGTCTCCCTCCTGTACCCCCCACCTCCCGCTCATGCCCTGTGTCTGCCCTGTTCCCCCACCCCCGCTCATGCCCCGTGTCTCCCTCGTGTTACCCCCCACTCACGCCCCGTGTCTCCCTCCTGTTGCCCCCACCCCCGCAAATGCCCCATGTCTCCCCTGTTCCCTCACCCCCCGGTCATGCCCCTTGTCTCCCCTTGTTCCCCCCACCCCCCCGCTCATGCCCTGTGTCTCCCCTGTTCCCCCCCATCCCCCGCTCATGCCCGTTGTCTCCCCTGTTACCCCCCACCCCCTGCTCATGGCCCGTGTCTCTCTTGTCCCCCCGCCCCCCGCTCATGCTCCATGTCTCCCTCCTTTTCACCCCACCCCCTGCTCATGCCCTTTGTCTCCTCTGTTCCCCCACCCCCCGCTCATGCCCCGTGTCTCTCTCCTGTTCCCCCAACCGCGCTGATGCCCCGTGTCTCCCTCCTGTTACCCCCCACCCCCTGCTCATGCCCTTTGTCTCTCTCCAGTTGCCCCCACCCCCTGCTCATGCCCCATGTCTCTCTCCTGTTCCCCCCACCCCCGCTCATGCCCTGTGTCTCCCCTGTTTCCCCCACCCCCGCTAATGCCCTGTGTCTCTCCCCTGCCCCCCACCCCCTGCTCATGCCCGTGTCTCTCCCCTGTTCCCCCCTACCCCTCGCTCATGCCCTGTATCTCCCCTGTTCCCCCACCCCCCGCTCATGCCCCTTGTCTCTCTCTTGTTCCCCCCACCCCCCGCTCATGCCCCATGTCTCCCTCCTGTGCACCCCACCCCCTGCTTATGCTTCGTGTCTCCTTCCTCTTCCCCCACCCCCGCCAATGCCCCATGTCTCTCTCCTGTTGCTCCCCACCCCGCCGCTCTTGCCCCGGGTCTCCCCTGTTCCCCCACCCCCACCCGGTCATGCCCTGTGTCTCCCTCCTGTTGCCCCCAACCCCCTGCTCATGCCCTGTGTCTGCCCTGTTCCCCCCACCCCCTGCTCATGCCCCGTGTCTCCCTCATGTTGCCCCCACCCCCGCTCATGCCCCGTGTCTCCCTCGTGTTGCCTCCCACCCCCTGCTCATGCCCTGTGTCTGCCTCGTGTTGCCCCCCACTCCCCACCCCCCACTCATGCCCAGTGTCTCCCTCATGTTACCCCCACCCCCCGCTCATGCCTCGTGTCTGCCCTGTTCCCCTCACCCACCGCTCATGCCCCGTGTCTCCCTCGTGTTGCCCCCACCCCCCGCTCATGCCCCTTGTCGCCCTTGTGTTGCACCCACCCCCCGCTCATGCCCCATGTCTCCCTCGTGTTGCAACCACTCATGCCACGTGTCTCCCTCGTGTCACCCCCCACCCCCTGCTCATTCCCCGTGTCTCCCTCCTGTACCCCCCACCCCCGCTCATGCCCTGTGTCTGCCCTGTTCCCCCATTCCCCGCTCATACCCCATGTCTCCCCTGTTCCCCCAACCCCCTCTCATGCCCCGTGTTTCCCTTGTGTTAACCTCCACCCCACGCTCATGCCCTGTGCCTCCCTCCTAGTCCCCTCACCCCCCGCTCATGCCCCATGTTTCCCTTGTGTTCCCGCCACCCCCTGCTCATGAGACGTGTCTCCCTTGGGTTGCCCCCACCCCCGCTCATGGCCCGTGGCTCCCTTGTGTTGCCCCCACCCCCGCTCATGACCCGTGGCTCCCTTGTGTTGCCCCCACCACCTGCTCATGACCAGTCTCTCCCTTGTGTTACCCCCCACCCCCCGCTCATGCCCTGTGCCTCACTCCTGTATCCCCACACCGCTCATGCCCCGTGTCTCCCTCCTGTACCCCCGACCCCCCGCTCATGCCCTGTGTCTGTACTGTTCCCCCATCCCCGCTCATGCCCTTGTCTCCCTTGTGTTACCACCCACCCCCCGCTCATGCCCTGTGTCTACCTCCTGTACCCCCCACCCCCTGCTCATGCCCGGTGTCTGCCCTGTTCCCCCACCCCCGCTCATGCCCCGTGTCTCCCCTGTTACCCCCCACCCCCTGCTCATGCCCCGTGTTTCCCTTCTGTTCCCCCCACCCCCACTCATGCTCCGTGTTTTCCTCCTGTTCCCCCACCCCCCGCTCATGACCCCTGTCTCCCTCGTGTTGCCCCCTGCTAATGACCCGTGTCTCCCCCGTGTTGCCCCCCACCCCCGCTCATGCCCCATGTCTCCCTCGTGTTGCCCCCACCCCCCACTCATGCCCCATGTCTCCCTCGTGTTAACCTCCACCCCCCGCTCATGCCCTGTGTCTCCCTCTGGAACCCCCACCCCCCGCTCATGCGCCGTGTCTCCCTCCTGTAGCCCCCTACCCCCCGCTCCAGCCCTGGGTCTGCCCTGTTCCCCCCCACCCCCTGCTCATGCCCCGTGTCTCCCTCCTGTTGCTCCCACCGCCCAGTGATGCCCCTTGTCTCTCCTGTTCCCCCCACCCCTGCTCATGCCCCGTGTCTCCCCTGTTCCCTCCCAGCCCCCGCTCATGCCCCGTGTCTCCCCTGTTCACCCCCACCCCCCGCTCATGCCCCTCGTCTCCCCTGTTCCCCCCACCCCCTGCTCATGGCCCGTGTCCCTCTTGTTCGCCCCCACCCCCCCGCTCATGCCCAGTGTCTCCCCTGTTTCCCCCCACCTCCGCTCATGCCCCGTGTCTCTCCCCTGTTCCCCCCACCCCCTGCTCATGCCCCGTGTCTCCCTCGTGTTGCCCCCACCCCCCGCTCATGCCCTGTGTCTCCCTCATGTTGCCCCCCACACCGACTCATGCCCCGTGTCTCCCTTGTGTTGACCCCCACCCCCCACTCATGCCCGATGTCTCCCTCGTGTTACCCCCCACCCCCCGCTCATGCCCTGTGTCTCCCTCCTGTACCCCCACCCCCTGCTCATGCCCCGTGTCTGCCCTGTTGCCCCCACACCCGCTCATGCCCTGTGTCTCCCCTGTTACCCCCCGACCGCCCGCTCATGCCCCGTGTCTCCCTCCTGTTGCCCTCACCCCCCGCTCATGCCCCGTGTTTCCCTCGTGTTCTCCCCATCCCCCGCCCATGACCCATGTCTCCCTCGTGTTGCCCCCCGCTCCTGCCCTGGGTCTGCCCTGTTCCCCCCCACCCCCTGCTCATGCCCCGTGTCTCCCTCCTGTTCCCCCCTCCCTCCGCTCATGACCCGTGTCTCCCTTGTGTTGCCCCCCAACCCCCTCTCATGCCCCATGTGTCCCTCATGTTGCCCCCACCCCCGCTCATGCCCTGTGTCTGCCCTGTTCCCCTCCACCCCCACACATGCCCCGTGTCTCCCTTGTGTTACCCCCCACCCCCCGCTCATGCCCCGTGTCTCCCTCCTGAACCCCCACCCCCGCTCATGCCCCGTGTCTCTCTCCTGTTCCCCCACCCCGCGCTCATGCCCCGTGTCTTCCTCCTGTTACACCCACCCCATGCTCATGCACTGTGTCTCTCTCCTGTTGCCCCCACTTCCCGCTCATGCCCCATGTCTCTCTCCTGTTCCCCCCACCCCCTGCTCATGCCCCGTGTCTCCCCTGTTTCTCCACACCCCCTGCTCATGCCCCGTGTCTCTGCCCTGTCCCCCCCACCCCCGCTCATGCCCCGTGTCTCTCTCCTGTTCCCCCCACTCCCCGCTCATGCCCCGTGTCTCCCCTGCGCCCCCACACCCTCACGCTCATGCCCCTTGTCTCTCTCTTGTTCCCCCCACCCCCTGCTCATGCCCAGTGTCTCCCTCCTGTTCCCCCACCCCCACTCATGCACCGTGTCTCCCTCCTGTGCACCCCTCCCCCTGCTCATACTTCGTGTCTCCCTCCTGTTCCCCCAAGCCCTGCTAATGCCACGTGTCTCTCTCCTGTTGCTCCCCACCCCGCCGCTCTTGCCCCGGGTCTCCCCTGTTCCCCCCACACCCCCCGGTCATTCCCTGTGCCTCCTTCCTGTTGCCCCCCACCCCCTGCTCATGCCCTATGTCTGCCCTGTTCCCCCATCCCCCACTCATGCCCCGTGTCTCCCTCATGTTGCCCCCACCCCCACTCATACCCCGTGTCTCCCTCGTGTTGCCTCCAACCCCCCGCTCATGCCCCGTGTCTCCCTCGTGTTGCCCCCCACTCATGCCCCGTGTCTCTCTCGTGTTACCCCCCACCCCCGCTCATGCTCCATGTCTGCCCTGTTCCCCTCACCCCATGCTCATGCCCCGTGTCTCCCTCGTGTTGCCCGCACCCCCCGCTCATGCCCCTTGTCTCCCTTGTGTTGCACCCCCACCCCCCGCTCATGCCCCGCGTCTCCCTCGTGTTGTCCCCCACCCCCCGCTCATGCCCCGTGTCTCCCTCGTGTTACCCCCACTTCCTGCTCATGCCCTGTGTCTCTCTCCTGTACCCCCCACCCCCGCTCATGCCCCATGTCTGCCCTGTTCCCCCCATCCCCCGCTCATGCTCCGTGTCTCCCTCCTGGTCCCCCCACCTCCCGCTCATGCCCCATGCCCCGTGTTTCCCTCGTGTTCCCCCTATCCCCCGCTCATGACCTGTGTTTCCCTCGGGTTGCCCCCCACCCCCCGCTCATGACCCGTGTCTGCCTTGTGTTGCCCCCACCCCCCGCTCATGCCCCGTGTCTCCCTCCTGTACCCCCACCCCCGCTAATGCCCGGTGTCTCCCTCCTGTACCCCCATCCCCCGCATCATGCCCCATGTCTGCCCTGTTCCCCCCACACCCTGCATCTCCCTCGTTTTACCCCCGCTCATGCCCCGTGTCTCCCTTGTGTTACCCCCCACCCCCTGCTCATGCCCCGTGTCTCCCTCCTGTTGCCCCCCACCCCCCGCTCATGCCCTGTGTCTCCCCTGTTCCACCCATCCCCCGCTCATGCCCCATGTCTCCCCTGTTCCTCCCTACCCCCCGCTCATGCCCTGTGTCTCCTTCCTTTCTCCCCCACCCCTGGCTCATGCCCCCTGTCTGCCCAGTTCCCTCCCACCCCCCGCTCATGCCCTGTGTCTCCTCCCTCGTGTTGCCCCCCACCCCCTGCTCATGCCCCGTGTCTCCCTCCTGTTCTCCCCAACCCCCGCTCATGCCCCGTGTCTCCCCCATTCCCCCCACCCCGCTCATGCTCCGTGTCGCCCTCGTGTTGCCCCCCACCCCCTGCTCATGCCCCGTGTCTCCCTCCTGTTCTTCCCAACCCCCGCTCATGCCACATGTCTCCCCTGTTTTCCTCCATCCCCCGCTCATGCACCGTGTCCCTCCCCTGTTTCATCCACCCCCCGCTCATGCCCCGTGTCTCTCTCCTGTTCCCCCCACCCCGCTCATGCCATGTGTCTGCCCTGTTCCCCCCACCCCCCACTCATGCCATGTGTCTCCCTCCTGTACCCAAACCCGCCGCTCATGCCCCGTGTCTCCCTCCTGTACCCCCCACCCCCGCTCATGCCCTGTGTCTGCCTTGTTCCCCCCACACCCCGCTCATGCCCCGTGTCTCCCTCCTGTTCCCCCCCACCCCCGCTCATGCCCTGTGTCTGCCCTGTTCCCCCCACCCCCCGCTCAAGCCCAGTGTCTCCCTCATGTTCCCCCCACCCCCCGCTCATGACCCGTGTCTCCCTTGTGATGCCCCCTGCTCATGACAGGTGTCTCCCTCGTGTTGCCCCCAACCCCCGCTCATGCCCCATGTCTCCCTCATGTTGCCCCCATCCCCTGCTCATGCCCCGTGTCTCCCACTTGTACCCCCACCACCGCTCATGCCCTGTGTCTCCCTCCTGTCCCCCCAACCCACAATCATGTCCCATGTCTCTCTCCTGTACCCCCCACCCCCTGCTCATGCCCTGTTCCTCCCACCCCCGCTCATGCCCCGTGTCTCCCTCCTGTTACCCCCACCCCCATTCATGCCCCGTGTCTCCCACCTGTTACCCCCCACCCCCGCTCATGCCCTGTGTCTCCCTCCTGTTCCCTCCACCCCCCGCTCATGCCCCGTGTTACCCCCCACCCTCCGCTCATGCCCCCTGTCTCCCTCCTGTTGCCCCCCACCCCCACACATGCCCCTTGTCTCACCTGTTCCCCCCAACCCCCCGCTCATGCCCCGTGTCTCCGCTGTTCCCCCCCACCCCCCGCTCATGCCCGTTGTCTCCCCTGTTCCCCCCACCCCCTGCTCATGCCCCGTGTCTGCCCTGTTCCCCCACCCCCCTGCACATGCCCTGTGTCTCCCCTGTTACCTCCCACCCCTCGCTCATGTCCCGTGTGTCCCTCCTGTTCCCCCCACCCCCCGCTCATGCCCCGTGTTTCCCTCGTGTTCCCCCCACCTCCCGCTCATGACCCGTGTTGCCCCCCGCTCCCGCACATGACCCGTGTCTCCCTCGTGTTGCCCCCACCCCCTCTCATGCTCTGTGTCTCCCTCGTGTTGCCCCCTACCCCCACTCATGCCCCGTGTCTCCCTCATGTTATCCCCGATCCCTGCTCATGCCCTGTATCTCCCTCCTGTACCCCCACCCCCTGCTCATGCCCCGTGTCTCCCTCCTGTACCCCCCACCCCCCGCTCAGGCACCGTGTCTGCCTTGTGTTGCCCCCCACCCCCCCACTCATGACCCGTGTCTCCCTCGTGTTGCCCCAACCCCTGCTCATGCCCCATGTCTCCCTCGTGTTGCCCCCCACCCCCTGCTCATGCCCCGTGTCTCCCTCCTGTACCCCCCACCCCCGCTCATGTCCCATGTCTCCCTCCTGTACCCCCCTCCCCCTGCTCATGCCGTGTGTCTGCCCTGTTCCCCAAGCCCCCCGCTCATGCCCCGTGTCTCCCTCCTGTTTCCCCCCACCCCTGCTCATGCCCCATGTTTCCCTCCTGTTCCCCTACCCCCGCTCATGCCCTGTGTTTCCCTCGTGTTCCCCCCACTCCCCGCTCAAGACCCGTGTCTCCCTCGTGTTGCTCCCCACCCCCGCTCATGAAGCGTGTCTCCCTTATGTTGCCCCACCCCCTGCAAATGCCTCATGTCTCCCCTGTTCCCCCCACCCCCCAGTCATGCCCCTTGTCTCCCATGTTACCCCCCACCCCCCAGCTCATGCCCCATGTCTCCCCTGTTCCCCCACCCCCTGCTCATGCCCCGTGTCTCCCCTGTTCACCCCCATCCCCAGCTCATGCCCCTTGTTTCCCCTGTTCCCCCCACCCCTTGCTAATGGCCCGTGTCTCTCTTGTTCCCCCCACCCCCTGCTCATGCCCTGTGTCTCCCGTTTCCCTCCACCCCCCGCTCATGCCCCGTGCCTGTCCCCTGTTCCCGCCACCCCCCGCTATTGCCCCGTGTCTCTCTCCTGTTACCCCACCCCATGCTCATGCCCCGTGTCTCCCTCGTGTTGCCCCCACCCCATGCTCATGCACCGTGTCTCCCTCGTGTTGCCCCCCACCCCGGCTCATGCCCCGTTCCTCCCTTGTGTTACCCCCCACCCCGTTCATGCCCCGTGTCTCCCTCCTGTACCCCCCAGCCCCTGCTCATGCCCCATGTCTGCCCTGTTCCCCCCACCCCCCTCATGCCCTGTGTCTCCCCTGTTACCCCCCACCACCCGCTCATGCCCCGTGTCTCCCTCGTGTTACCCCCCACCCCCCCGCTCATGCCCTGTATCTCCCTCCTGTACCCCCACCCCCCGCTCATGCCCCGTGTCTCCCTCCTGTACCCCCCACCCCCCGCTCATGCCCTGTGTCTCCCTCGTGTTGCCCCCCACCCCCTGCTCATGCCCCGTGTCCATCGTGTACCCCCACCCCCCGCTCATGCCCCGTGTCTCCCTCGTGTTGCCCCAATCCCCGCTCATGCCCCGTGTCTCCCTCGTGATGCCCCCCACCCCCTGCTCATGCCCCGTGTCTCCCTCATGTACCCCCACCCCCCGCTCATGTCCCATGTCTCCCTCCTGTACCCCCCACCCCCCGCTCATACTCTGTGTCTGCCCTGTTCCCCCCCACCCTCCGCTCATGCCCCGTGTCTCCCTCCTGTTGCCCCCCACCCACACAAATGCCCCTTGTCTCACCTGTTCCCCCCAACCCCCCGCTCATGCCCCGTGTCTCCGCTGTTCCCCCCCACCCCCCGCTCATGCCCGTTGTCTCCCCTGTTCCGCCCACCCCCTGCTCATGCCCCGTGTCTGCCCTGTTCCCCCACCCCCCGCACATGCCCTGTGTCTCCCCTGTTACCTCCCACCCCTCGCTCATGCCCCGTGTGTCCCTCCTGTTCCCCCCACCCCCCGCTCATGCCCCGTGTTTCCCTCGTGTTCCCCCCACCTCCCGCTCATGACCCGTGTTGCCCCCCGCTCCCGCACATGACCCGTGTCTCCCTCGTGTTGCCCCCACCCCCTCTCATGCTCTGTGTCTCCCTCGTGTTGCCCCCTACCCCCACTCATGCCCCGTGTCTCCCTCATGTTATCCCCTACCCCTGCTCATGCCCTGTATCTCCCTCCTGTACCCCCACCCCCTGCTCATGCCCCGTGTCTCCCTCCTGTACCCCCCACCCCCCGCTCAGGCACCGTGTCTGCCTTGTGTTGCCCCAACCCCTGCTCATGCCCCATGTCTCCCTCGTGTTGCCCCCCACCCCCTGCTTATGCCCCGTGTCTCCCTCCTGTACCCCCCACCCCCGCTCATGTCCCATGTCTCCCTCCTGTACCCCCCTCCCCCTGCTCATGCCGTGTGTCTGCCCTGTTCCCCCCGCCCCCCGCTCATGCCCCGTGTCTCCCTCCTGTTTCCCCCCACCCCTGCTCATGCCCCATGTTTCCCTCCTGTTCCCCTACCCCCGCTCATGCCCTGTGTTTCCCTCGTGTTCCCCCCACTCCCCGCTCAAGACCCGTGTCTCCCTCGTGTTGCTCCCCACCCCCGCTCAAGAAGCGTGTCTCCCTTATGTTGCCCCCACCCACTGCAAATGCCTCATGTCTCCCCTGTTCCCCCCACCCCCCAGTCATGCCCCTTGTCTCTCATGTTACCCCCCCACCCCCCAGCTCATGCCCCATGTCTCCCCTGTTCCCCCACCCCCTGCTCATGCCCCGTGTCTCCCCTGTTCACCCCCATCCCCAGCTCATGCCCCTTGTCTCCCCTGTTCCCCCCACCCCCTGCTAATGGCCCGTGTCTCTCTTGTTCCCCCCACCCCCTGCTCATGCCCTGTGTCTCCCGTTTCCCTCCACCCCCCGCTCATGCCCCGTGCCTGTCCCCTGTTCCCACCACCCCTAGCTATTGCCCCGTGTCTCTCTCCTGTTACCCCACCCCATGCTCATGCCCCGTGTCTCCCTCGTGTTGCCCCCACCCCATGCTCATGCACCGTGTCTCCCTCGTGTTGCCCCCCACCCCCGCTCATGCCCCGTGCCTCCCTTGTGTTACCCCCCACCCCCGTTCATGCCCCGTGTCTCCCTCCTGTACCCCCCACCCCCTGCTCATGCCCCATGTCTGCCCTGTTCCCCCCACCCCCCTCATGCCCTGTGTCTCCCCTGTTACCCCCACCACCCGCTCATGCCCCGTGTCTCCCTCGTGTTACCCCCCACCCCCCCGCTCATGCCCTGTATCTCCCTCCTGTACCCCCACCCCCCGCTCATGCCCCGTGTCTCCCTCCTGTACCCCCCACCCCCAGCTCATGCCCTGTGTCTCCCTCGTGTTGCCCCCCACCCCCTGCTCATGCCCCGTGTCTCCATCGTGTACCCCCACCCCCCGCTCATGCCCCGTGTCTCCCTCGTGTTGCCCCAATCCCCGCTCATGCCCCGTGTCTCCCTCGTGATGCCCCCCACCCCCTGCTCATGCCCCGTGTCTCCCTCATGTACCCCCACCCCCCGCTCATGTCCCATGTCTCCCTCCTGTACCCCCCACCCCCCGCTCATACTCTGTGTCTGCCCTGTTCCCCCCCACCCCCGCTCATGCCCCGTGTCTCCCTTGTGTTACCCCCCACCCCCCACTCATGCCCCTTGTCTCCCTCCTGTTACCCCACATCCCCCGCTCATGCCCTGTGTCTCCCTCCTGTTCCCCACCCCCGCTCATGCCCCATGTTACCCCCACCCCCCGCTCATGCACCGTGTCTCCCTCCTGTTGCCCCCCACCCCTGCCAATGCCCCATGTCTCCCCTGTTCCCTCACCCCCCGGTCATGCCCCTAGTCTCCCCTGTTCCCACCACCCCCCTGCTCATGCCCCGTGTCTACCTTGTTCCCCCCCACCCCGCTCATGCCCATTGTCTCCCCTGTTCCCCCCACCCCCTGCTCATGGCCCGTGTCTCTCTTGTTCCCCCCACTCCCTGCTCATGCCCTGTGTCTCCCGTTTCCCTCCACCCCCCGCTCATGCCCCGTGCCTGTCCCCTGTTCCCGCCACCCCCCGCTATTGCCCCATGTCTCTCTCCTGTTACCCCCACCCCCTGCTCATGCCCTGTGTCTCTCTCCTGTTGCCCCCACTTCCCGCTCATGCCCCATGTCTCTCTCCTGTTCCCCCCACCCCCTGCTCATGCCCAGTGTCTCCCCTGTTTCTCCACACTCCCCACTCATGCCCCGTGTCTCCCTTGTGTTACCCCCACCCCCACTCATACCCCGTGTCTCCCTCGTGTTGCCTTCAACCCCCCGCTCATGCCCCGTGTCTCCCTCGTGTTGCCCCCACTCATACCCCGTGTCTCTCTCGTGTTAGCCCCCACCCCCGCTCATGCCCCGTGTCTGCCCTGTTCCCCTCACCCCATGCTCATGCCCCGTGTCTCCCTCGTGTTGCCCGCACCCCCCGCTCATGCCCCTTGTCTCCCTTGTGTTGCACCCCCACCCCCAGCTCATGCCCCGCGTCTCCCTCGTGTTGCCCCCCACCCCGCGCTCATGCCCCGTGTCCCCCTTGTGTTACCCCCACTTCCTGCTCATGCCCTGTGTCTCTCTCCTGTACCCCCCACCCCCGCTCATGCCCCATGTCTGCCCTGTTCCCCCATCCCCCGCTCATGCCCCATGTCTCCCCTGTTCCCCCCACCCCCCGCTCATGCCCCGCGTTTTCCTCGTGTTACCCCCCACCCCCTGCTCATGCTCTGTGTCTCCCTCCTGGTCCCCCCACCTCCCGCTCATGCCCCATGCCCCGTGTTTCCCTCGTGTTCCCACTATCCCCCGCTCATGACCTGTGTTTCCCTCGGGTTGCCCCCCACCCCCCGCTCATGACCCGTGTCTGCCTTGTGTTGCCCCCACCCCCCGCTCGGGCCCCGTGTCTCCCTCCTGTACCCCCACCCCCGCTAATGCCAGGTGTCTCCCTCCTGTACCCCCCACCCCCGCATCATGCCCCATGTCTGCCCTGTTCCCCCCACACCCTGCATCTCCCTCGTTTTACCCCTGCTCATGCCCCGTGTCTCCCTTGTGCTACCCCCACCCCCCGCTCATGCCCCGTGTCTCCCTCCTGTTGCCCCAACCCCCGCTCATGCCCCGTGTCTCCCCCATTCCCCCCACCCCGCTCATGCTCCGTGTCTCCCTCGTGTTGCCCCCCACCCCCCGCTCATGCCCCGTGTCTCCCTCCTGTTCTTCCCAACCCCCGCTCATGCCCCATGTCTACCCTGTTTTCCTCCACCCCCCGCTCATGCCCCGTGTCCCTCCCCTGTTCCACCCAGCCCCCGCTCATGCCCCGTGTCTCTCTCCTGTTCCCCCCACCCCTGCTCATGCCATGTGTCTGCCCTGTTCCCCCCACCCCCCACTCATGCCATGTGTCTCCCTCCTGTACCCCCACCCGCCGCTCATGCCCCGTGTCTCCCTCCTGTACCCCCCACCCCAGCTCATGCCCTGTGTCTGCCCTGTTCCCCCCACACCCCGCTCATGCCCCGTGTCTCCCTCCTGTTCCCCCCCACCCCTGCTCATGCCCTGTGTCTGCCCTGTTCCCCCCACCCCCGCTCAAGCCCAGTGTCTCCCTCATGTTCCCCCCACCCCCCGCTCATGACCTGTGTCTCCCTTGTGATGACCCCCGCTCATGACCCGTGTCTCCCTCGTGTTGCCCCCCAACCCCCGCTCATGCCCCATGTCTCCCTCATGTTGACCCCATCAACTGCTCATGCCCCGTGTCTCCCACTTGTACCCCCACCCCCGCTCATGCCCCGTGTCTCCCTCCTGTCCCCCCAACCCACACTCATGTCCCATGTCTCCCTCCTGTACCCCCCACCCCCTGCTCATGCCCTGTTCCTCCCACCCCCGCTCATGCCCTGTGTCTCCCTCCTGTTACCCCCACCCCCATTCATGCCCCGTGTCTCCCACCTGTTACCCCCACCCCCGCTCATGCCCTGTGTCTCCCTCCTGTTCCCTCCACCCCCCGCTCATGCCCCGTGTTACCCCCCACCCTCCGCTCATGCCCCGTGTCTCCCTCCTGTTGCCCCCACCCCCACAAATGCCCCTTGTCTCACCTGTTCCCCCCAACCCCCGCTCATGCCGCGTGTCTCCGCTGTTCCCCCCACCGCCTGCTCATGCCCGTTGTCTCCCCTGTTCCCCCCACCCCTGCTCATGCCCCGTGTCTGCCCTGTTCCCCCACCCCCCGCTCATGCCCTGTGTCTCCCCTGTTACCTCCCACCCCTCGCTCATGCCCCGTGTGTCCCTCCTGTTCCCCCCACCCCCCCGCTCATGCCCCGTGTTTCCCTCGTGCTCCCCCCACCTCCCGCTCATGACCCTTGTTGCCCCCCGCTCCCGCACATGACCCGTGTCTCCCTCGTGTTGCCCCCACCCCCTCTCATGCTCTGTGTCTCCCTCGTGTTGCCCCGTACCCCCACGCATGCCCCGTGTCTCCCTCATGTTATCCCCTACCCCAGCTCATGCCCTGTATCTCCCTCCTGTACCCCCACCCCCTGCTCATGCCCCGTGTCTCCCTCCTGTACCCCCCACACCCCGCTCAGGCACCGTGTCTGCCTTGTGTTGCCCCCCACCCCCCCACTCATGACCCGTGTCTCCCTCTTGTTGCCCCCCACCCCCTGCTCATGCCCCGTGTCTCCCTCCTGTACCCCCCACCCCCGCTCATGTCCCATGTCTCCCTCCTGTACCCCCCTCCCCCCGCTCATGCCCTGTGTCTGCCCTGTTCCCCCCGCTCCCGCTCATGCCCCGTGTCTCCCTCCTGTTTCCCCCCACCCCTGCTCATGCCCCATGTTTCCCTCCTGTTCCCCTACCCCCGCTCAAGCCCCGTGTTTCCCTCATGTTCCCCCCACCCCCGCTCATGACCCGTGTCTCCCTCGTGTTGCTCCCCACCCCCGCTCATGAAGCGTGTCTCCCTTATGTTGCCCCCACCCCCTGCAAATGCCTCATGTCTCCCCTGTTCCCCCCACCCCCCAGTCATGCCCCTTGTCTCCCATGTTACCCCCCCACCCCCCAGCTCATGCCCCATGTCTCCCCTGTTCCCCCCACCCCCTGCTCATGCCCCGTCTCTCCCCTGATCACCCCATCCCCAGCTCATGCCCCTTGTCTCCCCTGTTCCCCCCACCCCCTGCTAATGGCCCGTGTCTCTCTTGTTCCCCCCACCCCCTGCTCATGCCCTGTGTCTCCCGTTTCCCTCCACCCCCAGCTCATGCCCCGTGCCTGTCCCCTGTTCCCACCACCCCCCGCTATTGCCCCGTGTCTCTCTCCTGTTACCCCACCCCATGCTCATGCCCCGTGTCTCCCTCGTGTTGCCTCCACCCCATGCTCATGCACCGTGTCTCCCTCGTGTTGCCCCCCACCCCCGCTCATGCCCCGTGTCTCCCTCGTGTTGCCCCCCACCCCATACTCATGCCCCGTGCCTCACTTGTGTTACCCCCCACCCCCGTTCATGCCCCGTGTCTCCCTCCTGTACCCCCCACCCCCTGCTCATGCCCCGTGTCTGCCCTGTTCCCCCCACCCCCGCTCATGCCCTGTGTCTCCCCTGTTACCCCCCACCACCCGCTCATGCCCCGTGTCTCCCTTGTGTTACCCCCCACCCCCCCGCTCATGCCCTGTATCTCCCTCCTGTACCCCCACCCCCCGCTCATGCCCCGTGTCTCCCTCCTGTACCCCCCACCCCCTGCTCATGCCCTGTGTCTCCCTCGTGTTGCCCCCCACCCCCTGCTCATGCCCCGTGTCTCCCTCGTGTTGCCCCAATCCCCGCTCATGCCCCGTGTCTCCCTCGTGATGCCCCCCACCCCCTGCTCATGCCCCGTGTCTCCCTCGTGTACCCCCACCCCCGCTCATGTCCCATGTCTCCCTCCTGTACCCCCCACCCCCCGCTCATACTCTGTGTCTGCCCTGTTCCCCCACACCCCCGCTCATGCCCCGTGTCTCCCTTGTTTTACCCCCCACCCCCCACTCATTTCCCGTGTCTCCCTCCTGTTACCCCCCACCCCCCGCTCATGCCCTGTGTCTCCCTCCTGTTCCCCACCCCCCGCTCATGCCCCATGTTACCCCCCGCTCATGCACCGTGTCTCCCTCCTGTTGCCCCCCACCCCTGCCAATGCCCCATGTCTCCCCTGTTCCCTCACCCCCCGGTCATGCCCCTTGTCTCCCCTGTTCCCACCACCCCCCTGCTCATGCCCCGTGTCTGCCTTGTTCCCCCCACCCCGCTCATGCCCATTGTCTCCCCTGTTCCCCCCCACCCCCTGCTCATGGCCCGTGTCTCTCTTGTCCCCCCCACTCATGCTCCGTGTCTCCCTCCTTTTCACTCCACCACCTGCCCCTTGTCTCCTCTGTTCCCCCCACCCCCGCTCATGCCCTGTGTCTCTCTCCTGTTCCCCCAACCCGCGCTCATGCCCCCTGTCTCCCTTTTGTTACCCCCACCCCCTGCTAATGCCCTGTGTCTCTCTCCTGTTGCCCCCACCCACCGCTCATGCCCCATGTCTCTCTCCTGTTCCCCCCACCCACAGCTCATTCCCCTTGTGTCTCTCTTGTTCCCCCACCCCCCGCTCATGCCCCATGTCTCCCTCCTTTTCCCCCCACCACCGCTCATGCTCCGTGTCTCCCTCCTGTTCCCCCACCCCCGCTAATGCCCCGTGTCTCTCTCCTGTTGCTCCCCACCCCCCCGCTCTTGCCCCGGGTCTCCCCTGTTCCCCCCACCCCCCACCCGGTCATACCCCATGTCTCCCTCCTGTTGCCCCCCACCCCCTGCTCAAGCCCTGTGTCTGCCCTGTTCCCCCCACCCACCGCTCATGCCCCGTGTCTCCCTCGTGTTGCCCCCACCCCCACTCATGCCCCGTGTCTCCCTCGTGTTGCCTCCCACCCCCCGCTTGTGCCCTGTGTCTCCCTCGTGTTGCCCCCACCCCCCACTCATGCCCCGTGTATCCCTCGTGTTACCCCCCACCCCCCGCTCATGCCCTGTGTCTGCCCTGTTCCCCCCAACCCCCGCTCATGCCCCGTGTCTCCCTCGTGTTGACCCCACCCCCCACTCATGCCCCTTGTCTCCCTTGTGTTGCCCCCCCAATCCCCGCTCATGCCCCGTGTCTCCCTCGTGTTGCCCCCACCGCCCAATCATGCCCCGTGTCTCCCTCGTGTTACCCCCCACCCCCCGCTCATGCCCCGTGTCTCCCTCCTGTACCCCCCACCCCGCTCATGTCCCGTGTCTGCCCTGTTCCCCCACCCCCGCTAATGCCCCGTGTATCTCTCATGTTGCTCCCCACCCCCCACTCTTGCCCCGGGTCTCCCCTGTTCCCCCCACCCACCACCCGGTCATACCCCGTGTCTCCCTCCTGTTCCCCCCACCCACCGCTCATGCCCCGTGTTTCCGTTGTGTTGCCCCCAACCCCGCTCATGCCCCGTGTCTCCCTCATGTTGCCTCCCACCCCCCCTCGTGCCCCGTGTCTCCCTCGTGTTGCCCCCACCCCCCACTCATGCCCCATGTCTCCCCTGTTCCTCCCCACCCCCGCTCTTGCCCCGTGTTTCCCTTGTGTTACCCCCCACCCCCCGCTCATGCCCAGTGTTTCCCTCGTGTTCCCCCCACCCCCGCTCATGACCCGTGTCTCCCTCGTGTTGCCACCCACCCCCCTGCTCATGACTCATGTCCCCCTCGTGTTGCCCCCCACCCCCACTAATGCTCAGTGTCTCCCTTGTGTTGCCCCCCACCCCCGCTCATGCCCCGTGTCTCCCTCATTTTACCCCCTACCCCCGCTCATGCCCTGTGTCTGCCCTGTTCCCCCCCACCCCCGCTCATGCCCTGTGTCTCCCTCCTGTACCCCCCACCCCCCGCTCATGCCCTGTGTCTCCCTCGTGTTGCCCCCCACCCCCTGCTCATGCCCCGTGTCCATCGTGTACCCCCACCCCCCGCTCATGCCCCGTGTCTCCCTCGTGTTGCCCCAATCCCCGCTCATGCCCCGTGTCTCCCTCGTGATGCCCCCCACCCCCTGCTCATGCCCCGTGTCTCCCTCATGTACCCCCACCGCCCGCTCATGTCCCATGTCTCCCTCCTGTACCCCCCACCCCCCGCTCATACTCTGTGTCTGCCCTGTTCCCCCCCACCCTCCGCTCATGCCCTGTGTCTCCCTCCTGTTGCCCCCCACCCCCACAAATGCCCCTTGTCTCACCTGTTCCCCCCAACCCCCCGCTCATGCCCCGTGTCTCCGCTGTTCCCCCCCACCCCCCGCTCATGCCCGTTGTCTCCCCTGTTCCCCCCACCCCCTGCTCATGCCCCGTGTCTGCCCTGTTCCCCCACCCCCTGCACATGCCCTGTGTCTCCCCTGTTACCTCCCACCCCTCGCTCATGCCCCGTGTGTCCCTCCTGTTCCCCCCACCCCCCGCTCATGCCCCGTGTTTCCCTCGTGTTCCCCCCACCTCCCGCTCATGACCCGTGTTGCCCCCCGCTCCCGCACATGACCCGTGTCTCCCTCGTGTTGCCCCCACCCCCTCTCATGCTCTGTGTCTCCCTCGTGTTGCCCCCTACCCCCACTCATGCCCCGTGTCTCCCTCATGTTATCTCCTACCCCTGCTCATGCCCTGTATCTCCCTCCTGTACCCCCACCCCCTGCTCATGCCCCGTGTCTCCCTCCTGTACCCCCCAGCCCCCGCTCAGGCACCGTGTCTGCCTTGTGTTGCCCCAACCCCAGCTCATGCCCCATGTCTCCCTCGTGTTGCCCCCCACCCCCTGCTCATGCCCCGTGTCTCCCTCCTGTACCCCCCACCCCCGCTCATGTCCCATGTCTCCCTCCTGTACCCCCCTCCCCCTGCTCATGCCGTGTGTCTGCCCTGTTCCCCCCGCCCCCGCTCATGCCCCGTGTCTCCCTCCTGTTTCCCCCCACCCCTGCTCATGCCCCATGTTTCCCTCCTGTTCCCCTACCCCCGCTCATGCCCTGTGTTTCCCTCGTGTTCCCCCCACTCCCCGCTCAAGACCCGTGTCTCCCTCGTGTTGCTCCCCACCCCCGCTCATGAAGCGTGTCTCCCTTATGTTGCCCCCACCCACTGCAAATGCCTCATGTCTCCCCTGTTCCCCCCACCCCCCAGTCATGCCCCTTGTCTCTCATGTTACCCCCCCACCCCCCAGCTCATGCCCCATGTCTCCCCTGTTCCCCCACCCCCTGCTCATGCCCCGTGTCTCCCCTGTTCACCCCCATCCCCAGCTCATGCCCCTTGTCTCCCCTGTTCCCCCCACCCCCTGCTAATGGCCCGTGTCTCTCTTGTTCCCCCCACCCCCTGCTCATGCCCTGTGTCTCCCGTTTCCCTCCACCCCCCGCTCATGCCCCGTGCCTGTCCCCTGTTCCCACCACCCCTAGCTATTGCCCCGTGTCTCTCTCCTGTTACCCCACCCCATGCTCATGCCCCGTGTCTCCCTCGTGTTGCCCCCACCCCATGCTCATGCACCGTGTCTCCCTCGTGTTGCCCCCCACCCCCGCTCATGCCCCGTGCCTCCCTTGTGTTACCCCCCACCCCGTTCATGCCCCGTGTCTCCCTCCTGTACCCCCCACCCCCTGCTCATGCCCCATGTCTGCCCTGTTCCCCCCACCCACCTCATGCCCTGTGTCTCCCCTGTTACCCCCCACCACAAGCTCATGCCCCGTGTCTCCCTCGTGTTACCCCCCACCCCCCCGCTCATGCCCTGTATCTCCCTCCTGTACCCCCACCCCCCGCTCATGCCCCGTGTCTCCCTCCTGTACCCCCCACCCCCAGCTCATGCCCTGTGTCTCCCTCGTGTTGCCCCCCACCCCCTGCTCATGCCCCGTGTCTCCATCGTGTACCCCCACCCCCCGCTCATGCCCCGTGTCTCCCTCGTGTTGCCCCAATCCCCGCTCATGCCCCGTGTCTCCCTCGTGATGCCCCCTGCTCATGCCCCGTGTCTCCCTCATGTACCCCCACCCCCCGCTCATGTCCCATGTCTCCCTCCTGTACCCCCCACCCCCCACCCCCCGCTCATACTCTGTGTCTGCCCTGTTCCCCCCCACCCCCGCTCATGCCCCGTGTCTCCCTTGTGTTACCCCCCACCCCCCACTCATGCCCCTTGTCTCCCTCCTGTTACCCCACACCCCCCGCTCATGCCCTGTGTCTCCCTCCTGTTCCCCACCCCCGCTCATGCCCCATGTTACCCCCCACCCCCCGCTCATGCACCGTGTCTCCCTCCTGTTGCCCCCCACCCCTGCCAATGCCCCATGTCTCCCCTGTTCCCTCACCCCCCGGTCATGCCCCTAGTCTCCCCTGTTCCCACCACCCCCCTGCTCATGCCCCGTGTCTACCTTGTTCCCCCCCACCCCGCTCATGCCCATTGTCTCCCCTGTTCCCCCCACCCCCTGCTCATGGCCCGTGTCTCTCTTGTTCCCCCCACTCCCTGCTCATGCCCTGTGTCTCCCGTTTCCCTCCACCCCCCGCTCATGCCCCGTGCCTGTCCCCTGTTCCCGCCACCCCCCGCTATTGCCCCGTGTCTCTCTCCTGTTACCCCCACCCCCTGCTCATGCCCTGTGTCTCCCGTTTCCCTCCACCCCACGCTCATGCCCCGTGCCTGTCCCCTGTTCCCACCACCCCTAGCTATTGCCCCGTGTCTCTCTCCTGTTACCCCACCCCATGCTCATGCCTCGTGTCTCCCTCGTGTTGCCCCACCCCATGCTCATGCACCGTGTCTCCCTCGTGTTGCCCCCCACCCCCGCTCATGCCCCGTGCCTCCCTTGTGTTACCCCCCACCCCCGTTCATGCCCCGTGTCTCCCTCCTGTACCCCCCACCCCTGCTCATGCCCCATGTCTGCCCTGTTCCCCCCACCCCCCTCATGCCCTGTGTCTCCCCTGTTACCCCCCACCACAAGCTCATGCCCCGTGTCTCCCTCGTGTTACCCCCCACCCCCCCGCTCATGCCCTGTATCTCCCTCCTGTACCCCCACCCCCCGCTCATGCCCCGTGTCTCCCTCCTGTACCCCCCACCCCCAGCTCATGCCCTGTGTCTCCCTCGTGTTGCCCCCCACCCCCTGCTCATGCCCCGTGTCTCCATCGTGTACCCCCACCCCCCGCTCATGCCCCGTGTCTCCCTCGTGTTGCCCCAATCCCCGCTCATGCCCCGTGTCTCCCTCGTGATGCCCCCCACCCCCTGCTCATGCCCCGTGTCTCCCTCATGTACCCCCACCCCCCGCTCATGTCCCATGTCTCCCTCCTGTACCCCCCACCCCCCACCCCCCGCTCATACTCTGTGTCTGCCCTGTTCCCCCCACCCCCGCTCATGCCCCGTGTCTCCCTTGTGTTACCCCCCACCCCCCACTCATGCCCCTTGTCTCCCTCCTGTTACCCCACACCCCCCGCTCATGCCCTGTGTCTCCCTCCTGTTCCCCACCCCCGCTCATGCCCCATGTTACCCCACACCCCCCGCTCATGCACCGTGTCTCCCTCCTGTTGCCCCCCACCCCTGCCAATGCCCCATGTCTCCCCTGTTCCCTCACCCCCCGGTCATGCCCCTAGTCTCCCCTGTTCCCACCACCCCCCTGCTCATGCCCCGTGTCTACCTTGTTCCCCCCCACCCCGCTCATGCCCATTGTCTCCCCTGTTCCCCCCACCCCCTGCTCATGGCCCGTGTCTCTCTTGTTCCCCCCACTCCCTGCTCATGCCCTGTGTCTCCCGTTTCCCTCCACCCCCCGCTCATGCCCCGTGCCTGTCCCCTGTTCCCGCCACCCCCCGCTATTGCCCCGTGTCTCTCTCCTGTTACCCCCACCCCCTGCTCATGCCCTGTGTCTCTCTCCTGTTGCCCCCACTTCCCGCTCATGCCCCATGTCTCTCTCCTGTTCCCCCCACCCCCTGCTCATGCCCAGTGTCTCCCCTGTTTCTCCACACCCCCCACTCATGCCCCGTGTCTCCCTTGTGTTGCCCCCACCCCCACTCATACCCCGTGTCTCCCTCGTGTTGCCTTCAACCCCCCGCTCATGCCCCGTGTCTCCCTCGTGTTGCCCCCCACTCATACCCCGTGTCTCTCTCGTGTTAGCCCCCACCCCCGCTCATGCCCCGTGTCTGCCCTGTTCCCCTCACCCCATGCTCATGCCCTGTGTCTCCCTCGTGTTGCCCGCACCCCCCGCTCATGCCCCTTGTCTCCCTTGTGTTGCACCCCCACCCCCCGCTCATGCCCCGCGTCTCCCTCGTGTTGCCCCCCACCCCGCGCTCATGCCCCGTGTCCCCCTTGTGTTACCCCCACTTCCTGCTCATGCCCTGTGTCTCTCTCCTGTACCCCCCACCCCCGCTCATGCCCCATGTCTGCCTTGTTCCCCCATCCCCCGCTCATGCCTCATGTCTCCCCTGTTCCCCCCACCCCCCGCTCATGCCCCGCGTTTTCCTCATGTTACCCCCCACCCCCTGCTCATGCTCCGTGTCTCCCTCCTGGTCCCCCCACCTCCCGCTCATGCCCCATGCCCCGTGTTTCCCTCGTGTTCCCACTATCCCCCGCTCATGACCTGTGTTTCCCTCGGGTTGCCCCCCACCCCCCGCTCATGACCCGTGTCTGCCTTGTGTTGCCCCCACCCCCCGCTCATGCCCCGTGTCTCCCTCCTGTACCCCCACCCCCGCTAATGCCAGGTGTCTCCCTCCTGTACCCCCCACCCCCGCATCATGCCCCATGTCTGCCCTGTTCCCCCCACACCCTGCATCTCCCTCGTTTTACCCCTGCTCATGCCCCGTGTCTCCCTTGTGCTACCCCCACCCCCCGCTCATGCCCCGTGTCTCCCTCCTGTTGCCCCCAACCCCCGCTCATGCCCCGTGTCTCCCCCCTTCCCCCCACCCCGCTCATGCTCCGTGTCTCCCTCGTGTTGCCCCCCACCCCCCGCTCATGCCCCGTGTCTCCCTCCTGTTCTTCCCAACCCCCGCTCATGCCCCATGTCTCCCCTGTTTTCCTCCACCCCCCGCTCATGCCCCGTGTCCCTCCCCTGTTCCACCCAGCCCCCGCTCATGCCCCGTGTCTCTCTCCTGTTCCCCCCACCCCTGCTCATGCCATGTGTCTGCCCTGTTCCCCCCACCCCCCACTAATGCCATGTGTCTCCCTCCTGTACCCCCACCCGCCGCTCATGCCCCGTGTCTCCCTCCTGTACCCCCCACCCCAGCTCATGCCCTGTGTCTGCCCTGTTCCCCCCACACCCCGCTCATGCCCCGTGTCTCCCTCCTGTTCCCCCCCACCCCCGCTCATGCCCTGTGTCTGCTCTGTTCCCCCCACCCCCGCTCAAGCCCAGTGTCTCCCTCATGTTCCCCCCACCCCCCGCTCATGACCTGTGTCTCCCTTGTGATGACCCCCGCTCATGACCCGTGTCTCCCTCGTGTTGCCCCCCAACCCCCGCTCATGCCCCATGTCTCCCTCATGTTGCCCCCATCAACTGCTCATGCTCCGTGTCTCCCACTTGTACCCCCACCCCCGCTCATGCCCCGTGTCTCCCTCCTGTCCCCCCAACCCACACTCATGTCCCATGTCTCCCTCCTGTACCCCCCACCCCCTGCTCATGCCCTGTTCCTCCCACCCCCGCTCATGCCCTGTGTCTCCCTCCTGTTACCCCCACCCCCATTCATGCCCCGTGTCTCCCACCTGTTACCCCCACCCCCGCTCATGCCCTGTGTCTCCCTCCTGTTCCCTCCACCCCCCGCTCATGCCCCGTGTTACCCCCCACCCTCCGCTCATGCCCCGTGTCTCCCTCCTGTTGCCCCCACCCCCACAAATGCCCCTTGTCTCACCTGTTCCCCCCAACCCCCTGCTCATGCCGCGTGTCTCCGCTGTTCCCCCCACCGCCTGCTCATGCCCGTTGTCTCCCCTGTTCCCCCCACCCCTGCTCATGCCCCGTGTCTGCCCGTTTCCCCCACCCCCCGCTCATGCCCTGTGTCTCCCCTGTTACCTCCCACCCCTCGCTCATGCCCCGTGTGTCCCTCCTGTTCCCCCCACCCCCCCGCTCATGCCCCGTGTTTCCCTCGTGCTCCCCCCACCTCCCGCTCATGACCCTTGTTGCCCCCCGCTCCCACACATGACCCGTGTCTCCCTCGTGTTGCCCCCACCCCCTCTCATGCTCTGTGTCTCCCTCGTGTTGCCCCGTACCCCCACGCATGCCCCGTGTCTCCCTCATGTTATCCCCTACCCCTGCTCATGCCCTGTATCTCCCTCCTGTACCCCCACCCCCTGCTCATGCCCCGTGTCTCCCTCCTGTACCCCCCACACCCCGCTCAGGCACCGTGTCTGCCTTGTGTTGCCCCCCAGCCCCCACTCATGACCCGTGTCTCCCTCTTCTTGCCCCCCACCCCCTGCTCATGCCCCGTGTCTCCCTCCTGTACCCCCCACCCCCGCTCATGTCCCATGTCTCCCTCCTGTACCCCCCTCCCCCCGCTCATGCCCTGTGTCTGCCCTGTTCCCCCCGCCCCCCGCTCATGCCCCGTGTCTCCCTCCTGTTTCCCCCCACCCCTGCTCATGCCCCATGTTTCCCTCCTGTTCCCCTACCCCCGCTCAAGCCCCGTGTTTCCCTCGTGTTCCCCCCACCCCCGCTCATGACCCGTGTCTCCCTCGTGTTGCTCCCCACCCCCGCTCATGAAGCGTGTCTCCCTTATGTTGCCCCCACCCCCTGCAAATGCCTCATGTCTCCCCTGTTCCCCCCACCCCCCAGTCATGCCCCTTGTCTCCCATGTTACCCCCCCACCCCCCAGCTCATGCCCCATGTCTCCCCTGTTCCCCCACCCCCTGCTCATGCCCCGTGTCTCCCCTGTTCACCCCATCCCCAGCTCATGCCCCTTGTCTCCCCTGTTCCCCCCACCCCCTGCTAATGGCCCGTGTCTCTCTTGTTCCCCCCACCCCCTGCTCATGCCCTGTGTCTCCCGTTTCCCTCCACCCCCAGCTCATGCCCCGTGCCTGTCCCCTGTTCCCACCACCCCCCGCTATTGCCCCGTGTCTCTCTCCTGTTACCCCACCCCATGCTCATGCCCCGTGTCTCCCTCGTGTTGCCTCCACCCCATGCTCATGCACCGTGTCTCCCTCGTGTTGCCCCCCACCCCCGCTCATGCCCCGTGTTGCCCCCCACCCCCTGCTCATGCCCCGTGCCTCACTTGTGTTACCCCCCACCCCCGTTCATGCCCCGTGTCTCCCTCCTGTACCCCCCACCCCCTGCTCATGCCCCGTGTCTGCCCTGTTCCCCCCACCCCCGCTCATGCCCTGTGTCTCCCCTGTTACCCCCCACCACCCGCTCATGCCCGTGTCTCCCTTGTGTTACCCCCCACCCCCCCGCTCATGCCCTGTATCTCCCTCCTGTACCCCCACCCCCCGCTCATGCCCCGTGTCTCCCTCCTGTACCCCCCACCCCCCGCTCATGCCCTGTGTCTCCCTCGTGTTGCCCCCCACCCCCTGCTCATGCCCCGTGTCTCCCTCGTGTTGCCCCAATCCCCGCTCATGCCCCGTGTCTCCCTCGTGATGCCCCCCACCCCCTGCTCATGCCCCGTGTCTCCCTCATGTACCCCCACCCCCGCTCATGTCCCATGTCTCCCTCCTGTACCCCCCACCCCCCGCTCATACTCTGTGTCTGCCCTGTTCCCCCACACCCCCGCTCATGCCCCGTGTCTCCCTTGTTTTACCCCCCACTCATTTCCCGTGTCTCCCTCCTGTTACCCCCCACCCCCCGCTCATGCCCTGTGTCTCCCTCCTGTTCCCCACCCCCCGCTCATGCCCCATGTTACCCCCGCTCATGCACCGTGTCTCCCTCCTGTTGCCCCCCACCCCTGCCAATGCCCCATGTCTCCCCTGTTCCCTCACCCCCCGGTCATGCCCCTTGTCTCCCCTGTTCCCACCACCCCCCTGCTCATGCCCCGTGTCTCCCTTGTTCCCCCCACCCCGCTCATGCCCATTGTCTCCCCTGTTCCCCCCCACCCCCTGCTCATGGCCCGTGTCTCTCTTGTCCCCCCCACTCATGCTCCGTGTCTCCCTCCTTTTCACTCCACCCCCTGCCCCTTGTCTCCTCTGTTCCCCCCACCCCCGCTCATGCCCTGTGTCTCTCTCCTGTGCCCCCAACCCGCGCTCATGCCCCCTGTCTCCCTTTTGTTACCCCCACCCCCTGCTAATGCCCTGTGTCTCTCTCCTGTTGCCCCCACCCACCGCTCATGCCCCATGTCTCTCTCCTGTTCCCCCCACCCACAGCTCATTCCCCTTGTGTCTCTCTTGTTCCCCCACCCCCCGCTCATGCCCCATGTCTCCCTCCTTTTCCCCCCACCACCGCTCATGCTCCGTGTCTCCCTCCTGTTCCCCCACCCCCGCTAATGCCCCGTGTCTCTCTCCTGTTGCTCCCCACCCCCCCGCTCTTGCCCCGGGTCTCCCCTGTTCCCCCCACCCCCCACCCGGTCATACCCCATGTCTCCCTCCTGTTGCCCCCCACCCCCTGCTCATGCCCTGTGTCTGCCCTGTTCCCCCCACCCACCGCTCATGCCCCGTGTCTCCCTCGTGTTGCCCCCACCCCCACTCATGCCCCGTGTCTCCCTCGTGTTGCCTCCCACCCCCCGCTTGTGCCCTGTGTCTCCCTCGTGTTGCCCCCACCCCCCACTCATGCCCCGTGTATCCCTCGTGTTACCCCCCACCCCCCGCTCATGCCCTGTGTCTGCCCTGTTCCCCCCAACCCCCGCTCATGCCCCGTGTCTACCTCGTGTTGACCCCACCCCCCACTCATGCCCCTTGTCTCCCTTGTGTTGCCCCCCCAATCCCCGCTCATGCCCCGTGTCTCCCTCATGTTGCCCCCACCGCCCAATCATGCCCCGTGTCTCCCTCGTGTTACCCCCACCCCCCGCTCATGCCCCGTGTCTCCCTCCTGTACCCCCCACCCCGCTCATGCCCCGTGTCTGCCCTGTTCCCCCACCCCCGCTAATGCCCCGTGTATCTCTCATGTTGCTCCCCACCCCCCACTCTTGCCCCGGGTCTCCCCTGTTCCCCCCACCCACCACCCGGTCATACCCCGTGTCTCCCTCCTGTTCCCCCCACCCACCGCTCATGCCCCGTGTTTCCGTTGTGTTGCCCCCAACCCCGCTCATGCCCCGTGTCTCCCTCATGTTGCCTCCCACCCCCCCTCGTGCCCCGTGTCTCCCTCGTGTTGCCCCCACCCCCCACTCATGCCCCATGTCTCCCCTGTTCCTCCCCACCCCCGCTCATGCCCCGTGTTTCCCTTGTGTTACCCCCCACCCCCCGCTCATGCCCAGTGTTTCCCTCGTGTTCCCCCCACCCCCCGCTCATGACCCGTGTCTCCCTCGTGTTGCCACCCACCCCCCTGCTCATGACTCATGTCCCCCTCGTGTTGCCCCCCACCCCCACTCATGCTCAGTGTCTCCCTTGTGTTGCCCCCCACCCCCGCTCATGCCCCGTGTCTCCCTCATTTTACCCCCTACCCCCGCTCATGCCCTGTGTCTGCCCTGTTCCCCCCCACCCCCGCTCATGCCCTGTGTCTCCCTCGTGTTACCCCCCACTCCCCGCTCATGTCCCGTGTCTCGCTCCTGTACCCCCACCCCCTGCTCATGCCCCATGTCTGCCCTGTTCCCCCCACCCCGCTCATGCCCTGTGTCTCCCCTGTTACCCCCCATCCCCCGCTCATGCCCTGTGTCTCCCTCCTGTTCCCCAACCCCCGGCTCATGCACTGTGTTTCCCTCGTGTTCCCCCCCACCCTCCGCTCATGACCCATGTCTCCCTCGTGTTGCCCCCCCCCCCCGCTCATGAAGCATGTCTCCCTTGTGTTGCCCCGCACCCCCCGCAAATGCCCCGTGTCTCCCCTGTTCCCCCCACCCTCAGTCATGCCCCTTGTCTCCCATGTTACCCCCCGCTCATGCCCCATATCTCCCCTGTTCCCCCCACCCCCGCTCATGTCCCGTGTCTCCCCTGTTCACCCCCATCCCCTGCTCATGCCCCTTGTCTCCCCTGTTCCCCCCACCACCTGCTCATGGCCCGTGTCTCTCTTGTTCCCCCCACCCCCCGCTCACGCCCCATGTCTCCCTTGTTTTCCTCCACCCCCGCTCATGCCCGTGTCTCTCCCCTGTTCCCCCCACCCCCGCTATTGCCCCGTGTCTCTCTCCTGTTCCCCCCACCCCCCGCTCATGCCATGTGTCTGCCCTGTTGCCCCACCACACACTCATGCCCCGTGTCTCTCTCATGTTGCCCCCACACCCCCCTCATGCACCGTGTCTCCCTCATGTTGCCCCCCACACCCGCTCATGCCCCGTGTCTCCCTCGTGTTGCCCCCCACCCCCGCTCATGCCCCGTGTCTCCCTCGTGTTGCCCCCCACCCCCCGCTCATGCCCCGTGTCTCCCTCCTGTACCCCCCAACCCCTGCTCATGCCCCATGTCTCCCCTTTTCCCCCCACCCCCGCTCATGCCCTGTGTCTCCCCTGTTACCCACCCACTCCCCGCTCATGCCCTGTGTCTCCCTCCTGTTCCCCTCAGCCCCTGCTCATGCCCCGTGTTTCCCTCGTGTTCCCCCCCACCCCCGCTCATTACCCGTGTCTCCCTCGTGTTGCCCCTACCCCCGCTCATGACCCGTGTCTCCCTCGGGTTGCCCCACCCCCTGCTCATGCCCCGTGTCTCCCTCTTGTACCCCCACCCCCCGCTCATGCCCCGTGTCTCCCTCCTGTACCCCCCACCCCCGCTCATGTCCCATGTCTCCCTCCTGTACCCCCCCACCCCTGCTCATGCCCTGTGTCTGCCTTGTTCTCCCCACCCCCGCTCATGCCCCGTGTCTCCCTCGTGTTACCCCCCGCCCCCCACTCATGCCCCGTGTCTCCCTCCTATTGCCCCCCACCCCTGCAAATGCCCCATGTCTCCCCTGTTCCCTCACCCCCCGGTCATGCCCCTTGTCACCCCTGTTCCTCCCCCACCCCCCGCTCATGCCCCGTGTCGCCCCTGTTCCCCCACACCCCCCGCTCATGCCCGTTGTCTCCCCTGTTCCCCCCACCCCCTGCTCATGGCCTGTGGCTCTCTTGTCCCCCCGCCCCCCGCTCATGCTCCGTGTCTCCCTCCTTTTCACCCCACCCCCTGCTCATGCCCCTTGTCTCCTATGTTCCCCCCACCCCCCGCTCATGCCTTGTGTCTCTCTCCTGTTCCCCCAACCCACGCTCATACCCCGTGTCTCCCTCCTGTCCCCCCCACCCCCTGCTCATGCCCTGTGTCTCTTTCCAGTTGCCCCCACCCCCTGCTCATGCCCCATGTCTCTCTCCTTTCCCCCCACCCCCTGCTCATGCCCCGTGTCTCCCCTGTTTCCCCCAACCCACGTTCATGCCCCGTGTCTCTCCCCTGCCCCCCACCCCCTGCTCATGCCAGTGTCTCTCTCCTGTTCATGCCCACCCCCCGCTCATGCCCTGTGTCTCCCCTGTTCCCCCACCCCCGCTCATGCCCCTTGTCTCTCTCTTGTTCCCCCCACCGCCGCTCATGCCCCGTGTCTCCCTCCTGTGCACCCCACCCCCTGCTCATGCTTCGTGTCTCCTTCCTCTTCCCCCACCCCCGCTAATGCCCCGTGTCTTTCTCCTGTACCCCCCCATCCCCCGCTCATGCCCTGTGTCTGCCCTGATCCCCCCGCCCCCGCTCATGCCCCATGTCTCCCTCATGTTCCCCCCACCCCCCGCTCATGACCCGTGTCTCCGTTGTGTTGCCCCCCACTCCCCCGTTCATGACCCGTGTCTCCCTCGTGTTGCCCCCAACCCCCGCTCATGCCCCGTGTCTCCCTCGTGTTGCCCCCCACCCCCTGCTCATGCCCCGTGTCTCCCTCTTGTACCCCCACCCCCCCCGCTCATGCCCCGTGTCTCCCTCCTGTACCCCCCACCCCCGCTCATGTCCCATGACTCCCTCCTGTACCCCCCACCCCCCGCTCATACTCTGTGACTGCCCTGTTCCCCCCCGCCCCCGCTCATGCCCCGTGTCTCCCTTGTGTTACCCCCCCGCTCATGCCCTGTGTCTCCCTCCTGTTGCCCCCCACCCCTGCCAATGCCCCATGTCTCCCCTGTTCCCTCACCCACCGGTCATGCCCCTTGTCTCCACTGTTCCCCTCACCCACCGCTCATGCCCCGTGTCTCCCTCGTGTTGCCCCTACCCCCACTCATGCCCCATGTCTCCATCGTGTTGCCTCCTACCCCCCGCTCGTGCCCCGTGTCTCCCTCGTGTTGCCCCCACCCCCCACTCATGCCCCGTGTATCCCTCGTGTTACCCCCCCACCCTCCGCTCATGCCCTGTGTCTGCCCTGTTCCCCTCATCCCCCGCTCATGCCCCGTGTCTCCCTCGTGTTGCCCCCACCCCCGCTCATACCCCTTGTCTCCCTTGTGTTGCCCCCCTACCCCCCGCTCATGCCCCGTGTCTCCCTCGTGTTGCCCCCCACCCCCCAATCATGCCCCGTGTCTCCCTCATGTTCCCCCCTACCCCCCGCTCATGCCCCGTGTCTCCCTCCTGTACCCCCCACCCCGCTAATGCCCTGTGTCTATCTCCTGTTGCTCCCCACCCCCCACTCTTGCCCCGGGTCTCCCCTGTTCCCCCCACCCCCCACCCGGTCATACCCCGTGTCTCCCTCCTGTTCCTCCCACCCCCTGCTCGTGCCCCGTGTCTCCCTCGTGTTGCCCCCACCCCCCACTCATGCCCCATGTCTCCCCTGTTCCTCCCCACCACCCGCTCATGCCCCGTGTTTCCCTCGTGTTAGCCCCCACCCCCCGCTCATGACCAGTGTTTCCCTCTTGTTCCTCCCACCCCCCGCTCATGACTCATGACCCGTGTCTCCCTCGTGTTGCCACCCACCTCCCGCTCGTGCCCCGTGTCTCCCTCCTGTTCCCCCCACCCACCGCTCATGCCCCGTGTCTCCCTCGTGTTGCCCCCAACCCCGCTCATGCCCCGTGTCTCCCTCATGTTGCCTCCCACCCCCCGCTCGTGCCCCATGTCTCCCCTGTTCCTCCCCACCATCCGCTCATGCCCCGTGTTTCCCTCGTGTTACCCTCTACCGCCCGCTCATGCCCAGTGTTTCCCTCGTGTTCTCCCCACCCCCCGCTCATGACCCGTGTCTCCCTCGTGTTGCCACCCACCCCCCTGCTCATGACTCATGTCCCCCTCGTGTTGCCTCCAACCCCCCACTCATGCTCCGTGTCTCCCTTGAGTTGCCCCCCACCCCTGCTCATGCCCCGTGTCTCCCTCATGTTACCCCCTACCCCCGCTCATGCCCTGTGTCTGCCCTGTTCCCCCCACCCCCGGCTCATGCCCCGTGTCTCCCTCGTGTTACCCCCCACCCCCCGCTCATGTCCCGTGTCTCGCTCCTGTACCCCCACCCCCTGCTCATACCCCATGTCTCCCTCGTGTTGCCTCCAACCCCCCGCTCATGCCCCGTGTCTCCCTCGTGTTGCCCCCCATCCCCCGCTCATGCCCTGTGTCTCCCTCCTGTTCCCCAACCCCCGGCTCATGCACTGTGTTCCCCTCGTGTTCCCCCCCACCCCCCACTCATGACCCGTGTCTCCCTCGTGTTGCCCCCCACCCCCCCGTTCATGAAGCGTGTCTCCCTTGTGTTGCCCCCAACCCCCGCTCATGCCCCGTGTCTCCCTCGTGTTGCCCCCCACCCCCTGCTCATGCCCCGTGTCTCCCTCTTGTACCCCCACCCCCCCGCTCATGCCCCGTGTCTCCCTCCTGTACCCCCCACCCCCCGCTCATGCCCTGTGTCTGCCCTGTTCCCCTCACCCACCGCTCATGCCCCGTGTCTCCCTCGTGTTGCCCCCACCCCCACTCATGCCCCGTGTCTCCATCGTGTTGCCTCCTACCCCCCGCTCATGCCCCGTGTCTCCCTCGTGTTGCCCCCACCCCCCACTCATGCCCCGTGTATCCCTCGTGTTACCCCCCCACCCTCCGCTCATGCCCTGTGTCTGCCCTGTTCCCCTCATCCCTCGCTCATGCCCCGTGTCTCCCTCGTGTTGCCCCCACCCCCGCTCATACCCCTTGTCTCCCTTGTGTTGCCCCCCTACCCCCCGCTCATGCCCCGTGTCTCCCTCGTGTTGCCCCCCACCCCCCAATCATGCCCCGTGTCTCCCTCATGTTCCCCCCTACCCCCCGCTCATGCCCCGTGTCTCCCTCCTGTACCCCCCACCCCGCTCATGCCCTGTGTCTGCCCTGTTCCCCCACCCCCGCTAATGCCCCGTGTCTATCTCCTGTTGCTCCCCACCCCCCACTCTTGCCCCGGGTCTCCCCTGTTCCCCCCACCCGGTCATACCCTGTGTCTCCCTCCTGTTCCTCCCACCCCCCGCTCGTGCCCCGTGTCTCCCTCGTGTTGCCCCCACCCCCCACTCATGCCCCATGTCTCCCCTGTTCCTCCCCACCACCCGCTCATGCCCCGTGTTTCCCTTGTGTTCCCCCCACCCCCCTGCTCATGACTCATGACCCGTGTCTCCCTCGTGTTGCCACCCACCCCCCGCTCGTGCCCCGTGTCTCCCTCCTGTTCCCCCCACCCACCGCTCATGCCCCGTGTCTCCCTCGTGTTGCCCCCAACCCCGCTCATGCCCCGTGTCTCCCTCATGTTGCCTCCCACCCCCCGCTCGTGCCCCATGTCTCCCCTGTTCCTCCCCACCATCCGCTCATGCCCCGTGTTTCCCTCGTGTTACCCTCCACCGCCCGCTCATGCCCAGTGTTTCCCTCGTGTTCTCCCCACCCCCCGCTCATGACCCGTGTCTCCCTCGTGTTGCCTCCAACCCCCCACTCATGCTCCGTGTCTCCCTTGTGTTGCCCCCACCCCTGCTCATGCCCCGTGTCTCCCTCATGTTACCCCCTACCCCCGCTCATGCCCTGTGTCTGCCCTGTTCCCCCCCACCCCCGGCTCATGCCCCGTGTCTCCCTCGTGTTACCCCCCACCCCCGCTCATGTCCCGTGTCTCGCTCCTGTACCCCCACCCCCTGCTCATACCCCATGTCTCCCTCGTGTTGCCTCCAACCCCCCGCTCATGCCCCGTGTCTCCCTCGTGTTGCCCCCCATCCCCCGCTCATGCCCTGTGTCTCCCTCCTGTTCCCCAACCCCCGGCTCATGCACTGTGTTCCCCTCGTGTTCCCCCCACCCCCCACTCATGACCCGTGTCTCCCTCGTGTTGCCCCCCACCCCCCGTTCATGAAGCGTGTCTCCCTTGTGTTGCCCCGCACCCCCCGCAAATGCCCCGTGTCTCCCCTGTTCCCCCACCCCCCAGTCATGCCCCTTGTCTCCCATGTTACCCCCCGCTCATGCCCCATATCTCCCCTGTTCCCCCCACCCCCTGCTCATGCCCCGTGTCTCCCCTGTTCACCCCCATCCCCTGCTCATGCCCCTTGTCTCCCCTGTTCCCCCCACCCCCTGCACATGGCCCGTGTCTCTCTTGTGCCCCCCACCCCCTGCTCACGCCCCGTGTCTCCCCTGTTTCCCTCTACCCCCGCTCATGCCCCGTGTCTCTCCCCTGTTCCCCCCACCCCCGCTATTGCCCCGTGTCTCTCTCCTGTTCCCCCCACCCCCCGCTCATGCCATGTGTCTGCCCTGTTGCCCTACCACACACTCATTGCCCGTGTCTCTCTCGTGTTGCCCCCACACCCCGCTCATGCACCGTGTCTCCCTCATGTTGCCCCCCACACCCGCTCATGTCCCGTGTCTCCCTTGTGTTGCCCCCCACCCCCGCTCATGCCCCGTGTCTCCCTCGTGTTGCCCCCCACCCCCTGCTCATGCCCCGTGTCTCCCTCCTGTACCCCCCAACCCCTGCTCATGCCCCGTGTCTCCCCTTTTCCCCCCACCCCCGCTCATGCCCTGTGTCTCCGTTGTGTTGCCCCCCACTCCCCCGTTCATGACCCGTGTCTCCCTCGTGTTGCTCCCAACCCCCGCTCATGCCCCGTGTCTCCCTCGTGTTGCCCCCCACCCCCTGCTCATGCCCCGTGTCTCCCTCTTGTACCCCCACCCCCGCTCATGCCCGTGTCTCCCTCCTGTACCCCCCACCCCCGCTCATGTCCCATGACTCCCTCCTGTACCCCCCACCCCAAGCTCATTATCTGTGTCTGCCGTGTTCCCCCCCACCCCCGCTCATGCCCCGTGTCTCCCTTGTGTTACCTCCCACCCCCCACTCATGCCCCATGTCTCCCTCCTGTTACCCCCCACCCCCCGCTCATGCCCCATGTTACCCCCCACCCCCCGTTCATGCACCGTGTCTCCCTCCTGTTGCCCCCCACCCCTGCCAATGCCCCATGTCTCCCCTGTTCCCTCACCCCCCGGTCATGCCCCTTGTCTCCCCTGTTCCCCCCACCCCCCTGCTCATGCCCCGTGTCTCCCTTGTTCCCCACACCCCGCTCATGCCCATTGTCTCCCCTGTTCCCCCCCACCCCCTGCTCATGGCCCGTGTCTCTCTTGTCCCCCCCACTCATGCTCCGTGTCTCCCTCCTTTTCACTCCACCCCCTGCCCCTTGTCTCCTCTGTTCCCTCCCACCCCCCGTTCATGCCCTGTGTCTCTCTCCTATTCCCCCAACCCACGCTCATGCCCCCTGTCTCCCTTTTGTTACCCCCACCCCCTGCTCATGCCCTGTCTCTCTCTCTCCTGTTGCCCCCACCCCTCGCTCATGCCCCATGTCTCTCTCCTGTTCCCCCCACCCACCGCTCATTTCCCTTGTGTCTCTCTTGTTCCTCCCACCCCCCGCTCATGCCCCATGTCTCCCTCCTTTTCCCCCCACCACCGCTCATGCCCCGTGTCTCCCTCCTGTTCCCCCACCCCTGCTAATGCCCCGTGTCTCTCTCGTGGTGCTCCCCACCTCCCGCTCTTGCCCCGGATCTCCCCTGTTCCCCCCACCCCCCACCCGGTCATACCCCGTGTCTCCCTCCTGTTGCCCCCCACCCCCTGCTTATGCCCTGTGTCTCCCTCGTGTTGCCTCCCACCCCCCGCTCGTGCCCCGTGTCTCCCTCGTGTTGCCCCCACCCCCCACTCATGCCCCGTGTATCCCTCGTGTTACCCCCCATCCCCCGCTCATGCCCTGTGTCTGCCCTGTTCCCCTCACCCACCGCTCATGCCCCGTGTCTCCCTCGTGTTGCCCCCACCCCCACTCATGCCCCGTGTCTCCCTCGTGTTGCCTCCCACCCCCCGCTAGTGCCCCGTGTCTCCCTCGTGTTGCCCCCACCCCCCACTCATGCCCCGTGTATCCCTTGTGTTACCCCCCACCCCCGCTCATGCCCTGTGTCTGCCCTGTTCCCCTCACCCCCCACTCATGCCCCGTGTCTCCCTCATGTTGCCCTCACCCCCCGCTCATACCCCTTGTCTCCCTTGTGTTGCCCCCCCAACCCCCGTTCATGCCCCATGTCTCCCTCGTGTTGCCCCCCACCCCCCAATCATGCCCCGTGTCTCCCTTATGTTACCCCCCACCCCTCGCTCATGCCCCGTGTCTCCCTCCTGTACCCCCACGCCGCTCATGCCCTGTGTCTGCCCTGTTCCCCCACCCCCGCTAATGCTCCGTGTCTCTCTCCTGTTGCTCCCCACCCCCCACTCTTGCCCCGGGTCTCCCCTGTTCCCCCCACCCCCCACCCGGTCATACCCCGTGTCTCCCTCCTGTTCCCCCCACCCACCGCTCATGCCCCGTGTCTCCCTCGTGTTGCCCCCAACCCCGCTCATGCCCCGTGTCTCCCTCATGTTGCCTCCCACCCCCCGCTCGTGCCCCGTGTCTCCCTCGTGTTGCCCCCACCCCCCACTCATGCCCCATGTCTCCCCTGTTCCTCCCCACCACCCGCTCATGCCCCGTGTTTCCCTCGTGTTACCCCCCACCCCCCGCTCATGCCCAGTGTTTCCCTCGTGTTCCCCCCACCCCCCGCTCATGACCCGTGTCTCCCTCGTGTTGCCACTCATCCCCCTGCTCATGACTCATGTCCCCCTCATGTTGCCCCCCACCCCCACTCATGCTCCGTGTCTCCCTTGTGTTGCCCCCGACCCCTGCTCATGCCCCGTGTCTCCCTCATGTTACCCCCTACCCCCGCTCATGCCCTGTGTCTGCCCTGTTCCCCCCCACCCTCCGCTCATGCCCCGTGTCTCCCTCGTTTTACCCCCACCCCCGCTCATGTCCTGTGTCTCGCTCCTGTACCCCCTACCCCGGCACATGCACTGTGTTTCCCTCGTGTTCCCCCCCATCCCCCGCTCATGACCCGTGTCTCCCTCGTGTTGCCCCCACCCACCACTCATGAAGCGTGTCTCCCTTGTGTTGCCCCGCACCCCCCGCAAATGCCCCGTGTCTCCCCTGTTCCCCCCACACCCCAGTCATGTCCCTTGTCTCCCATGTTACCCCCCGCTCATGCCCCATATCTCCCCTGTTCCCCCCACCCCCGCTCATGCCCCGTGTCTCCCCTGTTCACCCCCATCCCCTGCTCATGCCCCTTGTTTCCCCTGTTCCCCCCACCCCCCACTCATGCCCCGTGTCTCCCTCATGTTGCCCTCACCCCCCGCTCATACCCCTTGTCTCCCTTGTGTTGCCCCCCCAACCCCCGTTCATGCCCCATGTCTCCCTCGTGTTGCCCCCCACCCCCCAATCATGCCCCGTGTCACCCTTATGTTACCCCCCACCCCCCGCTCATGCCTCGTGTCTCCCTCCTGTACCCCACACCCCGCTCATGCCCTGTGTCTGCCCTGTTCCCCCACCCCCGCTAATGCCCCGTGTTTCTCTCCTGTTGCTCCCCACCCCCCACTCTTGCCCCGGGTCTCCCCTGTTCCCCCCACCCCCCACCCGGTCATACCCCGTGTCTCCCTCCTGTTCCCCCCACCCACCGCTCATGCCCCGTGTCTCCCTCGTGTTGCCCCCAACCCCGCTCATGCCCCGTGTCTTCCTCATGTTGCCTCCCACCCCCCGCTCGTGCCCCGTGTCTCCCTCGTGTTGCCCCCACCCCCCACTCATGCCCCATGTCTCCCCTGTTCCTCCCCACCACCCGCTCATGCCCGTGTTTCCCTCGTGTTACCCCCCACCCCCCGCTCATGCCCAGTGTTTCCCTCGTGTTCCCCCCACCCCCCGCTCATGACCCGTGTCTCCCTCGTGTTGCCACTCATCCCCCTGCTCATGACTCATGTCCCCCTCATGTTGCCCCCCACCCCCACTCATGCTCCGTGTCTCCCTTGTGTTGCCCCCCACCCCTGCTCATGCCCCGTGTCTCCCTCATGTTACCCCCTACCCCCGCTCATGCCCTGTGTCTGCCCTGTTCCCCCCCACCCTCTGCTCATGCCCCGTGTCTCCCTCGTTTTACCCCCACCCCCGCTCATGTCCCGTGTCTCGCTCCTGTACCCCCTACCCCCGGCTCATGCACTGTGTTTCCCTCGTGTTCCCCCCCATCCCCCGCTCATGACCCGTGTCTCCCTCGTGTTGCCCCCCACCCCCCACTCATGAAGCGTGTCTCCCTTGTGTTGCCCCGCACCCCCCCGCAAATGCCTGCCCCGTGTCTCCCCTGTTCCCCCCACCCCCCAGTCATGTCCCTTGTCTCCCATGTTACCCCCGCTCATGCCCCCTATCTCCCCTGTTCCCCCCACCCCCGCTCATGCCCCGTGTCTCCCCTGTTCACCCCCTTCCCCTGCTCATGCCCCTTGTTTCCCCTGTTCCCCCCACCCCCTGCTCATGGCCCGTGTCTCTCTTGTTCCCCCCACACCCCGCTCAGGCCCCGTGTCTCCCCTGTTTCCCTCCACCCCCGCTCATGCCCCATGTCTCTCCCCTGTTCCCCCCACCTCCGCTATTGCCCCGTGTCTCTCTCCTGTTCCCCCCACCCCCGCTCATGCCATGTGTCTGCCCTGTTGCCCCACCACACACTCATGCCCCGTGTCTCTCTCGTGTTGCCCCCACACCCCGCTCATGCACCGTGTCTCCCTCATGTTGCCCCCACACCTGCTCATGCCCCGTGTCTCCCTCGTGTTGCCCCTCCACCCCCGCTCATGCCCCGTGTCTCCCTCGTGTTGCCCCCCACCCGCCGCTCATGCCCCGTGTCTCCCTCCTGTACCCCCCAACCCCTGCTCATGCCCCGTGTCTCCCCTTTTCAACCCACCCCCGCTCATGCCCTGTGTCTCCCCTGTTACCCACCCACTCCCCGCTCATGCCCTGTGTCTCCCTCCTGTTCCCCCCAGCCCCTGCTCATGCCCCGTGTTTCCCTCGTGTTCCCCCCAACCCCCGCTCATTACCCGTGTCTTCCTCGTGTTGTCCCTACCCCCGCTCATGACCCGTGTCTCCCTCGTGTTGCCCCCACCCCCTGCTCATGCCCCGTGTCTCCCTCTTGTACCCCCACCCCCTGCTCATGCCCCGTGTCTCCCTCCTGTACCCCCCACCCCCGCTCATGTCCCATGTCTCCCTCCTGTACCCCCCCACCCCCGCTCATGCCCTGTGTCTGCCCTGTTCCCCCCACCCCCGCTCATGCCCCGTGTCTCCCTCGTGTTACCCACCCCCGAACTCATGCCCCGTGTCTCCCTCCTGTTGCCCCCCACCCCTGCAAATGCCCCATGTCTCCCCTGTTCCCTCACCCCCCGGTCATGCCCCTTGTTGCCCCTGTTCCCCCCACCCGCTTCTGGTGCCCTGTGTCGCCCCTGTTCCCCCCACCCCCCGCTCATTCCCGTTGTCTCCCCTGTTCCCCCCACCCCCTGCTCATGGCCCGTATCTCTCTTGTCCCCCCGCCCCCCGCTCATTCTCCGTGTCTCCCTCCTTTTCACCCCACCCCCTGCTCATGCCCCTTGTCTCCTCTGTTCCCCCCACCCCCGCTCATGCCCTGTGTCTCTCTCCTGTTCCCCCAACCCACGTTCATGCCCCGTGTCTCCCTCCTGTCTCCCCCACCCCCTGCTCATGCCCTGTGTCTCTCTCCAGTTGCCCCCACCCCCTGCTCATGCCCCATGTCTCTCTCCTGTTCCCCCCACCCCCGCTCATGCCCCGTGTCTCCCCTGTTTCCCCCAACCCACGCTCATGCACTGTGTCTCCCCTGTTCCCCCACCCCCGCTCATGCCCCTTGTCTCTCACTTGTTCCCCCCACCGCCGCTCATGCCCCGTGTTTCCCTCCTGTGCACCCCACCCCCTGCTCATGCTTCGTGTCTCCTTCCTCTTCCCCCATCCCCGCTAATGCCCCGTGTCTCTCTCCTGTTGCTCCCCACCCCCCGCTCTTGCCCCGGGTCTCCCCTGTTTCCCCCCACCCCGTCATGCCCCGTGTCTCCCTCCTGTTGCCCCCCACCCCCTGCTCATGCCCTGTGTCTGCCCTGTTCCCCCCACCCCCTGCTCATGCCCCGTGTCTCCCTCATGTTGCCCCCACCCCCGCTCATGCCCCGTGTCTCCCTCGTGTTGCCTCCTCCCACCCCCCGCTCATGCCCTGTGTCTCCCACGTGTTGCCCCCCACTCATGTCCCGTGTCTCCCTCATGTTACCCCCACCCACCGCTCATGCCCCGTGTCTGCCCTGTTCCCCTCACCCCCCGCTCATGCCCCGTGTCTCTCTCATGTTGCCTCCACCCCCCGCTCATGCCCCTTGTCTCCCTTGTGTTGCCCCCGCTCATGCCACGTGTCTCCCTTGTGTTACCCCCCACCCCCCGCTCATGCCCCATGTCTCCCTCCCCGTGTCTGCCCTGTTCCCCCATTCCCAGCTCATGCCCCATGTCTCCCCTGTTCCCTCCAACCCCCGCTCATGCCCCGTGTTTCCCTTGTGTTACCCACCACCCCCTGCTCATGCCCTGTGTCTCCCTCCTGGTTCCCCCACCCCCCGCTCATGCCCGTGTTTCCCTCGTGTTCCCTCCACCCCCGCTCATGACACGTGTCTCCCTCGGGTTGCCCCCACCCCAGCTCATGACCCGTGGCTCCCTCGTGTTGCCCCCCAGCCCCGCTCATGCCCCGTGTCTCCCTCGTGTGCCCCCCAGCCCCCGCTCATGCCCCGTGTCTCCCTCCTGTACCCCCCAACCCCTGCTCATGCCCCGTGTCTCCCCTTTTCCCCCCACCCCCGCTCATGCCCTGTGTCTCCCCTGTTACCCACCCACTCCCCGCTCATGCCCTGTGTCTCCCTCCTGTTCCCCCAGCCCCTGCTCTTGCCCCGTGTTTCCCTCGTGTTTCCCCCCACCCCCGCTCATGTCCCATGTCTCCCTCCTGTACCCCCCCACCCCCGCTCATGCCCTGTGTCTGCCCTGTTCCCCCCAACCCCGCTCATGCCCCGTGTCTCCCTCGTGTTACCCCCCCACACTCATGCCCCGTGTCTCCCTCCTGTTGCCCCCCACCCCTGCAAATGCCCCATGTCTCCCCTGTTCCCTCACCCCCGGTCATGCCCCTTGTCGCCCCTGTTCCCCCCACCCCCTGCTCGTGCCCCGTGTCGCCCCTGTTCCCCCCACCCCCCGCTCATGTCCATTGTCTCCACTGTTCCCCCAACCCCCTGCTCATGGCCTGTATCTCTCTTGTCCTCCCGGCCCGCTCATTCTCCATGTCTCCCTCCTTTTCACCCCACCCCCTGCCCCTTGTCTCCTCTGTTCCCCCCACCCCCGCTCATGCCCTGTGTCTCTCTCCTGTTCCCCCAACCCACGTTCATGCCCCGTGTCTCCCTCTTGTCCCCCCCACCCCCTGCTCATGCCCTGTGTCTCTCTCCAGTTGCCCCCACCCCCTGCTCATGCCCCATGTCTCTCTCCTGTTCCCCCCACCCCCGCTCTTGCCCCGTGTCTCCCCTGTTTCCCCCACCCCCGCTCATGCCCCTTGTCTCTCTCTTGTTCCCCTCACCGCCGCTCATGCCCCGTGTCTCCCTCCTGTGCACCCCACCCCCTGCTCATGCTTCGTGTCTCCTTTTTCTTCCCCCACCCCCGCTAATGCCCCGTGTCTCTCTCCTGTTGCTCCCCACCCCCCGCTCTTGCCCTGGGTCTCCCCTGTTTCCCCCCACCCCGTCATGCCCCGTGTCTCCCTCCTGTTGCCCCCCACCCCCGCTCATGCCCCGTGTCTCCCTCGTGTTGCCTCCCACCCCCCGCTCATGCCCTGTGTCTCCCACGTGTTGCCCCCCACCCCCCACTCATGTCCCGTGTCTCCCTCATGTTACCCTCACCCCCCGCTCATACACCGTGTCTGCCCTGTTCCCCCCAACCCCCGCTCATGCCCCGTGTTTCCCTTGTGTTACCCCCACCCCCTGCTCATGCCCCGTGTCTCCCCTGTTCACCCCCACCCCCCCACCCCCCTCTCATGCCCCTTGTCTCCCCTGTTCCCCCCACCCTCTGCTCATGGCCCGTGTCTCTCTTGTTTGCCCCCACCCCCCGCTCATGCCCCGTGTCTCCCGTTTCCTCCACCCCCCGCTCATGCCCCGTGTCTCCCTCCTGTGCACCCCACCCCCTGCTCATGCTTCGTGTCTCCTTCCTCTTCCCCCACATCCGCTAATGCCCCGTGTCTATCTCCTGTTGCTCCCCAACCCCCGATCATGCCCTGGGTCTCCCATGTTCCCCCCACCCCCGCCCGGTCATGCCCCGTGTCTCCCTCCTGTTGCCCCCCACCCCCCGCTCATGCCCCATGTCTCCCCTGTTCCCCCAACCCCCCCTCATGCCCTGTGTTTCCCTTGTGTTACCCCTCACCCCCCACTCATGCCCCGTATCTCCCTCCTGGTCCCCCTACCCCCCGCTCATGCCCTGTGTTTCCCTCGTGTTCCCCCCACCACTCGCTCATGACACGTGTCTCCCTCGGGTTGCCCCCACCCCCTGCTCATGACCAGTGTCTCCCTTGTGTTACTCCCCACCCCCCGCTCATGCCCCGTGCCTCACTCCTGTATCCCCACCCCCGCTCATGCCCCATGTCTCCCTCCTGTACCCCCCACCCCCGCTCATGCCCTGTGTCTGCCCTGTTCCCCCACCCCCCGCTCATGCCCCATGTCTCCCTCGTGTTACCCCCCACTCATGCCCCATGTCTCCCTCCTGTACCCCCCACCCACTGCTCATGCCCCGTGTCTGCCCTGTTCCCCCCACCCCCGCACATGCCCAGTGTCTCCCCTGTTACTCCCCACCCCCTGCTCATGCCCCGTGTCTCCCTCCTGTTCCCCCCACCCCCCGCTCATGCCCCGTGTTTCCCTTGTGTTCCCCCCACCCCCGCTCATGACCCCTGTCTCCCTCGTGTTGCCCCCGCTCATGACCCGTGTCTCCCTCATGTTGCCCCCCACCCCCGCTCATGCCCCGTGTTTCCCTCATTTTCCCCCCACCCCCCGCTCATGACCCCTGTCTCCCTCGTGTTGCCCCCGCTCATGACCCATGTCTCCCTCGTGTTGCCCCCCACCCCGTTCATGCCCCGTGTTACCCCCCACACCCCGCTCATGCCCCGTGTCTCCCTCCTGTTGCCCCCCACCGCCCGAAAATGCCCCGTGTCTCCCCTGTTGCCCCCACCACCCAGTGATGCCCCTTGCCTCTCCTGTTCCCCCCACCCCCCTGCTCATGACCCGTGTCTCCCCTGTTCCCCCCCAGCCCCCGCTCATGCCCCGTGTCTCCCCTGTTCACCCCCACCCCCCCACCCCCCTCTCATGCCCCTTGTCTCCCCTGTTCCCCCCACCCTCTGCTCATGGCCCGTGTCTCTCTTGTTTGCCCCCACCCCCCGCTCATGCCCCGTGTCCTTCACCCCCCGCTCATGCCCCGTGTCTCCCCTGTTCACCCTCACCCCCCCACCCCTTCTCATGCCCCTTGTCTCCCCTGTTCCCCCCACCCCCGCTCATGCCCCGTGTCTCCCTCGTGTTGCCTCCCACCCCCGCTCATGCCCTGTGTCTCCCTCGTGTTGCCCCCTACCCCTCACTCATGCCCCGTGTCTCCCTCATGTTACACCCACCCCCCGCTCATGCCCCGTGTCTCCCTCGTGTTGCCCCCACCCCCGCTCATGCCCCTTGTCTACCTTGTGTTGCCCCCCACCCCCCGCTCATGCCCCGTGTCTCACTCGTGTTGCCCCCACTCATGCCACGTGTCTCCCTCGTGTTACCCCCCACCCCCCGCTCATGCCCCGTGTCTCCCTCCTGTACCCCCCACCCCCGCTCATGCCCCGTGTCTGCCCTGTTCCCCGCTCATGCCCCATGTCTCCCCTGTTCCCCCAACCCCCCCTCATGCCCTGTGTTTCCCTTGTGTTGCCCCTCACCCCCCGCTCATGCCCCGTGTCTCCCTCCTGGTCCCCCCACCCCCGCTCATGCCCTGTGTTTCCCTCGTTTTCCCCCCACCCCCTGCTCATGACACTTGTCTCCCTCGGGTTGCCCCCACACCTGCTCATGACCCGTGGCTCCCTTGTGTTGCCCCCACCCCCTGCTCATGACCAGTGTCTCCCTTGTGTGACCCCCCAACCCCCCGCTCATGCCCCGTGCCTCACTCCTGTATCCCCACCCCCGCTCATGCCCCATGTCTCCCTCATGTACCCCCCACCCCCCGCTCATGCCCTGTGTCTGCCCTGTTCCCCCACCCCCCGCTCATGCCCCGTGTCTCCCTCGTGTTACCCCCCACCCCCCACTCATGCCCCATGTCTCCCTCCTGTACCCCCCACCCCCTGCTCATGCCCCGTGCCTGCCCTGTTCCCCCACCCCCCTACATGCCCAGTGTCTCACCTGTTACTCCCCACCCCCTGGTCATGCTCCGTGTCTCCCTCCTGTTCCCCCCACCCCCCGCTCATGCCCCGTGTTTCCCTTGTGTTCCCCTCACCCATCGCTCATGACCCCTGTCTCCCTCGTGTTGCCCCCGCTCATGACCCGTGTCTCCCTCATGTTGCCCCCCACCCCCGTTCATGCCCCGTTTTACCCCCCACACCCTGCTCATGCCCGTGTCTTCCTCCTGTTGCCCCCCGAAAATGCCCCGCGTCTCCCCTGTTCCCCCCACCGCCCAGTGATGCCCCTTGTCTCCCCTGTTCCCCCCCAGCCCCCGCTCATGCCCCGTGTCTCCCCTGTTCAACCCCACCCCCCCAACTCCCGCTCATGCCCCTTGTCTCCCCTGTTCCCCCCACCCTCTGCTCATGGCCCGTGTCTCTCTTGTTTGCCCCCAACCCCCGCTCATGCCCCGTGTCTCCCATTTCCCCCACCCCCCGCTCATGCCCCGTGTCTCCCTCCTGTGCACCCCACCCCCTGCTCATGCTTCGTGTCTCCTTCCTCTTCCCGCACATCCACTAATGCCCCGTGTCTATCTCCTGTTGCTCCCCACCCCCCGCTCTTGCCCCGGGTCTCCCCTGTTCCCCCCACCCCCACCCGGTCATGCCCCGGGTCTCCCTCCTGTTGCCCCCCACCCCCTGCTCATGCCCTGTGTCTGCCCTGTTCCCCCCACCCCCTGCTCATGCCCCGTGTCTCCCTCATGTTGCCCCCACCCCCGCTCATGCCCCGTGTCTCCCTCGTGTTGCCTCCCACCCCCGCTCATGCCCTGTGTCTCCCTCGTGTTGCCCCCCACCCCTCACTCATGCCCCGTGTCTCCGTCATGTTACACCCACCCCCGCTCATGCCCCGTGTCTCCCTCGTGTTGCCCCCACCCCCGCTCATGTCCCTTGTCTCCCTTGTGTTGCCCCCCGCTCATGCCCCGTTTCTCCCTCGTGTTGCCCCCACTCATGCCACGTGTCTCCCTCGTGTTACCCCCCACCCCCGCTCATGCCCCGTGTCTCCCTCCTGTACCCCCCACCCCCGCTCATACCCTGTGTCTGCCCTGTTCCCTGCTCATGCCCCATGTCTCCCCTGTTCCCCAACACCCGCTCATGCCCCGTGTTTCCCTTGAGTTACCCCCCACCCCCTGCTCATTCCCCGTATCTCCCTCCTGGTCCCCCCACCCCCCGCTCATGCCCTGTGTCTCCCTCCTGGTCCCCCCACCCCCCGCTCATGCCTTGTGTTTCCCTCGGGTTGCCCCCACCCCCCGCTCATGACACGTGTCTCCCTCGGGTTGCCCCCACCCCCGCTCTTGACCCGTGGCTCCCTTGTGTTGCCCCCACCCCCTGCTCATGACCAGTGTCTCCCTTGTGTTACCCCCCACCCCCGCTCATGCCCCGTGCCTCATTCCTGTATCCCCACCCCCGCTCATGCCCCATGTCTCCCTCCTGTACCCCCCACCCCCCGCTCATGCCCTGTGTCTGCCCTGTTCCCCCACCCCCCGCTCATGCCCCGTGTCTCCCTCGTGTTACCCCCCACCCCTCACTCATGCCCCATGTCTCCCTCCTGTACCCCCCACCCCCTGCTCATGCCCCGTGTCTGCCCTGTTCCCCCCACCCCCGCACATGCCCAGTGTCTCCCCTGTTACTCCCCACCCCCCGCTCATGCCCTGTGTCTTCCTCCTGTTGCCCCCCCGAAAATGCCCCATGTCTCCCCTGTTCCCCCCACCGCCCAGTGATGCCCCTTGTCTTTCCTGTTCTCCCCGCTCCCCCGCTCATGCACCGTGTCTCCCCTGTTCCCCCAGCCCGTGCTCATGCCCCGTGTCTCCCCTGTTCCCCCCCACCCCCCGCTCATGCCCCTTGTCTACCCTGTTACCCCCCACCCCCTGCTCATGGCCCGTGTCTCTCTTGTTCGCCCCCACACCCTCGCTCATGCCCCGTGTCTCCCCTGTTTCCCCCCACCCTCCGCTCATGTCCTGTGTCTCTCCCCTGTTCCCCCACCCCTGTTCATGCCCCGTGTCTCTCTCCTGTTCCCCCCACCCCCTGTTCATGCCATGTGTCTGCCCTGTTCCCCCCACCCCACGCTCATGCCCCGTGTCTCGCTCATGTTGCCCCCACCCCTGCTCATGCCCCGTCTCCCTCGTGTTGCCCCCCACCCCCACTCATGCCCCGTGTCTCCCTTGTGTTGCCCCCCACCCACCACTCATGCCCCATTTCTCCCTCATGTTACCCCCCACCCCCCGCTCATGCCCTGTGTCTCCCTCCTCTACCCCCATCCCCTGCTCATGCCCCGTGTCTGCCCTGTTCCCCCCAGACCCGCTCATGCCCTGTGTCTCCCCTGTTACCCCCCACTGCCCGCTCATGCCCCGTGTCTCCCTCCTGTTGCCCCCACCCCCCACTCATGCCCCGTGTTTCCCTCGTGTTCTCCCCATCCCCCGCCCATGACCCATGTCTCCCTCGTGTTGCCCCCACCCCCCACTCATGCCCCGTGTATCCCTCATGTTACCCCCCACCCCCCGCTCATGCCCTGTGTCTGCCCTGTTCCCCTCACCCCCTGCTCTTCCCCCGTGTCTCCCTCGTGTTGCCCTCACCCCCTGCTCATGCCCCTTGTCTCCCTTGTGTTACCCCCCCACCCCCCGCTCACGCCCCGTGTCTCCCTCGTGTTGCCCCCACCCCCCAATCATGCCCCGTGTCTCCCTCGTGTTACCCCCACCCCTCACTCATGCCCCGTGTCTGCCGTTTCCCCCACCCCCCGCTCATGCCTCGTGTCTCCCTACTGTGCACCCCACCCCCTGCTCATGCTTCGTGTCTCCTTCCTCTTCCCCCACATCCGCTAATGCCCCGTGTCTCTCTCCTGTTGCTCCCCACCCCCCGCTCTTGCCCCGGATCTCCCCTGTTCCCCCCACCCCCCATCCGGTCATACCCCGTGTCTCCCTCCTGTTCCCCCCACCCACCGCTCATGCCCCGTGTCTCCCTCGTGTTGCCCCCACCCCCGCTCATGCCCTGTGTCTCCCTCATGTTGCCTCCCACCCCCCGCCCGTGCCCCGTGTCTCCCTCCTGTTGCCCCCACCCCCCACTCATGCCCCATGTCTCCCCTGTTCCTCCCCACCCCCGCTCATGCCCCGTGTTTCCCTCGTGTTACCCCCCACCCCCCGCTCATGCCCGGTGTTTCCCTCGTGTTCTCCCCACACCCCGCTCATGACCCGTGTCTCCCTCGTGTTGCCACCCACCCCCCTGCTCATGACTCATGTCCCCCTCGTGTTGCCCCCCACCCCCACTCATGCTCCGTGTCTCCCTTGTGTTGCCCCCACCCCCTCTCATGCCCCGTGTCTCCCTCATGTTACCCCCTACCCCCGCTCATGCCCTGTGTCTGCCCTGTTCCCCCCCACCCCCCGCTCATGCCCCGTGTCTCCCTGTGTTACCACCACCCCCTGCTCAAGTCCCGTGTCTCGCTCCTGTACCCCCCACCCCCTGCTCATGCCCCGTGTCTGCCCTGTTCCCACCACCCCGCTCATGCCCTGTGTCTGCCCTGTTCCCCCACCCCCCGCTCATTCCCGTGTCTCCCTCGTGTTACCCCCCACCCCCCGCTCATGACCCGTGTCTCCCTCGTGTTGCCCCCCACCCCCCGCTCATAAAGCGTGTCTCCCTTGTGTTGCCCCGCACCCCCCGCAAATGCCCCGTGTCTCCCCTATTCCCCCCACCCCCCAGTCATGCCCCTTGTCTCCATTGTTACCCCCCGCTCATGCCCCATATCTCCCCTGTTCCCCCCACCCCCCGTTCATGCCCCGTGTCTCCCCTGTTCACCCCCATCCCCTGCTCATGCCCCTTGTCTCCCCTGTTCCCCCCACCCCCTGCTCATGGCCCGTGTCTCTCTTGTTCCCCCCACCCCCTGCTCACGCCCCGTGTTTCCCCTGTTTCCCTCCACCCCCGCTCATGCCCCGTGTCTCTCCCCTGTTCCCCCCACCTCCGCTATTGCCCCGTGTCTCTCTCCTGTTCTCCCCACCCCCCGCTCATGCCATGTGTCTGCCCTGTTGCCCCACCACACACTCATGCCCGTGTCTCTCTCGTGTTGCCCCCACACCCCGCTCATGCCCCGTGTCTCCCTCGTGTTGCCCCCCAACCCCTGCTCATGCCCCGTGTCTGCCCTTTTCCCCCACCCCCGCTCATGCCCTGTGTCTCCCCTGTTACCCACCCACTCCCCGCTCATGCCCTGTGTCTCCCTCCTGTTCCCCCAGCCCCTGCTCATGCCCCGTGTTTCCCTCGTGTTCCCCCCAACCCCCGCTCATGACCCGTGTCTCCCTCGTGTTGCCCCCCACCCCCTGCCCCGTGTCTCCCTCTTGTACCCCCACCCCCCACTCATGCCCCGTGTCTCCCTCCTGTAGCCCCCACCCCCGCTCATGCCCTGTGTCTGCCCTGTTCCCCCCACCCCCGCTCATGTCCCGTGTCTCCCTCGTGTTCCCCCCCACCCCCGCAAATGCCCCATGTCTCTCTTGTCCCCCCCGCCCCCGCTCATGCTCCGTGCTCCCTCCTTTTCACCCCACCCCCTGCTCACCTGCTCATGCCCCTTGTCTCCTCTGTTCCCCCCACCCCCGCTCATGCCCTGTGTCTCTCTCCTGTTCCCCCAACCCACGATCATGCCCCGTGTCTCCCTCCTTTCCCCCCCACCCCCTGCTCATGCCCTGTGTCTCTCTCCAGTTGCCCCCACCCCCTGCTCATGCCCCATGTCTCCCTCCTGTTCCCCCCAGCCCCTGCTCATGCTCCGTGTTTCCCTCGTGTTCCCCCCAACCCCAGCTCATGACCCGTGTCTCCCTCGTGTTGCCCCCACCTCCCGCTCATGACCCGTGCCTCCCTGGTGTTGCCCCCCACCACCTGCTCATGCCCCGTGTCTCCCTCTTGTACCCCCACCCCCCGCTCATGCCCCGTGTTTCCCTCCTGTACCCCTCACCCCCCGGTCATGCCCCTTGTCTCTCCTGTTCCCCCCCACCACCCCGCTCATGCCCCGTGTCGCCCCTGTTCCCCCCCACCCCCGCTCATGCCCGTTGTCTCCACTGTTCCCCCCACCCCCTGCTCATGGCCCATGTCTCTCTTGTCCCCCCCGCCCCCGCTCATGCTCCGTGTCTCCCTCATGTTCCCCCACCCCCTGCTCATGACCCGTGTCTCCGTGTGTTGCCCCCCACTCCCCCGATCATGACCCGTGTCTCCCTCGTGTTGCCCCCAACCCCCGCTCATGCCCCGTGTCTCCCTCGTGTTGCCCCCACCCCCTGCTCATGCCCATTGTCTCCCTTTTGTACCCCCACCCCCGCTCATGCCCCGTGTCTCCCTCCTGTACCCCCCACCCCCGCTCATGTCCCATGACTCTCTCCTGTACCCCCCACCCCCTGCTCATACTCTGTGTCTGCCCTTTTCCCCCCACCCCCGCTCATGCCCCGTTTCTCCCTTGTGTTACCCCCCATCCCCCACTCATGACCCGTGTCTCCCTCCTGTTACCCCCCACCCCCCGCTCATGCCCTGTGTCTCCCTCCTGTACCCCACCCACCGCTCATGCCCCATGTTACCCCCCACCCCCGCTCATGCACCGTGTCTCCCTCCTGTTGCCCCCCACCCCTGCCAATGCCCCATTTCTCCCCTGTTCCCTCACCCCCCGGTCATGCCCCTTGTCTCCCCTGTTCCCCCTACCCCCCTGCTCATGCCCCGTGTCTCCCTTGTTCCCTCCCACCCCCTGCTCATGCCCTGTGTCTGCCCTGTTCCCCCCACCCCCTGCTCATGCCCCGTGTCTCCCTCATGTTGCCCCCACCCCCGCTCATGCCCCGTGTCTCCCTCGTGTTGCCTCCCACCCCCCCGCTCATGCCATGTGTCTCCCACGTGTTGCCCCCCACCCCCCACTCATGTCCCGTGTCTCTCTCATGTTACCCCCACCCCCAGCTCATGCCCCGTGTCTGCCCTGTTACCCTCACCCCCCGCTCATGCCCTGTGTCTCTCTCGTGTTGCCCCCACCCCCCGCTCATGCCCCTTGTCTCCCTTGTGTTGCCCCTCAACCCCCGCTCATGCCCCGTGTCTCCCTCGTGTTGCCCCCACTCATGCCACGTGTCTCCCTCGTGTTACCCCCCACCCCCCGCTCATGCCCCGTGTCTCCCTCCTGTACCCCCACCCCCGCTCATGCCCCGTGTCTGCCCTGTTCCCCCATTCCCCGCTCATGCCCCATGTCTCCCCTGTTCCCCCCAACCCCCGCTCATGCCCCGTGTTTTTCCTTGTGTTACCCCCCACCCCCTGCTCATGCCCTGTGTCTCCCTCCTGGTTCCCCCCAACCCCCGCTCATGCCCCGTGTTTCCCTCGTGTTCCCCCCACCCCCGCTCATGACACGTGTGTACCTTGGGTTGCCCCCACCCCAGCTCATGACCCGTGGCTCCCTTGTGTTGCCCCACCCCCTGCTCATGTGACCAGTGTCTCCCTTGTGTTACCCCCCACCCCCGCTCATGCCCAGTGCCTCACTCCTGTATCCACACACCCGCTCATGCCCCGTGTCTCCCTCCTGTACCCCCCACCCCCCGCTCATGCCCTGTGTCTGCCCTGTTCCCCCACCCCCCGCTCATGCCCCGTGTCTCCCTCGTGTAACCCCCAACCCCCCGCTCATGCCCCCTGTCTCCCTCCTGTACCCCCACCAATGCTCATGCCCCATGTCTGCCCTGTTCCCCCCACCCCCGCTCATGCCCCATGTTTCCACTGTTACCCCCCACCCCCCGCGCATGCCCCGTGTCTCCCTCCTGTTCCCCCCATGCCCCGCTCATGCCCCGTGTTTCCCTCGTGTTATCCCCACCCCCCGCTCATGACCCCTGTCTCCCTCGTGTTGCCCCCCGCTCATGACCCGTGTCTCCCTCGTGTTGCCCCCCACCCCGTTCAAGCCCCCTGTTACCCCCACACCCCGCTCATGCCCTGTGTCTCCCTCCTGTTGCCCCCCACCCCCCGAAAATGCCCCGTGTCTCCCCTGTTGCCCCCACCACCCAGTGATGCCCCTTGCCTCTCCTGTTCCCCCCACCCCTCTGCTCATGGCCCCGTGTCTCCCCTGTTCCCCCCCTAGTCCCCGCTCATTGCCTCGTGTCCTCCCTGTTCACCCCCACCCCCCCACCCCCCGCTCATGCCCCTTGTCTCCCCTGTTCCCCCCCACCCTCTGCTCATGGCCTGTGTCTCTCTTGTTTGCCCCCACCCCCCGCTCATGCCCCGTGTCTCCCGTTTCCCCCACCACCCGCTCATGCCCCGTGTCTCCCTCCTGTGCACCCCACCCCCTGCTCATGCTTCGTGTCTCCTTCCTCTTCCCCCACATCCGCTAATGCCCCATGTCTATCTCCTGTTGCTCCCCACCCCCCCGCTCTTGCCCCGGGTCTCCCCTGTTCCCCCAACCCCCACCCGGTCATGCCCAGTGTCTCCCTCCTGTTGCCCCCACCCCCTGCTCATGCCCTGTGTCTGCCCTGTTCCCTCCACCCCCTGCTCATGCCCCGTGTCTCCCTCATGTTTCCCCCACCCCCGCTCATGCCCTGTGTCTCCCTCGTGTTGCCTCCCACCCCCGCTCATGCCCTGTGTCTCTCTCGTGTTGCCCCCCACCCCTCACTCATGCCCCGTGTCTCCCTCATGTTACACCCACCCCCCACTCATGCCCCGTGTCTCCCTCGTGTTGCCCCCACCCCCGCTCATGCCCCTTGTCTCCCTTGTGTTACCCCCCACCCCCCGCTCATGCCCCGTGTCTCCCTCCTGTACCCCCCACCCCTGCTCATGCCCCGCGTCTGCCCTGTTCCCCGCTCATGCCCCGTGTCTCCCCTGTTCCCCCCCAGCCCCCGCTCATGCCTCATGTCTCCCCTGTTCACCCCCACCCCCCCACCCCCCGCTCATGCCCCGTGTCTCCCCTGTTCCCCCCACCCTCTGCTCATGGTCCGTGTCTCTCTTGTTTGCCCCCACCCCCCCGCTCATGCCCCGTGTCTCCCGTTTCCCCCACCCCCCGCTCATGCCCCGTGTCTCCCTCCTGTGCACCCCACCCCCTGCTCATGCTTCGTGTCTCCTTCCTCTTCCCCCACATCCGCTAATGCCCCTTGTCTATCTCCTGTTGCTCCCCACCCCCCCGCTCTTGCCCCGGGTCTCCCCTGTTCCCCCCACCCCCACTCGGTCATGCCCTGTGTCTCCCCCCTGTTCCCCCCACCCCCCGCTCATGCCCTGTGTCTCTCTCCTGTTCCCCCAACCCACGCTCATGCCCCGTGTCTCCCTCCTTTCCCCCCCACCCCCTGCTCATGCCCTGTGTCTCTCTCCAGTTGCCCCCACCCCCTGCTCATGCCCCATGTCTCCCTCCTGTTCCCCCCAGCCCCTGCTCATGCTCCGTGTTTCCCTCGTGTTCCCCCCAACCCCAGCTCATGACCCGTGTCTCCCTCGTGTTGCCCCCACCTCCCGCTCATGACCCGTGCCTCCCTGGTGTTGCCCCCCACCACCTGCTCATGCCCCGTGTCTCCCTCTTGTACCCCCACCCCCCGCTCATGCCCCGTGTTTCCCTCCTGTACCCCTCACCCCCCGGTCATGCCCCTTGTCTCCCCTGTTCCCCCCCACCCCCCCGCTCATGCCCCGTGTCGCCCCTGTTCCCCCCCACCCCCGCTCATGCCCGTTGTCTCCACTGTTACCCCCACCCCCTGCTCATGGCCCATGTCTCTCTTGTCCCCCCGCCCCCGCTCATGCTCCGTGTCTCCCTCATGTTCCCCCACCCCCCGCTCATGACCCGTGTCTCCGTTGTGTTGCCCCCCACTCCCCCGATCATGACCCGTGTCTCCCTCGTGTTGCCCCCAACCCCCGCTCATGCCCCGTGTCTCCCTCGTGTTGCCCCCACCCCCTGCTCATGCCCCGTGTCTCCCTTTTGTACCCCCGCTCATGCCCCGTGTCTCCCTCCTGTACCCCCCACCCCCGCTCATGTCCCATGACTCCCTCCTGTACCCCCCACCCCCCGCTCATACTCTGTGTCTGCCCTTTTCCCCCCACCCCGCTCATGCACGGGTCTCCCTTGTGTTACCCCCCACCCCCCACTCATGACCCGTGTCTCCCTCCTGTTACCCCCCACCCCCTGCTCATGCCCTGTGTCTCCCTCCTGTTCCCCACCCACCGCTCATGCCCCATGTTACCCCCCACCCCCCGCTCATGCACCGTGTCTCCCTCCTGTTGCCCCCCACCCCTGCCAATGCCCCGTTTCTCCCCTGTTCCCTCACCCCCCGGACATGCCCCTTGTCTCCCCTGTTCCCCCTACCCCCCTGCTCATGCCCCGTGTCTCCCTTGTTCCCTCCCACCCCCTGCTCATGCCCTGTGTCTGCCCTGTTCCCCCCACCCCCTGCTCATGCCCCGTGTCTCCCTCATGTTGCCCCCACCCCCGCTCATGCCCCGTGTCTCCCTCGTGTTGCCTCCCACCCCCCGCTCATGCCCTGTGTCTCCCACGTGTTGCCCCCCACCCCCCACTCATGTCCCATGTCTCCCTCATGTTACCCCCACCCCCCGCTCATGCCCCGTGTCTGCCCTGTTACCCTCACCCCCCGCTCATGCCCCGTGTCTCTCTCGTGTTGCCCCCACCCCCCGCTCATGCCCCTTGTCTCCCTTGTGTTGCCCCTCAACCCCCGCTCATGCCCCGTGTCTCCCTCGTGTTGCCCCCGCTCATGCCACGTGTCTCCCTCGTGTTACCCCCCACCCCCCGCTCATGCCCCGTGTCTCCCTCCTGTACCCCCACCCCCGCTCATGCCCCGTGTCTGCCCTGTTCCCCCATTCCCCGCTCATGCCCCATGTCTCCCCGTTCCCCCCAACCCCCGCTCATGCCCCGTGTTTCCCTTGTGTTACCCCCCACCCCCTGCTCATGCCCTGTGTCTCCCTCCTGGTCCCCCCAACCCCCGCTCATGCCCCGTGTTTCCCTCGTGTTCCCCCCACCCCCGCTCATGACACGTGTGTACCTCGGGTTGCCCCCACCCCAGCTCATGACCCGTGGCTCCCTTGTGTTGCCCCACCCCCTGCTCATGTGACCAGTGTCTCCCTTGTGTTACCCCCCACCCCCGCTCATGCCCCGTGCCTCACTCCTGTATCCACACACCCGCTCATGCCCCGTGTCTCCCTCCTGTACCCCCCACCCCCCGCTCATGCCCTGTGTCTGCCCTGTTCCCCCACCCCCTGCTCATGCCCCGTGTCTCCCTCGTGTTACCCCCAACCCCCCGCTCATGCCCCCTGTCTCCCTCCTGTACCCCCCACCAATGCTCATGCCCCATGTCTGCCCTGTTCCCCCCACCCCCGCTCATGCCCCATGTTTCCACTGTTACCCCCCACCCCCCGTGCATGCCCCGTGTCTCCCTCCTGTTCCCCCCACCCCCCGCTCATGCCCCGTGTTTCCCTCGTGTTATCCCCATCCCCCGCTCATGACCCCTGTCTCCCTCGTGTTGCCCCCCGCTCATGACCCGTGTCTCCCTCGTGTTGCCCCCCACACCGTTCATGCCCCCTGTTACCCCCCACACCCCACTCATGCCCTGTGTCTCCCTCCTGTTGCCCCCCATCCCCCGAAAATGCCCCGTGTCTCCCCTGTTGCCCCCACCACCCAGTGATGCCCCTTGCCTCTCCTGTTCCCCCCACCCCACTGCTCATGCCCCGTGTCTCCCCTGTTCCCCCCTAGACCCCGCTCATGCCTCGTGTCTCCCCTGTTCACCCCCACCCCCCCACCCCCCGCTCATGCCCCTTGTCTCCCCAGTTCCCCCCACCCTCTGCTCATGGCCCGTGTCTCTCTTGTTTGCCCCCACCCCCCGCTCATGCCCTGTGTCTCCCGTTTCCCCCACCCCCCGCTCATGCCCCGTGTCTCCCTCCTGTGCACCCCACCCCCTGCTCATGCTTCGTGTCTCCTTCCTCTTCCCCCACATCCGCTAATGCCCCGTGTCTATCTCCTGTTGCTCCCCACCCCCCCGCTCTTGCCCCGGGTCTCCCCTGTTCCCCCCACCCCCACCCGGTCATGCCCAGTGTCTCCCTCCTGTTGCCCCCACCCCCTGCTCATGCCCTGTGTCTGCCCTGTTCCCCCCACCCCCTGCTCATGCCCTGTGTCTCCCTCATGTTGCCCCCACCCCCGCTCATGCCCTGTGTCTCCCTCGTGTTGCCTCCCACCCCCGCTCATACCCTGTGTCTCCCTCGTGTTGCCCCCCACCCCTCACTCATGCCCCGTGTCTCCCTCATGTTACACCCACCCCCGCTCATGCCCCGTGTTGCCCCCACCCCCGCTCATGCCCCTTGTCTCCCTTGTGTTACCCCCCACCCCCCGCTCATGCCCCGTGTCTCCCTCCTGTACCCCCCACCCCCGCTCATGCCCCGTGTCTGCCCTGTTCCCCGCTCATGCCCCATGTCTCCCCTGTTCCCCCAACCCCCGCTCATGCCCCGTGTTTCCCTTGTGTTACCCCCCACCCCCCGCTCATGCCCCGTGTCTCCCTCCTGGTCCCCCCACCCCCGCTCATGCCCCGTGTTTCCCTCGTGTTCCCCCCACCCCACGCTCATGACACGTGTCTCCCTCGGGTTGCCCCACCCCCGCTCATGACCCGTGGCTCCCTTGTGTTGCCCCCACCCCCTGCTCATGACCAGTGTCTCCCTTGTGTTACCCCCCACCCCCCGCTCATGCCCCGTGCCTCACTCCTGTATCCCCACCCCCGCTCATGCCCCATGTCTCCCTACTGTACCCCCCACCCCCCGCTCATGCCCTGTGTCTGCCCTGTTCCCCCACCCCCCGCTCCTGCCCCGTGTCTCCCTCGTGTTACCCCCCCACCCCCACTCACTCATGCCCCGTGTCTCCCTCATGTTGCCCCCCACCCCGTTCATGGCCCGTGTTACCCCCCACACCCCGCTCATACCCTGTGTCTCCCTCCTGTTGCCCCCCACCCTCCGAAAATGCCCCGTGTCTCCCCTATTACCCCCACCACCCAGTGATGCCCCTTGCCTCTCCTGTTCTCCCCCACCCCCCTGCTCATGCCCCGTGTCTCCCCTGTTCCCCCCCTAGCCCCCGCTCATGCCTCGTGTCTCCCCTGTTCACCCCCACCCCCCCACCCCCCGCTCATGCCCCGTGTCTCCCCTGTTCCCCCCCACCCTCTGCTCATGGCCCGTGTCTCTCTTGTTTGCCCCCACCCCCCCGCTCATGCCCCGTGTCTCCCGTTTCCCCCACCCCCCGCTCATGCCCCGTGTCTCCCTCCTGTGCACCCCACCCCCTGCTCATGCTTCGTGTCTCCTTCCTCTTCCCCCACATCCGCTAATGCCCCGTGTCTATCTCCTGTTGCTCCCCACCCCCCCGCTCTTGCCCCGGGTCTCCCCTGTTCCCCCCACCCCCACCCGGTCATGCCCCGTGTCTCCCTCCTGTTGCCCCCCACCCCCACCCCCTGCTCATGCCCTGTGTCTGCCCTGTTCCCCCCACCCCCTGCTCATGCTCCGTGTCTCCCCCATGTTGCCCCCACCTCCGCTCATGCCCCGTGTCTCCCTCCTGTTCCCCCACCCCCCGCTCATGCCCCTTGTTACCCCCCGCTCATGCCCCATGTCTCCCTCCTGTTGCCCCCCACCCCCGCAAATGCCCCTTGTCTCCCCTGTTCCCCCACACCCCAGTCATGCCCCTTGTCTCCCCTGTTCGCCCCCACCCCCACGCTCATGCCCTGTGTCTCACCTGTTCCCTCCCACCCCCGGCTCATGGCCCGTGTCTCTCTTGTACCCCCTACCCCCCACTCATGCTCCGTGTCTCCCTCCTTTTCACCCCACCCCCTGTTCATGCCTCTTGTCTCCTCTTTTCCCCCATCCCCCGCTCATGCCCCGTGTCTCTCCCTTGTCCCCTCCACCCCCCGCTCATGCCCTGTGTCTCCCTCCTGAACCCCCACCCCCCGCTCATGCCCCGTGTCTCTCTCCTGTTCCCCCACCCCGCGCTCATGCCCCGTGTCTCCCTCCTGTTACCCCCACCCCCTGCTCATGCCCTGTGTCTGTCTCCTGTTGCCCCCACTTCCCGCTCTTGCCCCTTGCCTCTCCTGTTCTCCCCCACCCCCCTGCTCATGCCCCGTGTCTCCCCTGTTCCCCCCCTAGCCCCCGCTCATGCCTCGTGTCTCCCCTGTTCACCCCCACCCCCCCACCCCCCGCTCATGCCCCGTGTCTCCCCTGTTCCCCCCACCCTCTGCTCATGGCCCGTGTCTCTCTTGTTTGCCCCCACCCCCCCGCTCATGCCCCGTGTCTCCCGTTTCCCCCACCCCCCGCTCATGCCCCGTGTCTCCCTCCTGTGCACCCCACCCCCTGCTCATGCTTCGTGTCTCCTTCCTCTTCCCCCACATCCGCTAATGCCCCGTGTCTATCTCCTGTTGCTCCCCACCCCCCCGCTCTTGCCCCGGGTCTCCCCTGTTCCCCCCACCCCCACCCGGTCATGCCCCGTGTCTCCCTCCTGTTGCCCCCCACCCCCACCCCCTGCTCATGCCCTGTGTCTGCCCTGTTCCCCCCACCCCCTGCTCATGCTCCGTGTCTCCCCCATGTTGCCCCCACCTCCGCTCATGCCCCGTGTCTCCCTCCTGTTCCCCCACCCCCCGCTCATGCCCCTTGTTACCCCCCGCTCATGCCCCATGTCTCCCTCCTGTTGCCCCCCACCCCCGCAAATGCCCCTTGTCTCCCCTGTTCCCCCACACCCCAGTCATGCCCCTTGTCTTCCCTGTTCGCCCCCACCCCCACGCTCATGCCCTGTGTCTCACCTGTTCCCTCCCACCCCCGGCTCATGGCCCGTGTCTCTCTTGTACCCCCTACCCCCCACTCATGCTCCGTGTCTCCCTCCTTTTCACCCCACCCCCTGTTCATGCCTCTTGTCTCCTCTTTTCCCCCATCCCCCGCTCATGCCCCGTGTCTCTCCCTTGTCCCCTCCACCCCCCGCTCATGCCCTGTGTCTCCCTCCTGAACCCCCACCCCCTGCTCATGCCCCGTGTCTCTCTCCTGTTCCCCCACCCCGCGCTCATGCCCCGTGTCTCCCTCCTGTTACCCCCACCCCCTGCTCATGCCCTGTGTCTGTCTCCTGTTGCCCCCACTTCCCGCTCTTGCCCCATGTCTCTCTCCTGTTCCCCCCACCCCCTGCTCATGCCCCGTGTCTCCCCTGTTTCTCCCCACCCCCGCTCATGCCCCGTGTGTCTGCCCTGTCCCCCCCACCCCCTGCTCATGCCCCGTGTCTCTCTCCCGTCCCCCCCACCCCCCGCTCATGCCCCGTGTCTCCCCTGCTCCCCCACACCCCCCGCTCATGCCCCTTGTCTCTCTCTTGTTCCCCCCACCCCCCGCTCATGCCCCGTGTCTCCCTCCTGTTCCCCCCACCCCCGCTCATGCCCCGTGTCTCCCTACTGTGCACCCCACCCCCTGCTCATACTTTGTGTCTCCCTCCTGTTCCCCCAAGCCCGGCTAATGCCCCGTGTCTCTCTCCTGTTGCTCCCCACCCCTCCGCTCTTGCCCCGGATCTCCCCTGTTCCCCGCACACCTCCCTAGTCATGCCCCATGCCTCCTTCCTGTTGTCCCCCACCCCCTGCTCATGCCCTATGTCTGCCCTGTTCCCCCCATCCCCCGTGTCTCCCTCGTGTTGCCCCCACCCCCACTCATGCCCCGTGTCTCCCTCGTGTTGCCTCCCACCCCCGCTCATGCCCCGTGTCTCCCTCGTGTTGCCCCCCACCCCCACTCATGCCCCATGTCTCCCTCGTGTTACCCCCCACCCCCGCTCATGCCCCATGTCTGCCCTGTTCCCCTCACCCCCCGCTCATGCCCCGTGTCTCCCTCGTGTTGCCCGCACCCCCCGCTCATGCCCCGTGTCTCCCTCGTGTTGCCCCCCACCCCCCGCTCATGCCCCGTGTCTCCCTTGTGTTACCCCCATTCCCCGCTCATGCCCTGTGTGTCTCTCCTGTACCCCCCACCCCCGCTCATGCCCCATGTCTGCTCTGTTCCCCCACCCCCCGCTCATGCCCCATGTCTCCCCTGTTCCCCCCCACCCCCCGCTCATGCCCCGTGTTTCCCTCGTGTTACCCCCACCCCCTGCTCATGCCCCGTGTCTCCCTCCTGCTCCCCCCACCCCCCACTCATGCCCCGTGTTTCCCTTGTGTTCCCCCGACCCCCGCTCATGACCTGTGTCTCCCTCGGGTTGCCCTCCCACCCCCCGCTCATGACCCGTGTCTCCCTCCTGTACCCCCACCCCCACTCATGCCCCATGTCTCCCTCCTGTACCCCCCCCACCCCCCGCTCATGCCCTGTGTCTCCTTCCTTTCTCCTCCACCCCCGGCTCATGCCCCCTGTCTGCCCAGTTCCCTCCCACCCCCGCTCATGCCCTGTGTCTCCCTCATGTTACCCCCCACCCCCTGCTCATGCCCCCTGTCTCCCTCCTGTTCCCTCCACCCCCCTCATGCCCTGTGTCTCTCTCCTGTTCCCCCTTCGCCCCCTGCTCATGCCCCGTGTCTCCCCTGTTCCCCCCACCCCCGCTCATGCCCCGTGTCTCCCCTGTTCACCCCCTTCCCCTGCTCATGCCCCTTGTTTCCCCTGTTCCCCCCACCCCCTGCTCATGGCCCGTGTCTCTCTTGTTCCCCCCACACCCCGCTCAGGCCCCGTGTCTCCCCTGTTTCCCTCCACCCCCGCTCATGCCCCATGTCTCTCCCCTGTTCCCCCCACCTCCGCTATTGCCCCGTGTCTCTCTCCTGTTCCCCCCACCCCCGCTCATGCCATGTGTCTGCCCTGTTGCCCCACCACACACTCATGCCCCGTGTCTCTCTCGTGTTGCCCCCACACCCCGCTCATGCACCGTGTCTCCCTCATGTTGCCCCCACACCTGCTCATGCCCCGTGTCTCCCTCGTGTTGCCCCTCCACCCCCGCTCATGCCCCGTGTCTCCCTCGTGTTGCCCCCCACCCGCCGCTCATGCCCCGTGTCTCCCTCCTGTACCCCCCAACCCCTGCTCATGCCCCGTGTCTCCCCTTTTCAACCCACCCCCGCTCATGCCCTGTGTCTCCCCTGTTACCCACCCACTCCCCGCTCATGCCCTGTGTCTCCCTCCTGTTCCCCCCAGCCCCTGCTCATGCCCCGTGTTTCCCTCGTGTTCCCCCAACCCCCGCTCATTACCCGTGTCTTCCTCGTGTTGTCCCTACCCCCGCTCATGACCCGTGTCTCCCTCGTGTTGCCCCCACCCCCTGCTCATGCCCCGTGTCTCCCTCTTGTACCCCCACCCCCTGCTCATGCCCCGTGTCTCCCTCCTGTACCCCCCACCCCCGCTCATGTCCCATGTCTCCCTCCTGTACCCCCCCACCCCCGCTCATGCCCTGTGTCTGCCCTGTTCCCCCCACCCCCGCTCATGCCCCGTGTCTCCCTCGTGTTACCCACCCCCGAACTCATGCCCCGTGTCTCCCTCCTGTTGCCCCCCACCCCTGCAAATGCCCCATGTCTCCCCTGTTCCCTCACCCCCCGGTCATGCCCCTTGTTGCCCCTGTTCCCCCCACCCGCTTCTGGTGCCCTGTGTCGCCCCTGTTCCCCCCACCCCCCGCTCATTCCCGTTGTCTCCCCTGTTCCCCCCACCCCCTGCTCATGGCCCGTATCTCTCTTGTCCCCCCGCCCCCCGCTCATTCTCCGTGTCTCCCTCCTTTTCACCCCACCCCCTGCTCATGCCCCTTGTCTCCTCTGTTCCCCCCACCCCCGCTCATGCCCTGTGTCTCTCTCCTGTTCCCCCAACCCACGTTCATGCCCCGTGTCTCCCTCCTGTCTCCCCCACCCCCTGCTCATGCCCTGTGTCTCTCTCCAGTTGCCCCCACCCCCTGCTCATGCCCCATGTCTCTCTCCTGTTCCCCCCACCCCCGCTCATGCCCCGTGTCTCCCCTGTTTCCCCCAACCCACGCTCATGCACTGTGTCTCCCCTGTTCCCCCACCCCCGCTCATGCCCCTTGTCTCTCACTTGTTCCCCCCACCGCCGCTCATGCCCCGTGTTTCCCTCCTGTGCACCCCACCCCCTGCTCATGCTTCGTGTCTCCTTCCTCTTCCCCCATCCCCGCTAATGCCCCGTGTCTCTCTCCTGTTGCTCCCCACCCCCCGCTCTTGCCCCGGGTCTCCCCTGTTTCCCCCCACCCCGTCATGCCCCGTGTCTCCCTCCTGTTGCCCCCCACCCCCTGCTCATGCCCTGTGTCTGCCCTGTTCCCCCCACCCCCTGCTCATGCCCCGTGTCTCCCTCATGTTGCCCCCACCCCCGCTCATGCCCCGTGTCTCCCTCGTGTTGCCTCCTCCCACCCCCCGCTCATGCCCTGTGTCTCCCACGTGTTGCCCCCCACTCATGTCCCGTGTCTCCCTCATGTTACCCCCACCCACCGCTCATGCCCCGTGTCTGCCCTGTTCCCCTCACCCCCCGCTCATGCCCCGTGTCTCTCTCATGTTGCCTCCACCCCCCGCTCATGCCCCTTGTCTCCCTTGTGTTGCCCCCGCTCATGCCACGTGTCTCCCTTGTGTTACCCCCCACCCCCTGCTCATGCCCCATGTCTCCCTCCCCGTGTCTGCCCTGTTCCCCCATTCCCAGCTCATGCCCCATGTCTCCCCTGTTCCCTCCAACCCCCGCTCATGCCCCGTGTTTCCCTTGTGTTACCCACCACCCCCTGCTCATGCCCTGTGTCTCCCTCCTGGTTCCCCCACCCCCCGCTCATGCCCGTGTTTCCCTCGTGTTCCCTCCACCCCCGCTCATGACACGTGTCTCCCTCGGGTTGCCCCCACCCCAGCTCATGACCCGTGGCTCCCTCGTGTTGCCCCCCAGCCCCGCTCATGCCCCGTGTCTCCCTCGTGTGCCCCCCAGCCCCCGCTCATGCCCCGTGTCTCCCTCCTGTACCCCCCAACCCCTGCTCATGCCCCGTGTCTCCCCTTTTCCCCCCACCCCCGCTCATGCCCTGTGTCTCCCCTGTTACCCACCCACTCCCCGCTCATGCCCTGTGTCTCCCTCCTGTTCCCCCAGCCCCTGCTCTTGCCCCGTGTTTCCCTCGTGTTTCCCCCCACCCCCGCTCATGTCCCATGTCTCCCTCCTGTACCCCCCCACCCCCGCTCATGCCCTGTGTCTGCCCTGTTCCCCCCAACCCCGCTCATGCCCCGTGTCTCCCTCGTGTTACCCCCCACACTCATGCCCCGTGTCTCCCTCCTGTTGCCCCCCACCCCTGCAAATGCCCCATGTCTCCCCTGTTCCCTCACCCCCGGTCATGCCCCTTGTCGCCCCTGTTCCCCCCACCCCCTGCTCGTGCCCCGTGTCGCCCCTGTTCCCCCCACCCCCCGCTCATGTCCATTGTCTCCACTGTTCCCCCAACCCCCTGCTCATGGCCTGTATCTCTCTTGTCCTCCCGGCCCGCTCATTCTCCATGTCTCCCTCCTTTTCACCCCACCCCCTGCCCCTTGTCTCCTCTGTTCCCCCCACCCCCGCTCATGCCCTGTGTCTCTCTCCTGTTCCCCCAACCCACGTTCATGCCCCGTGTCTCCCTCTTGTCCCCCCCACCCCCTGCTCATGCCCTGTGTCTCTCTCCAGTTGCCCCCACCCCCTGCTCATGCCCCATGTCTCTCTCCTGTTCCCCCCACCCCCGCTCTTGCCCCGTGTCTCCCCTGTTTCCCCCACCCCCGCTCATGCCCCTTGTCTCTCTCTTGTTCCCCTCACCGCCGCTCATGCCCCGTGTCTCCCTCCTGTGCACCCCACCCCCTGCTCATGCTTCGTGTCTCCTTTTTCTTCCCCCACCCCCGCTAATGCCCCGTGTCTCTCTCCTGTTGCTCCCCACCCCCCGCTCTTGCCCTGGGTCTCCCCTGTTTCCCCCCACCCCGTCATGCCCCGTGTCTCCCTCCTGTTGCCCCCCACCCCCGCTCATGCCCCGTGTCTCCCTCGTGTTGCCTCCCACCCCCCGCTCATGCCCTGTGTCTCCCACGTGTTGCCCCCCACCCCCCACTCATGTCCCGTGTCTCCCTCATGTTACCCTCACCCCCCGCTCATACACCGTGTCTGCCCTGTTCCCCCCAACCCCCGCTCATGCCCCGTGTTTCCCTTGTGTTACCCCCACCCCCTGCTCATGCCCCGTGTCTCCCCTGTTCACCCAACCCTCTCATGCCCCTTGTCTCCCCTGTTCCCCCCACCCTCTGCTCATGGCCCGTGTCTCTCTTGTTTGCCCCCACCCCCCGCTCATGCCCCGTGTCTCCCGTTTCCTCCACCCCCCGCTCATGCCCCGTGTCTCCCTCCTGTGCACCCCACCCCCTGCTCATGCTTCGTGTCTCCTTCCTCTTCCCCCACATCCGCTAATGCCCCGTGTCTATCTCCTGTTGCTCCCCAACCCCCGATCATGCCCTGGGTCTCCCATGTTCCCCCCACCCCCGCCCGGTCATGCCCCGTGTCTCCCTCCTGTTGCCCCCCACCCCCCGCTCATGCCCCATGTCTCCCCTGTTCCCCCAACCCCCCCTCATGCCCTGTGTTTCCCTTGTGTTACCCCTCACCCCCCACTCATGCCCCGTATCTCCCTCCTGGTCCCCCTACCCCCCGCTCATGCCCTGTGTTTCCCTCGTGTTCCCCCCACCACTCGCTCATGACACGTGTCTCCCTCGGGTTGCCCCCACCCCCTGCTCATGACCAGTGTCTCCCTTGTGTTACTCCCCACCCCCCGCTCATGCCCCGTGCCTCACTCCTGTATCCCCACCCCCGCTCATGCCCCATGTCTCCCTCCTGTACCCCCCACCCCCGCTCATGCCCTGTGTCTGCCCTGTTCCCCCACCCCCCGCTCATGCCCCATGTCTCCCTCGTGTTACCCCCCACTCATGCCCCATGTCTCCCTCCTGTACCCCCCACCCACTGCTCATGCCCCGTGTCTGCCCTGTTCCCCCCACCCCCGCACATGCCCAGTGTCTCCCCTGTTACTCCCCACCCCCTGCTCATGCCCCGTGTCTCCCTCCTGTTCCCCCCACCCCCCGCTCATGCCCCGTGTTTCCCTTGTGTTCCCCCCACCCCCCGCTCATGACCCCTGTCTCCCTCGTGTTGCCCCCGCTCATGACCCGTGTCTCCCTCATGTTGCCCCCCACCCCCGCTCATGCCCCGTGTTTCCCTCATTTTCCCCCCACCCCCCGCTCATGACCCCTGTCTCCCTCGTGTTGCCCCCGCTCATGACCCATGTCTCCCTCGTGTTGCCCCCCACCCCGTTCATGCCCCGTGTTACCCCCCACACCCCGCTCATGCCCCGTGTCTCCCTCCTGTTGCCCCCCACCGCCCGAAAATGCCCCGTGTCTCCCCTGTTGCCCCCACCACCCAGTGATGCCCCTTGCCTCTCCTGTTCCCCCCACCCCCCTGCTCATGACCCGTGTCTCCCCTGTTCCCCCCCAGCCCCCGCTCATGCCCCGTGTCTCCCCTGTTCACCCCCACCCCCCCACCCCCCTCTCATGCCCCTTGTCTCCCCTGTTCCCCCCACCCTCTGCTCATGGCCCGTGTCTCTCTTGTTTGCCCCCACCCCCCGCTCATGCCCCGTGTCCTTCACCCCCCGCTCATGCCCCGTGTCTCCCCTGTTCACCCTCACCCCCCCACCCCTTCTCATGCCCCTTGTCTCCCCTGTTCCCCCCACCCCCGCTCATCGCTCATGCCCCGTGTCTCCCTCGTGTTGCCTCCCACCCCCGCTCATGCCCTGTGTCTCCCTCGTGTTGCCCCCTACCCCTCACTCATGCCCCGTGTCTCCCTCATGTTACACCCACCCCCCGCTCATGCCCCGTGTCTCCCTCGTGTTGCCCCCACCCCCGCTCATGCCCCTTGTCTACCTTGTGTTGCCCCCCACCCCCTGCTCATGCCCCGTGTCTCACTCGTGTTGCCCCCACTCATGCCACGTGTCTCCCTCGTGTTACCCCCCACCCCCCGCTCATGCCCCGTGTCTCCCTCCTGTACCCCCCACCCCCGCTCATGCCCCGTGTCTGCCCTGTTCCCCGCTCATGCCCCATGTCTCCCCTGTTCCCCCAACCCCCCCTCATGCCCTGTGTTTCCCTTGTGTTGCCCCTCACCCCCCGCTCATGCCCCGTGTCTCCCTCCTGGTCCCCCCACCCCCGCTCATGCCCTGTGTTTCCCTCGTTTTCCCCCCACCCCCTGCTCATGACACTTGTCTCCCTCGGGTTGCCCCCACACCTGCTCATGACCCGTGGCTCCCTTGTGTTGCCCCCACCCCCTGCTCATGACCAGTGTCTCCCTTGTGTGACCCCCCAACCCCCCGCTCATGCCCCGTGCCTCACTCCTGTATCCCCACCCCCGCTCATGCCCCATGTCTCCCTCATGTACCCCCCACCCCCCGCTCATGCCCTGTGTCTGCCCTGTTCCCCCACCCCCCGCTCATGCCCCGTGTCTCCCTCGTGTTACCCCCCACCCCCCACTCATGCCCCATGTCTCCCTCCTGTACCCCCCACCCCCTGCTCATGCCCCGTGCCTGCCCTGTTCCCCCACCCCCCTACATGCCCAGTGTCTCACCTGTTACTCCCCACCCCCTGGTCATGCTCCGTGTCTCCCTCCTGTTCCCCCCACCCCCCGCTCATGCCCCGTGTTTCCCTTGTGTTCCCCTCACCCATCGCTCATGACCCCTGTCTCCCTCGTGTTGCCCCCGCTCATGACCCGTGTCTCCCTCATGTTGCCCCCCACCCCCGTTCATGCCCCGTTTTACCCCCCACACCCTGCTCATGCCCGTGTCTTCCTCCTGTTGCCCCCCGAAAATGCCCCGCGTCTCCCCTGTTCCCCCCACCGCCCAGTGATGCCCCTTGTCTCCCCTGTTCCCCCCCAGCCCCCGCTCATGCCCCGTGTCTCCCCTGTTCAACCCCACCCCCCCAACTCCCGCTCATGCCCCTTGTCTCCCCTGTTCCCCCCACCCTCTGCTCATGGCCCGTGTCTCTCTTGTTTGCCCCCAACCCCCGCTCATGCCCCGTGTCTCCCATTTCCCCCACCCCCCGCTCATGCCCCGTGTCTCCCTCCTGTGCACCCCACCCCCTGCTCATGCTTCGTGTCTCCTTCCTCTTCCCGCACATCCACTAATGCCCCGTGTCTATCTCCTGTTGCTCCCCACCCCCCGCTCTTGCCCCGGGTCTCCCCTGTTCCCCCCACCCCCACCCGGTCATGCCCCGGGTCTCCCTCCTGTTGCCCCCCACCCCCTGCTCATGCCCTGTGTCTGCCCTGTTCCCCCCACCCCCTGCTCATGCCCCGTGTCTCCCTCATGTTGCCCCCACCCCCGCTCATGCCCCGTGTCTCCCTCGTGTTGCCTCCCACCCCCGCTCATGCCCTGTGTCTCCCTCGTGTTGCCCCCACCCCTCACTCATGCCCCGTGTCTCCGTCATGTTACACCCACCCCCGCTCATGCCCCGTGTCTCCCTCGTGTTGCCCCCACCCCCGCTCATGTCCCTTGTCTCCCTTGTGTTGCCCCCCGCTCATGCCCCGTTTCTCCCTCGTGTTGCCCCCACTCATGCCACGTGTCTCCCTCGTGTTACCCCCCACCCCCGCTCATGCCCCGTGTCTCCCTCCTGTACCCCCCACCCCCGCTCATACCCTGTGTCTGCCCTGTTCCCTGCTCATGCCCCATGTCTCCCCTGTTCCCCAACACCCGCTCATGCCCCGTGTTTCCCTTGAGTTACCCCCCACCCCCTGCTCATTCCCCGTATCTCCCTCCTGGTCCCCCCACCCCCCGCTCATGCCCTGTGTCTCCCTCCTGGTCCCCCCACCCCCCGCTCATGCCTTGTGTTTCCCTCGGGTTGCCCCCACCCCCCGCTCATGACACGTGTCTCCCTCGGGTTGCCCCCACCCCCGCTCTTGACCCGTGGCTCCCTTGTGTTGCCCCCACCCCCTGCTCATGACCAGTGTCTCCCTTGTGTTACCCCCCACCCCCGCTCATGCCCCGTGCCTCATTCCTGTATCCCCACCCCCGCTCATGCCCCATGTCTCCCTCCTGTACCCCCCACCCCCCGCTCATGCCCTGTGTCTGCCCTGTTCCCCCACCCCCCGCTCATGCCCCGTGTCTCCCTCGTGTTACCCCCCACCCCTCACTCATGCCCCATGTCTCCCTCCTGTACCCCCCACCCCCTGCTCATGCCCCGTGTCTGCCCTGTTCCCCCCACCCCCGCACATGCCCAGTGTCTCCCCTGTTACTCCCCACCCCCCGCTCATGCCCTGTGTCTTCCTCCTGTTGCCCCCCCGAAAATGCCCCATGTCTCCCCTGTTCCCCCCACCGCCCAGTGATGCCCCTTGTCTTTCCTGTTCTCCCCGCTCCCCCGCTCATGCACCGTGTCTCCCCTGTTCCCCCAGCCCGTGCTCATGCCCCGTGTCTCCCCTGTTCCCCCCCACCCCCCGCTCATGCCCCTTGTCTACCCTGTTACCCCCCACCCCCTGCTCATGGCCCGTGTCTCTCTTGTTCGCCCCCACACCCTCGCTCATGCCCCGTGTCTCCCCTGTTTCCCCCCACCCTCCGCTCATGTCCTGTGTCTCTCCCCTGTTCCCCCACCCCTGTTCATGCCCCGTGTCTCTCTCCTGTTCCCCCCACCCCCTGTTCATGCCATGTGTCTGCCCTGTTCCCCCCACCCCACGCTCATGCCCCGTGTCTCGCTCATGTTGCCCCCACCCCTGCTCATGCCCCGTCTCCCTCGTGTTGCCCCCCACCCCCACTCATGCCCCGTGTCTCCCTTGTGTTGCCCCCCACCCACCACTCATGCCCCATTTCTCCCTCATGTTACCCCCCACCCCCCGCTCATGCCCTGTGTCTCCCTCCTCTACCCCCATCCCCTGCTCATGCCCCGTGTCTGCCCTGTTCCCCCCAGACCCGCTCATGCCCTGTGTCTCCCCTGTTACCCCCCACTGCCCGCTCATGCCCCGTGTCTCCCTCCTGTTGCCCCCACCCCCCACTCATGCCCCGTGTTTCCCTCGTGTTCTCCCCATCCCCCGCCCATGACCCATGTCTCCCTCGTGTTGCCCCCACCCCCCACTCATGCCCCGTGTATCCCTCATGTTACCCCCCACCCCCCGCTCATGCCCTGTGTCTGCCCTGTTCCCCTCACCCCCTGCTCTTCCCCCGTGTCTCCCTCGTGTTGCCCTCACCCCCTGCTCATGCCCCTTGTCTCCCTTGTGTTACCCCCCCACCCCCCGCTCACGCCCCGTGTCTCCCTCGTGTTGCCCCCACCCCCCAATCATGCCCCGTGTCTCCCTCGTGTTACCCCCACCCCTCACTCATGCCCCGTGTCTGCCGTTTCCCCCACCCCCCGCTCATGCCTCGTGTCTCCCTACTGTGCACCCCACCCCCTGCTCATGCTTCGTGTCTCCTTCCTCTTCCCCCACATCCGCTAATGCCCCGTGTCTCTCTCCTGTTGCTCCCCACCCCCCGCTCTTGCCCCGGATCTCCCCTGTTCCCCCCACCCCCCATCCGGTCATACCCCGTGTCTCCCTCCTGTTCCCCCCACCCACCGCTCATGCCCCGTGTCTCCCTCGTGTTGCCCCCACCCCCGCTCATGCCCTGTGTCTCCCTCATGTTGCCTCCCACCCCCCGCCCGTGCCCCGTGTCTCCCTCCTGTTGCCCCCACCCCCCACTCATGCCCCATGTCTCCCCTGTTCCTCCCCACCCCCGCTCATGCCCCGTGTTTCCCTCGTGTTACCCCCCACCCCCCGCTCATGCCCGGTGTTTCCCTCGTGTTCTCCCCACACCCCGCTCATGACCCGTGTCTCCCTCGTGTTGCCACCCACCCCCCTGCTCATGACTCATGTCCCCCTCGTGTTGCCCCCCACCCCCACTCATGCTCCGTGTCTCCCTTGTGTTGCCCCCACCCCCTCTCATGCCCCGTGTCTCCCTCATGTTACCCCCTACCCCCGCTCATGCCCTGTGTCTGCCCTGTTCCCCCCCACCCCCCGCTCATGCCCCGTGTCTCCCTGTGTTACCACCACCCCCTGCTCAAGTCCCGTGTCTCGCTCCTGTACCCCCCACCCCCTGCTCATGCCCCGTGTCTGCCCTGTTCCCACCACCCCGCTCATGCCCTGTGTCTGCCCTGTTCCCCCACCCCCCGCTCATTCCCGTGTCTCCCTCGTGTTACCCCCCACCCCCCGCTCATGACCCGTGTCTCCCTCGTGTTGCCCCCCACCCCCCGCTCATAAAGCGTGTCTCCCTTGTGTTGCCCCGCACCCCCCGCAAATGCCCCGTGTCTCCCCTATTCCCCCCACCCCCCAGTCATGCCCCTTGTCTCCATTGTTACCCCCCGCTCATGCCCCATATCTCCCCTGTTCCCCCCACCCCCTGTTCATGCCCCGTGTCTCCCCTGTTCACCCCCATCCCCTGCTCATGCCCCTTGTCTCCCCTGTTCCCCCCACCCCCTGCTCATGGCCCGTGTCTCTCTTGTTCCCCCCACCCCCTGCTCACGCCCCGTGTTTCCCCTGTTTCCCTCCACCCCCGCTCATGCCCCGTGTCTCTCCCCTGTTCCCCCCACCTCCGCTATTGCCCCGTGTCTCTCTCCTGTTCTCCCCACCCCCCGCTCATGCCATGTGTCTGCCCTGTTGCCCCACCACACACTCATGCCCGTGTCTCTCTCGTGTTGCCCCCACACCCCGCTCATGCCCCGTGTCTCCCTCGTGTTGCCCCCCAACCCCTGCTCATGCCCCGTGTCTGCCCTTTTCCCCCACCCCCGCTCATGCCCTGTGTCTCCCCTGTTACCCACCCACTCCCCGCTCATGCCCTGTGTCTCCCTCCTGTTCCCCCAGCCCCTGCTCATGCCCCGTGTTTCCCTCGTGTTCCCCCCAACCCCCGCTCATGACCCGTGTCTCCCTCGTGTTGCCCCCCACCCCCTGCCCCGTGTCTCCCTCTTGTACCCCCACCCCCCACTCATGCCCCGTGTCTCCCTCCTGTAGCCCCCACCCCCGCTCATGCCCTGTGTCTGCCCTGTTCCCCCCACCCCCGCTCATGTCCCGTGTCTCCCTCGTGTTCCCCCCCACCCCCGCAAATGCCCCATGTCTCTCTTGTCCCCCCCGCCCCCCGCTCATGCTCCGTGCTCCCTCCTTTTCACCCCACCCCCTGCTCACCTGCTCATGCCCCTTGTCTCCTCTGTTCCCCCCACCCCCGCTCATGCCCTGTGTCTCTCTCCTGTTCCCCCAACCCACGATCATGCCCCGTGTCTCCCTCCTTTCCCCCCCACCCCCTGCTCATGCCCTGTGTCTCTCTCCAGTTGCCCCCACCCCCTGCTCATGCCCCATGTCTCCCTCCTGTTCCCCCCAGCCCCTGCTCATGCTCCGTGTTTCCCTCGTGTTCCCCCCAACCCCAGCTCATGACCCGTGTCTCCCTCGTGTTGCCCCCACCTCCCGCTCATGACCCGTGCCTCCCTGGTGTTGCCCCCCACCACCTGCTCATGCCCCGTGTCTCCCTCTTGTACCCCCACCCCCCGCTCATGCCCCGTGTTTCCCTCCTGTACCCCTCACCCCCCGGTCATGCCCCTTGTCTCTCCTGTTCCCCCCCACCACCCCGCTCATGCCCCGTGTCGCCCCTGTTCCCCCCCACCCCCGCTCATGCCCGTTGTCTCCACTGTTCCCCCCACCCCCTGCTCATGGCCCATGTCTCTCTTGTCCCAACCGCCCCCGCTCATGCTCCGTGTCTCCCTCATGTTCCCCCACCCCCTGCTCATGACCCGTGTCTCCGTGTGTTGCCCCCCACTCCCCCGATCATGACCCGTGTCTCCCTCGTGTTGCCCCCAACCCCCGCTCATGCCCCGTGTCTCCCTCGTGTTGCCCCCACCCCCTGCTCATGCCCATTGTCTCCCTTTTGTACCCCCACCCCCGCTCATGCCCCGTGTCTCCCTCCTGTACCCCCCACCCCCGCTCATGTCCCATGACTCTCTCCTGTACCCCCCACCCCCTGCTCATACTCTGTGTCTGCCCTTTTCCCCCCACCCCCGCTCATGCCCCGTTTCTCCCTTGTGTTACCCCCCATCCCCCACTCATGACCCGTGTCTCCCTCCTGTTACCCCCCACCCCCCGCTCATGCCCTGTGTCTCCCTCCTGTACCCCACCCACCGCTCATGCCCCATGTTACCCCCCACCCCCGCTCATGCACCGTGTCTCCCTCCTGTTGCCCCCCACCCCTGCCAATGCCCCATTTCTCCCCTGTTCCCTCACCCCCCGGTCATGCCCCTTGTCTCCCCTGTTCCCCCTACCCCCCTGCTCATGCCCCGTGTCTCCCTTGTTCCCTCCCACCCCCTGCTCATGCCCTGTGTCTGCCCTGTTCCCCCCACCCCCTGCTCATGCCCCGTGTCTCCCTCATGTTGCCCCCACCCCCGCTCATGCCCCGTGTCTCCCTCGTGTTGCCTCCCACCCCCCGCTCATGCCATGTGTCTCCCACGTGTTGCCCCCCACCCCCCACTCATGTCCCGTGTCTCTCTCATGTTACCCCCACCCCCAGCTCATGCCCCGTGTCTGCCCTGTTACCCTCACCCCCCGCTCATGCCCTGTGTCTCTCTCGTGTTGCCCCCACCCCCCGCTCATGCCCCTTGTCTCCCTTGTGTGGCCCTCAACCCCCGCTCATGCCCCGTGTCTCCCTCGTGTTGCCCCCACTCATGCCACGTGTCTCCCTCGTGTTACCCCCCACCCCCCGCTCATGCCCCGTGTCTCCCTCCTGTACCCCCACCCCCGCTCATGCCCCGTGTCTGCCCTGTTCCCCCATTCCCCGCTCATGCCCCATGTCTCCCCTGTTCCCCCCAACCCCCGCTCATGCCCCGTGTTTTCCTTGTGTTACCCCCCACCCCCTGCTCATGCCCTGTGTCTCCCTCCTGGTTCCCCCCAACCCCCGCTCATGCCCCGTGTTTCCCTCGTGTTCCCCCCACCCCCGCTCATGACACGTGTGTACCTTGGGTTGCCCCCACCCCAGCTCATGACCCGTGGCTCCCTTGTGTTGCCCCACCCCCTGCTCATGTGACCAGTGTCTCCCTTGTGTTACCCCCCACCCCCGCTCATGCCCAGTGCCTCACTCCTGTATCCACACACCCGCTCATGCCCCGTGTCTCCCTCCTGTACCCCCCACCCCCCGCTCATGCCCTGTGTCTGCCCTGTTCCCCCACCCCCCGCTCATGCCCCGTGTCTCCCTCGTGTAACCCCCAACCCCCCGCTCATGCCCCCTGTCTCCCTCCTGTACCCCCCACCAATGCTCATGCCCCATGTCTGCCCTGTTCCCCCCACCCCCGCTCATGCCCCATGTTTCCACTGTTACCCCCCACCCCCCGCGCATGCCCCGTGTCTCCCTCCTGTTCCCCCCACGCCCCGCTCATGCCCCGTGTTTCCCTCGTGTTATCCCCACCCCCCGCTCATGACCCCTGTCTCCCTCGTGTTGCCCCCCGCTCATGACCCGTGTCTCCCTCGTGTTGCCCCCCACCCCGTTCAAGCCCCCTGTTACCCCCCACACCCCGCTCATGCCCTGTGTCTCCCTCCTGTTGCCCCCCACCCCCCGAAAATGCCCCGTGTCTCCCCTGTTGCCCCCACCACCCAGTGATGCCCCTTGCCTCTCCTGTTCCCCCCACCCCTCTGCTCATGCCCCGTGTCTCCCCTGTTCCCCCCCTAGTCCCCGCTCATGCCTCGTGTCTCCCCTGTTCACCCCCACCCCCCCACCCCCCGCTCATGCCCCTTGTCTCCCCTGTTCCCCCCACCCTCTGCTCATGGCCTGTGTCTCTCTTGTTTGCCCCCACCCCCCGCTCATGCCCCGTGTCTCCCGTTTCCCCCACCACCCGCTCATGCCCCGTGTCTCCCTCCTGTGCACCCCACCCCCTGCTCATGCTTCGTGTCTCCTTCCTCTTCCCCCACATCCGCTAATGCCCCATGTCTATCTCCTGTTGCTCCCCACCCCCCCGCTCTTGCCCCGGGTCTCCCCTGTTCCCCCAACCCCCACCCGGTCATGCCCAGTGTCTCCCTCCTGTTGCCCCCACCCCCTGCTCATGCCCTGTGTCTGCCCTGTTCCCTCCACCCCCTGCTCATGCCCCGTGTCTCCCTCATGTTGCCCCCACCCCCGCTCATGCCCTGTGTCTCCCTCGTGTTGCCTCCCACCCCCGCTCATGCCCTGTGTCTCTCTCGTGTTGCCCCCCACCCCTCACTCATGCCCCGTGTCTCCCTCATGTTACACCCACCCCCCGCTCATGCCCCGTGTCTCCCTCGTGTTGCCCCCACCCCCGCTCATGCCCCTTGTCTCCCTTGTGTTACCCCCCACCCCCCGCTCATGCCCCGTGTCTCCCTCCTGTACCCCCCACCCCTGCTCATGCCCCGCGTCTGCCCTGTTCCCCGCTCATGCCCCGTGTCTCCCCTGTTCCCCCCCAGCCCCCGCTCATGCCTCATGTCTCCCCTGTTCACCCCCACCCCCCGCTCATGCCCCGTGTCTCCCCTGTTCCCCCCACCCTCTGCTCATGGTCCGTGTCTCTCTTGTTTGCCCCCACCCCCCGCTCATGCCCCGTGTCTCCCGTTTCCCCCACCCCCCGCTCATGCCCCGTGTCTCCCTCCTGTGCACCCCACCCCCTGCTCATGCTTCGTGTCTCCTTCCTCTTCCCCCACATCCGCTAATGCCCCTTGTCTATCTCCTGTTGCTCCCCACCCCCCCGCTCTTGCCCCGGGTCTCCCCTGTTCCCCCCACCCCCACTCGGTCATGCCCTGTGTCTCCCTCCTGTTGCCCCCCACCCCCTGCTCATGCCCTGTGTCTGCCCTGTTCCCCCCACCCCCTACTCATGCTCCGTGTCTCCCCCCTGTTCCCCCCACCCCCCGCTCATGCCCTGTGTCTCTCTCCTGTTCCCCCAACCCACGCTCATGCCCCGTGTCTCCCTCCTTTCCCCCCCACCCCCTGCTCATGCCCTGTGTCTCTCTCCAGTTGCCCCCACCCCCTGCTCATGCCCCATGTCTCCCTCCTGTTCCCCCCAGCCCCTGCTCATGCTCCGTGTTTCCCTCGTGTTCCCCCCAACCCCAGCTCATGACCCGTGTCTCCCTCGTGTTGCCCCCACCTCCCGCTCATGACCCGTGCCTCCCTGGTGTTGCCCCCCACCACCTGCTCATGCCCCGTGTCTCCCTCTTGTACCCCCACCCCCCGCTCATGCCCCGTGTTTCCCTCCTGTACCCCTCACCCCCCGGTCATGCCCCTTGTCTCCCCTGTTCCCCCCCACCCCCCCGCTCATGCCCCGTGTCGCCCCTGTTCCCCCCCACCCCCGCTCATGCCCGTTGTCTCCACTGTTACCCCCACCCCCTGCTCATGGCCCATGTCTCTCTTGTCCCCCCGCCCCCGCTCATGCTCCGTGTCTCCCTCATGTTCCCCCACCCCCCGCTCATGACCCGTGTCTCCGTTGTGTTGCCCCCCACTCCCCCGATCATGACCCGTGTCTCCCTCGTGTTGCCCCCAACCCCCGCTCATGCCCCGTGTCTCCCTCGTGTTGCCCCCACCCCCTGCTCATGCCCCGTGTCTCCCTTTTGTACCCCCGCTCATGCCCCGTGTCTCCCTCCTGTACCCCCCACCCCCGCTCATGTCCCATGACTCCCTCCTGTACCCCCCACCCCCCGCTCATACTCTGTGTCTGCCCTTTTCCCCCCACCCCGCTCATGCACGGGTCTCCCTTGTGTTACCCCCCACCCCCCACTCATGACCCGTGTCTCCCTCCTGTTACCCCCCACCCCCTGCTCATGCCCTGTGTCTCCCTCCTGTTCCCCACCCACCGCTCATGCCCCATGTTACCCCCCACCCCCCGCTCATGCACCGTGTCTCCCTCCTGTTGCCCCCCACCCCTGCCAATGCCCCGTTTCTCCCCTGTTCCCTCACCCCCCGGACATGCCCCTTGTCTCCCCTGTTCCCCCTACCCCCCTGCTCATGCCCCGTGTCTCCCTTGTTCCCTCCCACCCCCTGCTCATGCCCTGTGTCTGCCCTGTTCCCCCCACCCCCTGCTCATGCCCCGTGTCTCCCTCATGTTGCCCCCACCCCCGCTCATGCCCCGTGTCTCCCTCGTGTTGCCTCCCACCCCCCGCTCATGCCCTGTGTCTCCCACGTGTTGCCCCCCACCCCCCACTCATGTCCCATGTCTCCCTCATGTTACCCCCACCCCCCGCTCATGCCCCGTGTCTGCCCTGTTACCCTCACCCCCCGCTCATGCCCCGTGTCTCTCTCGTGTTGCCCCCACCCCCCGCTCATGCCCCTTGTCTCCCTTGTGTTGCCCCTCAACCCCCGCTCATGCCCCGTGTCTCCCTCGTGTTGCCCCCGCTCATGCCACGTGTCTCCCTCGTGTTACCCCCCACCCCCCGCTCATGCCCCGTGTCTCCCTCCTGTACCCCCACCCCCGCTCATGCCCCGTGTCTGCCCTGTTCCCCCATTCCCCGCTCATGCCCCATGTCTCCCCGTTCCCCCCAACCCCCGCTCATGCCCCGTGTTTCCCTTGTGTTACCCCCCACCCCCTGCTCATGCCCTGTGTCTCCCTCCTGGTCCCCCCAACCCCCGCTCATGCCCCGTGTTTCCCTCGTGTTCCCCCCACCCCCGCTCATGACACGTGTGTACCTCGGGTTGCCCCCACCCCAGCTCATGACCCGTGGCTCCCTTGTGTTGCCCCACCCCCTGCTCATGTGACCAGTGTCTCCCTTGTGTTACCCCCCACCCCCGCTCATGCCCCGTGCCTCACTCCTGTATCCACACACCCGCTCATGCCCCGTGTCTCCCTCCTGTACCCCCCACCCCCCGCTCATGCCCTGTGTCTGCCCTGTTCCCCCACCCCCTGCTCATGCCCCGTGTCTCCCTCGTGTTACCCCCAACCCCCCGCTCATGCCCCCTGTCTCCCTCCTGTACCCCCCACCAATGCTCATGCCCCATGTCTGCCCTGTTCCCCCCACCCCCGCTCATGCCCCATGTTTCCACTGTTACCCCCCACCCCCCGTGCATGCCCCGTGTCTCCCTCCTGTTCCCCCCACCCCCCGCTCATGCCCCGTGTTTCCCTCGTGTTATCCCCATCCCCCGCTCATGACCCCTGTCTCCCTCGTGTTGCCCCCCGCTCATGACCCGTGTCTCCCTCGTGTTGCCCCCCACACTGTTCATGCCCCCTGTTACCCCCCACACCCCACTCATGCCCTGTGTCTCCCTCCTGTTGCCCCCCATCCCCCGAAAATGCCCCGTGTCTCCCCTGTTGCCCCCACCACCCAGTGATGCCCCTTGCCTCTCCTGTTCCCCCCACCCCACTGCTCATGCCCCGTGTCTCCCCTGTTCCCCCCTAGACCCCGCTCATGCCTCGTGTCTCCCCTGTTCACCCCCACCCCCCCACCCCCCGCTCATGCCCCTTGTCTCCCCAGTTCCCCCCACCCTCTGCTCATGGCCCGTGTCTCTCTTGTTTGCCCCCACCCCCCGCTCATGCCCCGTGTCTCCCGTTTCCCCCACCCCCCGCTCATGCCCCGTGTCTCCCTCCTGTGCACCCCACCCCCTGCTCATGCTTCGTGTCTCCTTCCTCTTCCCCCACATCCGCTAATGCCCCGTGTCTATCTCCTGTTGCTCCCCACCCCCCCGCTCTTGCCCCGGGTCTCCCCTGTTCCCCCCACCCCCACCCGGTCATGCCCAGTGTCTCCCTCCTGTTGCCCCCACCCCCTGCTCATGCCCTGTGTCTGCCCTGTTCCCCCCACCCCCTGCTCATGCCCTGTGTCTCCCTCATGTTGCCCCCACCCCCGCTCATGCCCTGTGTCTCCCTCGTGTTGCCTCCCACCCCCGCTCATACCCTGTGTCTCCCTCGTGTTGCCCCCCACCCCTCACTCATGCCCCGTGTCTCCCTCATGTTACACCCACCCCCGCTCATGCCCCGTGTTGCCCCCACCCCCGCTCATGCCCCTTGTCTCCCTTGTGTTACCCCCCACCCCCCGCTCATGCCCCGTGTCTCCCTCCTGTACCCCCCACCCCCGCTCATGCCCCGTGTCTGCCCTGTTCCCCGCTCATGCCCCATGTCTCCCCTGTTCCCCCAACCCCCGCTCATGCCCCGTGTTTCCCTTGTGTTACCCCCCACCCCCCGCTCATGCCCCGTGTCTCCCTCCTGGTCCCCCCACCCCCGCTCATGCCCCGTGTTTCCCTCGTGTTCCCCCCACCCCACGCTCATGACACGTGTCTCCCTCGGGTTGCCCCACCCCCGCTCATGACCCGTGGCTCCCTTGTGTTGCCCCCACCCCCTGCTCATGACCAGTGTCTCCCTTGTGTTACCCCCCACCCCCCGCTCATGCCCCGTGCCTCACTCCTGTATCCCCACCCCCGCTCATGCCCCATGTCTCCCTACTGTACCCCCCACCCCCCGCTCATGCCCTGTGTCTGCCCTGTTCCCCCACCCCCCGCTCCTGCCCCGTGTCTCCCTCGTGTTACCCCCCCACCCCCACTCACTCATGCCCCGTGTCTCCCTCATGTTGCCCCCCACCCCGTTCATGGCCCGTGTTACCCCCCACACCCCGCTCATACCCTGTGTCTCCCTCCTGTTGCCCCCCACCCTCCGAAAATGCCCCGTGTCTCCCCTATTACCCCCACCACCCAGTGATGCCCCTTGCCTCTCCTGTTCTCCCCCACCCCCCTGCTCATGCCCCGTGTCTCCCCTGTTCCCCCCCTAGCCCCCGCTCATGCCTCGTGTCTCCCCTGTTCACCCCCACCCCCCCACCCCCCGCTCATGCCCCGTGTCTCCCCTGTTCCCCCCACCCTCTGCTCATGGCCCGTGTCTCTCTTGTTTGCCCCCACCCCCCCGCTCATGCCCCGTGTCTCCCGTTTCCCCCACCCCCCGCTCATGCCCCGTGTCTCCCTCCTGTGCACCCCACCCCCTGCTCATGCTTCGTGTCTCCTTCCTCTTCCCCCACATCCGCTAATGCCCCGTGTCTATCTCCTGTTGCTCCCCACCCCCCCGCTCTTGCCCCGGGTCTCCCCTGTTCCCCCCACCCCCACCCGGTCATGCCCCGTGTCTCCCTCCTGTTGCCCCCCACCCCCACCCCCTGCTCATGCCCTGTGTCTGCCCTGTTCCCCCCACCCCCTGCTCATGCTCCGTGTCTCCCCCATGTTGCCCCCACCTCCGCTCATGCCCCGTGTCTCCCTCCTGTTCCCCCACCCCCCGCTCATGCCCCTTGTTACCCCCCGCTCATGCCCCATGTCTCCCTCCTGTTGCCCCCCACCCCCGCAAATGCCCCTTGTCTCCCCTGTTCCCCCACACCCCAGTCATGCCCCTTGTCTCCCCTGTTCGCCCCCACCCCCACGCTCATGCCCTGTGTCTCACCTGTTCCCTCCCACCCCCGGCTCATGGCCCGTGTCTCTCTTGTACCCCCTACCCCCCACTCATGCTCCGTGTCTCCCTCCTTTTCACCCCACCCCCTGTTCATGCCTCTTGTCTCCTCTTTTCCCCCATCCCCCGCTCATGCCCCGTGTCTCTCCCTTGTCCCCTCCACCCCCCGCTCATGCCCTGTGTCTCCCTCCTGAACCCCCACCCCCCGCTCATGCCCCGTGTCTCTCTCCTGTTCCCCCACCCCGCGCTCATGCCCCGTGTCTCCCTCCTGTTACCCCCACCCCCTGCTCATGCCCTGTGTCTGTCTCCTGTTGCCCCCACTTCCCGCTCTTGCCCCTTGCCTCTCCTGTTCTCCCCCACCCCCCTGCTCATGCCCCGTGTCTCCCCTGTTCCCCCCCTAGCCCCCGCTCATGCCTCGTGTCTCCCCTGTTCACCCCCACCCCCCCACCCCCCGCTCATGCCCCGTGTCTCCCCTGTTCCCCCCACCCTCTGCTCATGGCCCGTGTCTCTCTTGTTTGCCCCCACCCCCCCGCTCATGCCCCGTGTCTCCCGTTTCCCCCACCCCCCGCTCATGCCCCGTGTCTCCCTCCTGTGCACCCCACCCCCTGCTCATGCTTCGTGTCTCCTTCCTCTTCCCCCACATCCGCTAATGCCCCGTGTCTATCTCCTGTTGCTCCCCACCCCCCCGCTCTTGCCCCGGGTCTCCCCTGTTCCCCCCACCCCCACCCGGTCATGCCCCGTGTCTCCCTCCTGTTGCCCCCCACCCCCACCCCCTGCTCATGCCCTGTGTCTGCCCTGTTCCCCCCACCCCCTGCTCATGCTCCGTGTCTCCCCCATGTTGCCCCCACCTCCGCTCATGCCCCGTGTCTCCCTCCTGTTCCCCCACCCCCCGCTCATGCCCCTTGTTACCCCCCGCTCATGCCCCATGTCTCCCTCCTGTTGCCCCCCACCCCCGCAAATGCCCCTTGTCTCCCCTGTTCCCCCACACCCCAGTCATGCCCCTTGTCTCCCCTGTTCGCCCCCACCCCCACGCTCATGCCCTGTGTCTCACCTGTTCCCTCCCACCCCCGGCTCATGGCCCGTGTCTCTCTTGTACCCCCTACCCCCCACTCATGCTCCGTGTCTCCCTCCTTTTCACCCCACCCCCTGTTCATGCCTCTTGTCTCCTCTTTTCCCCCATCCCCCGCTCATGCCCCGTGTCTCTCCCTTGTCCCCTCCACCCCCCGCTCATGCCCTGTGTCTCCCTCCTGAACCCCCACCCCCTGCTCATGCCCCGTGTCTCTCTCCTGTTCCCCCACCCCGCGCTCATGCCCCGTGTCTCCCTCCTGTTACCCCCACCCCCTGCTCATGCCCTGTGTCTGTCTCCTGTTGCCCCCACTTCCCGCTCTTGCCCCATGTCTCTCTCCTGTTCCCCCCACCCCCTGCTCATGCCCCGTGTCTCCCCTGTTTCTCCCCACCCCCGCTCATGCCCCGTGTGTCTGCCCTGTCCCCCCCACCCCCTGCTCATGCCCCGTGTCTCTCTCCCGTCCCCCCCACCCCCCGCTCATGCCCCGTGTCTCCCCTGCTCCCCCACACCCCCCGCTCATGCCCCTTGTCTCTCTCTTGTTCCCCCCACCCCCCGCTCATGCCCCGTGTCTCCCTCCTGTTCCCCCCACCCCCGCTCATGCCCCGTGTCTCCCTACTGTGCACCCCACCCCCTGCTCATACTTTGTGTCTCCCTCCTGTTCCCCCAAGCCCGGCTAATGCCCCGTGTCTCTCTCCTGTTGCTCCCCACCCCTCCGCTCTTGCCCCGGATCTCCCCTGTTCCCCGCACACCTCCCTAGTCATGCCCCATGCCTCCTTCCTGTTGTCCCCCACCCCCTGCTCATGCCCTATGTCTGCCCTGTTCCCCCCATCCCCCGTGTCTCCCTCGTGTTGCCCCCACCCCCACTCATGCCCCGTGTCTCCCTCGTGTTGCCTCCCACCCCCGCTCATGCCCCGTGTCTCCCTCGTGTTGCCCCCCACCCCCACTCATGCCCCATGTCTCCCTCGTGTTACCCCCCACCCCCGCTCATGCCCCATGTCTGCCCTGTTCCCCTCACCCCCCGCTCATGCCCCGTGTCTCCCTCGTGTTGCCCGCACCCCCCGCTCATGCCCCGTGTCTCCCTCGTGTTGCCCCCCACCCCCCGCTCATGCCCCGTGTCTCCCTTGTGTTACCCCCATTCCCCGCTCATGCCCTGTGTGTCTCTCCTGTACCCCCCACCCCCGCTCATGCCCCATGTCTGCTCTGTTCCCCCACCCCCCGCTCATGCCCCATGTCTCCCCTGTTCCCCCCCACCCCCCGCTCATGCCCCGTGTTTCCCTCGTGTTACCCCCACCCCCTGCTCATGCCCCGTGTCTCCCTCCTGCTCCCCCCACCCCCCACTCATGCCCCGTGTTTCCCTTGTGTTCCCCCGACCCCCGCTCATGACCTGTGTCTCCCTCGGGTTGCCCTCCCACCCCCCGCTCATGACCCGTGTCTCCCTCCTGTACCCCCACCCCCACTCATGCCCCATGTCTCCCTCCTGTACCCCCCCCACCCCCCGCTCATGCCCTGTGTCTCCTTCCTTTCTCCTCCACCCCCGGCTCATGCCCCCTGTCTGCCCAGTTCCCTCCCACCCCCGCTCATGCCCTGTGTCTCCCTCATGTTACCCCCCACCCCCTGCTCATGCCCCCTGTCTCCCTCCTGTTCCCTCCACCCCCCTCATGCCCTGTGTCTCTCTCCTGTTCCCCCTTCGCCCCCTGCTCATGCCCCGTGTCTCCCCTGTTCCCCCCACCCCCACTCATGCCGCTTGTTTCTCTCTTGTTCCCCCACTCCCGCTCATTCCCCGTGTCTCCCTCATGTTCCCCCCACCCCCACTCATGCCCCGTGTCTACCTCCTGTGCATCCCACCCCCTGCTCATGCTTCGTGTCTCCCTCCTGTTCCCCCACCTCCCGCTCATGTCCCGTGTCTCTCTCCTGTTGCTCCCCAACCCCGCTCATGCCCCATGTCTCCCTCCCGTTACCCCCACCCCCCGCTCATGCCCCGTGTCTCCCTCCTGTACCCCTACCCCCCGCTCATGCCCCGCGTCTCCCTCCTGTGCACCCCACCCCCACTCATTCCCCGGGTCTGCCCTGTTCCCCCCACCCCCCGCTCATGCTCAGTGTCTCCCCTGTTCCCCCCCACTCCCCGCTCATGCCCTGTGTCTCCCTCGTGTTACCCCCACCCCGCGCTCATGCCCCGTGTTTCCCTCCTGTTCCCCCCACCCCCTGCTCATGCCCCGTGTTTCCCTCATGTTCCCCCCACCCCCGCTCATGCCCTGTGTTTCCCTCGTGTTACCCCCACCCCCGCTCATGCCCCGTGTTTCCCTCATGTTCCCCCCAACCCCCCGCTCTTGACCCGTGTCTCCCTCGTGTTGCCCCACACCCCCTGCTCATACCCCTTGTCTCCCTCGTGTTCCCCCCACCCCCGCTCATGCCCCGTGTTTCCCTCGTTTTACCCCCAACCCCCCTCTCATGCCCCGTGTCTCCCTCGTGGTCCCCCAACCCCCGCTCATGTCCCGTGTCTCCCTCATGTTCTCCCCACCCCCCACTCATGCCCTGTGTCTTCCTTGTGTACCCTCATGCCCCAAGTCTCTCTACTGTTCCCCCACCCCCTGCTCATGCCCCGTGTCTCCCTCCTGTTACCCCCCACCCCCTGCTAATGCCCTGTGTCTCTCTCCTGTTGCCCCCACCTCCCACTCATTCCCTATGTCTCTCTCCTGTACCCCCCACCCTCCGCTCATGCCCTGTGTCTCCCCTGTTTCCCCCCACCCCCCTTTCATGCCCCGTGTCTCTCCCCTGTTCCCCCCACCCCCCTCATGCCCTGTGTCTCTCTCCTGTTCCCCCTTCACCCCCTGCTCATGCCCCGTGTCTCCCCTGTTTCCCCCACCCCCCACTCATGCCGCTTGTTTCTCTCTTGTTCCCCCACTCCCGCTCATTCCCCGTGTCTCCCTCATGTTCCCCCCACCCCCACTCATGCCCCGTGTCTCCCTCCTGTGCACCCCACCCCCTGCTCATGCTTCGTGTCTCCCTCCTGTTCCCCCACCCCCCGCTCATGTCCTGTGTCTCTCTCCTTTTCCCCCCACCCCCTGCTCATGCCCCGTGTCTCCCCTGTTCCACCCCACCCCCTGCTCATGCCCTTTGTCTCCCTCCTTTTCCCCCCCACCCCCCGCTCATGCCCCGTGTCTCCCCTGTCCCCCTCACCCCCGCTCAGGCCCCATGTGTGCCCTTTTCCTCCCCACCCCCCGCTCATGCCCTGCTGTGTTCTCTTTATACACCCCGCCTTCCCTTTCCATGGTGGCCATCTTAGTAAAAGATGTTCCTTCCTACTCCGGGACGCCGCAGTCGTATTGGTTTGGGAAGAAAAACTTTTTTTTTACCACCCGGGGTTCCCACTTTGAGGACCTAAGATGCTAGTGGTCTTCATCTGTTACAGGGACGGTATGGTTAACTTGCACTAATAAAAACCTATGAAATTCAATGAAAAAACTTTGTTAAAGGGACGTTATGGTTCCAAGTAAAACTGAAAAACCCTTGAAATTCGCCAGTTATGGTAAGCTAAGCAACCATAACTCGCGCCACCACCGTGCACTGCTAAGACTAACACCCACGACATCAAAGATGTCATCACAAATGCCATTGATGACATCACTGATGACATCACATGTCTGGCTCACTCTTTTTTCTTTTGCTGACATATCTAGGCCACATGGTTTTCTTCAGTTACAGTCAGAAACTAAACATTTTATTTTATTTGTAGACATATCCTTCAAGTAGGTTCTTATAGTAATTCCCTTAGAGTCCAGTAACATCATATGAAACATATACATAGGGGAAGACACAAGCTTGAAAGACAGCAATCCTTTTTGTGCATAAAGATAATCAATTGACATCAGCACTTTCTGATAGTTCTGTTGTTTTTTTATGGCTGTACTTTCCCTGTATATGGTCATATTTGTATACATTATACTCACACTACTTTCCTTAGGGTCCAATCAAATCAAGTGATTCATATACATAGGGTAAATAGCAGCTTTGAAACAGAGCAATCATTTATTTGCATGAAAATAATCAGTTAGGTTATGAATTGTTTCTGCTGCTACTTGTGCTTTTTTTGCTAACTTCACTTTTCCTGTCTATACCCATATTGGAATGTGTTCTTGTCTCTTTGTGATTTGTCTATAGTAATGCAATTATGTAATACATGGGTTTTATTAGCTACTTATTACATGTTTCACAGTACACAAAAATCTATTAAGAAAACAATTATCATTTCATTATTCAACATATTAACATTATGAATATTATACCTTCATCTTGTACGCTGCACACAAAGCTATGTTTCTGCATGAGTAGCTTAGTATACTAGATAGAACCCCATAATAGAATGCTATTTATATCAATGCATCGTTCAATGCACTAATTAGGGTATGATATTTATTGCAATGATCCTTGACACATTTTTCGCAACATTATAATAAGAATCCCTTGTACACATATTTAATGAAAAGTACATACACATGTGATGTCATCAGTGATGTCATCAATTACATTTGTGATGTCATCTTTGATGTCGTGGGTGTTAGTTTTAGCAGTGCTCGGTGGTGGCGCGAGTTATGGTTGCTTAGCTTACCATAACTGGCGAATTTCAAGGGTTTTTCGGTTTTACTTGGAACCATAACGTCCCTTTAACAAAGTTTTTTCATTGAAAATCTATATATATATATATATATATATATATATATATATATATATATATATATTCAGTAAAAAAACTTTGTTAAAGGGACGTTATGGTTAAGTTGCACTACTAAAAACCTATCAAATTCAGTAAAAAAACGTTGTTAAAGGGACGTTATGGTTCCAAGTAAAACCGAAAACCCCCTGAAATTCACCAGTTATGGTAAGCTAAGCAACCATAACTCACGCCACCAGCGTGCATTGCTAAGACTAACACCCAGGACATCAAAGATGACATCACAAATGCCATTGATGACATCACTGATGACATCACATGTCTGGCTCCCTCTTTTTTCTTTCAGTGATATATCTTAGCCAGTAATACTTTGGAACAAAGAAATAAAAAAGTACTATATTTGTGGACTTAAACGTCAAATATGTTTTTACAGTAATTCATTTGGGGTTCACTCACAGCATATGAAACATATACATAGGGAGAATACACACTTGAAAAATACCAATACTTTCTGTGTATGAAGACAATCAGAAAACTTATCAACACTTTCTTATTGTTTTGCTGTTTTTTTTTAATTAGTGTGCTTTATCTGGATATGCTCATATTTGTATTCACATTACTTTCTTTAGGGTGCAGTCACATCATGTGATAGTCGTTCATAGGGAAATAGTAGGTTTGAAACAGCACAATAATTTCTGTGCATAAAGATAATTAGGTAGGTTATGAACAATTTCTGGTTCTACTGCTGCTTTTTTGCCTACTTCACTTTCTCTGTATAGACTCATATTAGTATGTGTTGTGTCTTTGTGTTTTGTATGTAATAATGAAATTATATAGGAAGTGGGTTTCATTAGCTACTTATTACATTTTGTGCAGTACACAAAACTCTAATAAGAAAGTATTTATCATTTCATTTTTCAACATGGGAAGACTATGAATATTGCACCTCCATCATGTATGCTGCACACAATGCTTATATTTATACATGAGTAGCTTAGTATAATGTAAAGAACTTCATAATAGAATGCTATTTATATCAATGCATTGCCTAAAGCTCTACATAGCTCAAGACATCAATTCCAATGATCCTTGACACTTTTTTGTCAACATTATAAGAATCCTGTGTACAGAGTTTTCATGATGTCCTGGGTGTTAGTCTTAGCAATGCATGGTGTGGCGCGAGTTATGGTTGTTTAGCTTACCATAACTGGAGAATTTCAGGGGGTTTTCGGTTTTACTTGGGACCATAACGTCCCTTTAACAACAGTTTTTTTACTGAATTTCATAGGTTTTTAGTAGTGCAACTTAACCATAACGTCCCTTTAACAAAGTTTTATTTACTGAATTTCATGGGTTTTTAGTAATGCAACTAAACCATAATGTCTCTTTATCAAAGTTTTTTTTACTGAATATACATATACATACTATGAATTGGACATATCGAAAATCTAAGCATGGTGTATTTAAATTTAAATAGTGTGCCCCATTTCCCCTTTGAGTTTGGCTCTGAAAAGAGCCGTTTTTTGTTTTTTTTGCAGATGCTTGACAGACACCTGTTATTTTCTATTTCTTTTTCTTTTTTTCTTACTTTACTCCTAAAATTTCATATTACCTTCTCCAAAGCAACCCTCACATTCCAGAGCAGCATGGCATTTCCCATAAAAGATAAATGCCATCTTCTCTAAAATAAACAGCATTACTGGAATCAATAGTCTCATTATTACAGAAGAACAGACCAGCTCAAAGTATGAAAGCACACATGCCTCGGTTGATTGCACACCTAGCAATGTTTTGCTGAGGACAATAAACAGAACTTGTCCCATATTGCCCTAGGTATTAATCCAGAAAAAAAAATACTTTGGCATTTGGAAGGATGTTCATTACTGCTTGAAACAAGTCTTCCAAATCTGCTAACAAAGTAGGGGCACTGACATAGCCCAAATGGAAAGCACCATAGTGCAAAACTACTACATGGGGACTGTTCATCCTGCCCATTTCGTCACGAACTTGTACAATTCTCTGTACATTGTAATCAGGCACATCGCTCCACTAGACCTCCACTCCTTTAACATCAACATTGTTTGCCACATACCTACATTGAGCATACTGATGTAAACCATACACAAACATGTCACTAAGCACCAACACCCTGACTTTCTCCACCTTTGCCATCTTCACTACACACAGTCACTTTCAAAACAAATCCACAACCTCAACACCTGATTGGCTGATCCCTAAAGTCCGCTTTACATGCTGGATTTTCTGGATAACCCAGATGTGGCACACCCTGTCCGCGGACAGCCACGGTGTCCGTGGACCGCGTAACTCATGGACAGCCCTTCTACCGTTTCCACTTCACTTTCTGTGCCATTCCCTCATTGGATACAGCTAAGCAGTCACACAACCATCCACCAATCACATCCAAGACCTCTACATCTACCTCCATCATCAGAGTTCAGCACTTCAAATGTACTGTTGATCACTCTGAGTGCAAGTCTCATATCATTTGATAGCACCTACTACAAAAACTACTGTACAAGTCTCCAAGATTTCTACTTGCAGCTGCATTCACAACTCTTATGAATGCATATAAACAGAGTAACTGCCACTTAACCTGTATAACCTATAAAATGAACTTACTGTGATTTTTTTCCCATCTACTACAATCACCTGTTACTTCCAAACCTGTCTGCTATCTAAATTTTATTTTACACACAACAGAGCTATGTAAAAAATTATAATATCAAAAGATGGGAGAAATAACAGTATAATTGTAGAAAAACACTTAGTAGTTTATTATAAAATTACACACAGCCAGGATAAGGTCATGGATCTTCATACACTCACACAGATAGACACTATCATTGAAAACCTCCCAGCTGAAATAACACCACTGCCTGTAAATGACATCCTTATGCTTTGTTACCCATGCCTTCACAAATGCGACATTACATGCTTTTCTATACACTTTCTGCCATTTATCTTATAAAAATTGCAAAATAAGTACATCATTATTTCTTCTATCTCCTAACATTCAATAACACAGCCTTACCAAACCAAGTGTCATAAACTTTGGAGGTAATTCATAGAATATCACGCACAAGTGGCGCACGTGGCTGGCGCACAGTGTGCTCTGTGCCAGCAGTGTGTGCTAAAATCCATTTCCGCAACAGCGTATTCATGGATTTTAGCTACCAAAACCTGCCGTGGCGCACAGTGCCACAGCGACCCTGCAGCAGCGCCAGTTACACCCCCAAGAATGCCCCTAGCGCATGGAAAAGTAATCAAAATCCCCAATCCAGCGCAAAGGGCTGCGCTAACTCTGGACCAGTTTACAGGGCTGCCAAACAGCAAACGCCAAGAGGGGAATGTGTATTACTGGGGTTCGCGTGAAGTTTCTCACACAAATGGCCCTGTGCGAGTGGGGTACGTGTATAACTGGGGTTCGCGTGAAGTCTCACACGCGATTTGAGCATGGTACGAGTATTTCGGGGGTGCGCAGGAAGTTTCACACGCGAATGGCTCTGTGCAAGCGGGGTACGTGTATGACTGGGGTTCGCGTGAAGTCTCACAAGCGATTTGAGCAGGGTACGTGTATTTCTGGGGTGCGCAGGGAGTCCTACACGTGAATTGGCAGTGTGGGTCCTCCCAGGTGTTCCCTCTACACCCTCCACAGCCCCTGCAGGCAGCCCACACCACAGGGGACTACCCTGCACCCCTGGTCATGTCCCGCAGGCAGCCCATCCACCATGGGCATGGCCCCCAGCCAAGCCACATGTCAGCTTGCACTACTGATCACCAACTCATGTCCCCCTGCACCCCCACCCCCCCGCAATGCGGGGCACCTGCCAGCAGGCCCCCACTCATGTCCAACTCATGTCCCCCAGCACCTCCACCCCCAGCAGTGTGGGACACCTGCCAGCAGGCCCCCACTCATGTCCCACTCATGTCCCCCTGCACCCCCACCCCCCAGCAGTGCGGGGCACCTGCCAGCAGGCCCCCACTCATGTCCACCTGCACCCCCACCCCCCAGCAGTCCCTAGCACCTGCCAGCAGACCCCCACTCATGTCCCCCTGCACCTCCACCCCCCCAGCAGTGCAGGGCACCTGCCAGCAGGCCCCCACTCATGTCCCCTGCACACCCACCCCCAAGCAGTGCGGGGCACCTGCCAGCAGGCCCCCACTCATGTCCCACTCATGTCCCCCTGCACCCCCACCCCCCTGCAGTGCGGGGCACCTGCCAGCAGGCCCCCACTCATGTCCCCCTGCACCCCCACCCCCCAGCAGTGCGGGGCACCTGCCAGCAGGCCCCCACTCATGTCCCACTCATGTCCCCCTGCACCCCCACCCCCCAGCAGTCCGGGGCACCTGCCAGCAGGCCCCCACTCATGTCCCACTCATGTCCCCCCTACACGAAATAAAGATGCACAATCATGGCCCACTTCTACACCAAAAAACCATATGCCGCCACCCCATTCTTGAGACGCAATGGTTTCCCAATCCACCCCACACTGACATGCCCATCTCAAGACACAAACCAAAACTCAACTATGTACATCAACACATGTCCATCACACACATACACTGGTTGGCATTGCTTGTGTAAACCCACATTTTCACATGCATCAACCCAATGAGCGAATCCCACAAATGGAACTAACATATGAAAATGTATTATGTACATAAATAAATAAATGAAATGAAAGCATACCAAAATATCAAACATGAAATGAAAAGCATGTGAAAAAGATGAGTGAATGAAAGTGATAACCAATCCAAAAAAATTTGAAAGAAAAACAGTCATAACTCTCCCTCCACCAACGCAAATCTAAAGGAAAGGTACATAAATGATATCCATTGTTCCATGTTCACAATGAAAACTAAAAAAGATAAATCAATCCATAGTCCAACTATTTACAATACATTGTCTGAAAAAAAAAATGTCCCCATGTCCATAATGAAAATAAAATTCCAAATTAATCCTTGATCAAACTATATACAATCCATGGTCCAAAATAAAAATCCATTAATCCATGTGCAAAATTCCAAAAAAGATATCAAATGAATCCATTGTCCAATGATGTGAAGGGTCCATGAGCCCAACCAAATAAATGAAAGCTACCTAAGAAACTACCTAAAAATAAAACTATATACAAATGTGTGTGGCATTGTCCATTGACCACGAATAAAAGGAAAAGGAAAAGGAAACCTAACTCTAAAAACTATTTACAAGGGCAGTGGGCTAGTCCGACAGCTCACTTTTGGATGTCCCGGGCCAGGGCATCATCGAACTCCCGCTCAATGTCCTTGAGGCGGTCCTCTTCCATGGCCCCGAGGGTTCGCAGGGAAGACATGTTCTCCAACTCCCTGCGAATTGCCTCAAGGCACTCGGCCCGCCTCAGGGCATGGAGTTCTCTGCGCTGACCATTGTGAGCCGTGCCTCTTCCGCCCGCTGCCGCTCCGCATCTATGGCGTGGCCCAACCGCTGCCACATGGAAGACACTTGAAATCCTGGGTCCTCCTGCCCTATGGCCAATGCCTGCCCTTCCGATGTTGAAGGCCCCGAGCCATCATGGCTCCCACCTTGTTGCTGATGCTCATGTGCCTCTGCCTGGCCCTGGCTCTTGCTGTCTGCACATCCTCCTCCGGCTGGGGTGCAGTTGTTGTGGTGGCCACCCCTGCTGGACGTCCGACTCCCGACTGTGGCAGGGATGTGTCCTCCACCAGCCTGGCCACAGGGTCAAAGGCAGCTCCCCATGGTACCCAGGTGATACATGGGTGGGAAGATGGCATGGAGGACGACTGGTGCATAGGGGGTTCAGGTGAGGAGGGGGTCAGAACAAGGTCCAGCAAACAGAGGAATCCGGCCCTGGTGAGCTGTCCCAGTAGGTCAACGCGGTCAACGAGCCATTCGAGATGACGTGCAGTCTCCACATGAAAAGACTGCAGGTCACCTTGCATGGCCCGTTGACGCAACGCCACCCCACCCAGGACAGGCTCAACCTGGTCCCGGATAGCCACGTCCGCAGGGAGAGGTAGGTCAGTTGTTGTGCGCTCATCTCCTTCTGAAAACGGGTCTGGACGTAGGCATCCCTGTTGGAGCCAGATGATGCAGTGATAGGATCAGGGACAGGATTGCACACAGGCACCTCCGCGGCGGCCTGTGCTGCCTCCTGTTCCTGGTCCTGCACTGCACCACTAGCACCAGTGGAATCCCCACCTCCAGATCCCGTGTGTGTCCCTTCCACGACCTCTTCCTCCACCAAACCCCCCACCAACCTGGATGACTCCATGCCATCTTCCTCCGTCGGACCCTTTGGGTTTTCAGCTGCCCCTTCTGCCAGTCGGGAGTCTTCGGTTCCAGCAGGGGTGGTCACAGCAACTGCACCCCTGGCTGACGTGCAGGCAGCAAATAGCAGGGCACGTGGGTAGCAGGCAGTCATGCAGCAGCAGATGGCAGGTGGGAGCGTGCTCGGGGATCTGGGGGGCAGTAAATCGGCCTTCAGGGCAGGAGCGTGTTCTTCCGTGTGTTGTTGCGTGGCCAGCTTGATATGGAGTGATTTGGCACGTGAAAATCTTGCACGTCAGTGTGTAATTCGAGGAACGGCCCTTCGCGCGTAAGCGCATCAGCACACGTATGCGGTTTCATTGGACCAAAGGCCCTTATCGCGTAAGCGCTTCTGTGACGTGACCCGGACGGGCGTTTCCCTGTGACATGGCATAGCGCGTGGAAAAACTGCATGTCCACGTGTGGATGCGTGTATTCCAAGGAAAGGGCTTACGCACGTAAGTGACATGACGCGCAAGGGTGTTTCCATCAGCACGGGTGCATGTTCATCGTACACGTCCAAAAAATGCACGTCCGAGTGTCAGCTCGTGTAACTGGAGGAAAGGGCCTTAGCGCGTACACGCATATGTGACGTGTACGTGTGGGCCGGTTTAAAAGCTACGTGTCGGATGCCATTTCCTTGTACGTGCTTTTCGTGGAGAGCGAGTGGGTGGATTCTGTACTTCTTGTCAGTTCACATGCGATTACTTCACAGCGTTTCAAGTTCGTGCTCCCTATTACCGCTGACAGCTTTTTTCTGATTTTTTGTTGGGCCTGTTTCCTCAAACAGCGTTCACTTCTTCTTTTGCCCTGTCTCCGCAGACAGCGTACAATTCTTCTTTTGGCGGGGGTGTTGCCAACGCGTACACGCACGTATTTTTCACGTTCTTTTTCCAGGCAGGCGGTGAGTCGCGCACGTATTTACTAACTGTGCTTGCCCTGTGTGTCGCGTACCCCTTCAGAGGTCATTGTAGGCCGCGTGTATTACGCGTACGCTTATTTTTGTGTTTCTGGGTGCCACAGCGTAGTGCATGTACATTTTTTCACGCAGGTGGTCTACAAGAGGTTGCGTGCACGTTATTTTTTGATTTTGGGCTGCCTGTGTTGCGTGACCCGTCATCTTCCCCCAGGGGTCACAGACAGCCTTTTTAGAGCACTAGGGTACGAATTTCATCTAGTACCCTACCCCTTTGACCGCCAATTGCCCAGGACAATTGTTTACTGCAACTCCCATACGCACAACAACATCAGTGCCATGATTGGGAGGCGACCAAGCGGTAAGGGAGGCAAAGGTGGCTGATCTTCAAAAGTTGGCCGTGGTGGGCGCGGTAGGGGACGTGGCCGGGATTTGCAGGGTGCCCCTATACGCCCATGTGTGGAGGACCAATCAGGGACACCCATGCCCCCCACATGGTTGAGGGAAACGTGGCTGACACCATCCCAGCTCAGCCCTTGTTGGACCAGCCCATTGTGGCACCTGACCTGGCACAGGATGACTCCCAGGCTGACGAGTAGGCAGGGTGGGGAGTCTGCAGGGGCAGCTGCAGCTCCATCCGCCCCAGCTCTGACTCTCCCAGCCAGGACAGTGTCGGTCCAGGTCCATCAAACTGACGTTCCCCCTGCCAACATTACCCTGCAACCAATGCCTGCAACAAGACCTATGGTCATTGTGCATTCCCACACTCCTACTACCCAGTCCACCGGTGCTTCTGCACCTACTGACCAGAGTGGCGTAAGCCACTCTGGCTCTGCTCCACCTTTAAAGAAGAGGAAGATGGGTGCTCTGGCACGACTGGCTGAGACCCCAGACACAGCTACACACTCCAGCACGTCAAGGAAGCCTTGCTTTAATGACCCGGAACTTGATGTACTTGTGTCCTATGTGTCGGCACATAGCCACGGAATGCTGGTGACTGCAGGGTCCAAGACCACAACTGGTCAACGTAAGGCACACTTTCAGATCATCGCCGACCGCATAAGTGCCCTTGGATTTGTGAGGTGCACAGCTGATGATTGCTACAAGCAGTGGAATGACCTGAAACGCAGAGCAAAGAACAAACTGGCCTCAAATCATGCCGCTACTCTGGTGACTGGCGGTGGGTCTCCACCAGAGGACAACAAACTCACTGAACATGAGTCTGTTGCTGGGGCCTTCGTCACAGAGGAACAGATCCAAAGCGTGGGAGGACTACCTGATTACAATGCATTGTCCGGTGAGTGCCCATGCATGTGTGTGTAATCCATGTGTATGTTGTTTGGGTGACGGGTTCAGATTCAGTGCCAGGTGAGGGTGTGTGCACCTGAGTGGTATGGGTCACCCATATGCTTCCTCCCATACATTCACGTGCCTTGGATTTGGGTATGACTGTATCCCTTCTGGCCACAGTTGCCTATTAAACCCACATTTGTGCACTTTACCTTGAACTGTTGTCTTGCTACTACATTGGTCTGATTTAGTAAGTCTTCATTCATGCTGATTGTTTGCACTCTCCCCTTTTTGCTAGACAATTTTATGCCCTATTGCGACATATGTGATATGCTTTGGTCATTGTTTACAGGCCACACTGGGGCACTATTATTACCTGGTTATGTTAATGATTACACCATTCAGGCTGATGGAGTATTGGCCTGCATACAAATTATTATAAGGGGATGTTTGCATGTGGAACATGACAGATGTTTCCTGTGATGTCAAAGTGACCAACCTTTGATCAGCCCACAATGACAGTATTTTTGGACACTGGATGTGTTTCAGTGTGTGGCACACGCATATTTTGAAACACTATTCAGCATTAATCTTCTCATCATGTCGATGTCACATGGATGTGTGACAGTACTCAATCACTGACATATTGCTGTAGTTTTGACTTTACCGTGGATATGCTACATGACATCTGTGTGGTGGCATGTGTCATGTATGTGTATTGGACATGCCACTCACAGCCTGATGTGTGATGCCTGTGCTACCCAACATGCTACAAATGTGTTTCTTTTCCATCTTGCTCTCCCCAGCATCTGCCTTTTTGACTCCACTTCCAACTCTTTGACAGTGCATGCATGGCAGGGTTATAGTCAAGTGGGACATATGTTGATCATGTACTGGATCTGTGGCTTGTCACGGCCTATGCGTGTGCTATGGCTCATGCCTGTTTCCATTTGTTGTCTTTCATGTTTTTGCAGGTGATGACGCACTTGATGCTGTTGAGGTTGAGGAGATGGTGCAGACCCAGGAGGAATCTTTGGCACGACCAGGCACCAGTGGGGGGCGTGGTGTGGTGGTGGGTAAGAACCCAATGATACTGCAGGCCATACTCTCCAGGGGTGTCTCTGGGTGCACCTCGCCAGACCTCTATTCGGGTGCTGAATCGGATGATGAGACTTATGTGCCGTCGCAGGTAAGTGTTTCTGGCAGGGATTCTGTTCTGTCCAACCCACCTGCACCAGGGGGAGAACCCTCTATGGGGATGTCAGAGTTGGTAGGTCCACCTTTGGCGGTTACGGATGCAGGGTCACACTCCACAGCATCTGATCCTGTTCCTGGGCCAGCAGATCAGAGGGGGAATGTAGTCCTGCAGCCTCAGGCAGTGCCAGCACAGCAAGGTGCAGATTGCCTTGCCCCCAACAGGTGTGGTGCCCGTCGACGCGGTGGCTGTGCGCCACCAGGCAATACTGTATGGGAAAACTCCATGTACGATATTACAACCCAACAGGCAGCATCAATAGAAATGATGGCTCAGGCAATGGAGAGGGTGGTCACTTCCATTATCCCCCCTGAAAGGCAGATGGAGCAACAACAGCAGGCAACAGACTCCATTTGCCAATCACACAGGGAAGACATGTTGGTGTCCAACAGGGACCGACGGGCGGCAGTGGAGACTCTGCGCCAATCGATATCAATAGAGCCCCAGCCCCACAGGGAAGCCCTGAGGGAAGAACTACATACCCGCAGGCAGACTCTGGTTGATCTTGGGGCTTCCACTAATCTTAGGGCAGAACAGCAGCTGGAGCAGCTCACACGTTCGCTCTCAGCTGAGATGCAGGCAACACGTGAGGAGATCCGGGCATCACGCGAGGCCATGCGTGCAGAAATGCAGGCAACCGTGAGGTGCTGCATGGGGATCTCCGCCCATAGACCTTCCAGACCCGCATGCTTTTTTTTAACAGTGTGTTGCCTTGTGTGGCTCCCGTGGGCATCCACTGTATTCCGGCTGGGCACATGCAGGCTTGTCCTGAGTTTGGGTTAGATGCTTGGGTTCGTGAGACACACACCCCTCCTGCTTCCCGTTACCATGGGCTTGCAGAGGGTGTGACCAAGTGACAGTGAATTACACAGTGACATTGGGCTCCCATGAGCTGTGTGGGCAGTCTTTAGTCAATACTGTGTAGACATTCCTAGTGGATATTGTTGTTGTTTTCTACACTGCATGGTGTATTGATATGTGCTTGTGCATCCTTGTCTGCCTCCTAATTTGCAGGCTCCTTCCTCATGTCTTCACAAGGCTGTCTACTTTGCAGATGGAGTTCATGTTGTATGCAGTACACTGAGACATTTGCTTGGCAGTAACACTGTACAGATGGAAGGGGTCGATGTGCTGGCATATTCAGGTTGTAAGACTTGCACTACTTTGAATTTGTACTGTCATATTTTGCCACTGTTTCATCCTGTGTTTCTGTATTGTGTTGCTGATAAGTATTTGTTCATGTGTGCTGTTTCTTTTTGATTACTGGGAGCATATTGTCTGTGGCTTGTTTCCATTTCGGACAGTGCACTTTCTGACACTTGTATCATGTGTTGTGTATTTATTTGGTTGCTTTCATATTGCATGACATGCCATGGTGTGTTGGGTAGCTAGGATGGGGAGGGGTTGGGTGACATGGCACTATTTTCATGTTGTATTTTGCAAGGGGGTAGTCATTCATGCAGCATGAATGTGTGTCTTTTTATCACACATCATTGGTTGTGTTTAAGTAGGTAGGGATGCACACAATGTAGCACTTCCAGGTGACCAATCTCAGGCTGGTATGGTAGTGACAATTGACTGTCCCTTATGTCATCATCATTGATTGTCAGCTGGTATGTGCCAGGGCTGTGTGTACTCCGCAGGGGTGTGATTTTAGGTGAAGTAATTGGCCACCAGCTGCGTACGGGCTGCCTCACCACGTGCCCTTTCCCCTCCCATGCGCAGCGGGCATGCATGTGGTTGGGGGTGAGGGGGCACCACCATGTCCACCGGCAGGCCCCGGCGTGTTGCAACGTTGTGCAGGACACATGCTGCCACTATGATACTGCACACTACTGGGGGAGCGTATAGTAGCTGCCCACCAGAATGGTCAAGGGAGCGAAAGCGTGACTTGAGCACTCCGAATGTGCGCTCCACTATGGCCCGGGTTGCAATATGGGCTGTGTTGTATCTTACCTCAGGCGGTGTGGTGGGGTTCCGAATTGGCATCATCATGTGGGTGCTCAGAGGGTAGGCACTGTCCCCTGGGGAGATGATGATGGGTATCATTAGTGGGGTTGTGACATTACTCAGTATCTGACATGCATGCATGTGCAGAGGCATTTATACTCACCAAGCAGCCATGTATCGCCATGCCGCCCAGCTTCTAGGACCCGGTTTAGGGTTGACATTTTGTAAATGAAACTGTCATTGCTGGACCCTGGAAAGTTGGCATATACTAAGGTGATGATTCCCTTGGCATCACATACTACCTGGACGTTGATGGAATGCCAGTGCTTGCGGTTTCTGTAGATGTGCTCTGATGCCCTGGGGGGACATAGAGCCACATGGGTGCAATCAATGGCACCTAGCACTTTGGGGAATTGTGCCACCCCATAAAAATCCTGGATGGCAGCCTGCCTTTCTGCAGGTGTTCTGGGCAGGTATATGTACCTGCGGACTGATGGGCGTGCAGTCATGATGGCCAATACCTGGTGTAGGCAGCATGACTGCGTGGCCTGTGACACCCCCCTACTATAGCAGTTGTCTGCTGAAATGATCCAGTGGCCAAGAAGTGCAGTACATTGAGGACCTTCTCCAGGGGGCTGAGTGCTTGGGAGCACAGGGTGGGTGATGTGAGGTCATCCTCCCACTCACTGACCAGGTGGAGTATTATGTGAGGTGGAAACCTGTACCTACCATACACTTGGTCATCAGGCATCCCAAAAAGGCTGGTTCTGGGTGTAAATATTATGGGCCTGACTATCCTCCTCCTCCTCCTGCGGTATCCCACGACCACTGCTGCTAGGAATGGTATATTCATCCTGGAGTCTGAGCTTGTTTGTTATTTGCGTACACTTTTATGCCACGCGGGTCCACGTACGCCTGCTTCCTGCTGGCATACGTGTTTCCGGATTAGCGCATATTTTTTGGCGCACGCGTTAGCCCCGTTCGATTCCATGAATACGTGTTTTGAACGTGCGTGTGGGTGTTCCACGCATTTGCCTCCTGTACTTCCCCAGTGACGCCCACATTTTCACGCATTGTTCCCCATTCCGCGTGTCACGCCCCCTGTTCCGCCTACTTTTGTTGTGTGCGCTGCGCTATGTGCGATTTCGCTGTACGTGTAGCGCACGCTGTTTGGAGACGTGTGCGCCAGCGTGCGCCACGCAGAATTTTGTCGCACATCCTGGGATTTACACACGCACAGACTTCCATGAATCGCTGTGCGCGGGTTTCGCTGCGATTTTCGCACTTGCGCTGCGATTCACACGCTTTCGCACGCTTGTGCCGAAAATTTCAGCGCACATTATTTCCATGAATCAGCCTGTTTGTATTCTACTCATTTGCAAAGCATGTTGAACTAACATATTTTAAGTATAATATAAAGCCTGCACATAGTCAAAGAAAACTACATTCACATACTATGTTCAGTTATCAAACAGGAATACTACTACAAAAACATAAAAACCAACGTCTAAATTAACATCAGTGCTATAAACACACAAAATCACTAACTTCTTTCTTTTACAATTGCAGTGAAGACCACTCTCCCGAAAGGCAGCAGTATCTGAAGTACAAACAACAACTCAGAAGAAACCTGCCCATTCCAAGCAAGAAAAGTAAGTACAATACTACCATAATATTGTTACTGTTACTCAAACACACTGTGGGGTTGATTCATGTAATTTGTGCACCGAAAAACAGAGATTTGTGCGCCATTCTGCCCACAAATCCCAATTTGTTAAACAAGGATTAGCAGGCAGAATGGCGCACAAAACCCTGTTTTTCGATGCACAAATGACATAACTCAGCTCCTAGAAAGTTAGTATTAGAGAACAAAACATTGTTTTAATTCTATGCCATTAGATTTAGTATTAGTGCTTCTCCTCACCACTAGCTTACTTTGTACTGTCATCTGAACCCCACTATAGTAACACATAAATACAAGAATAGCCTTCCCAACTGCTTGTAGCTGCCCAATGCACAATCACACACCACCACATACATCCTTACCATCATACTCAGACACTCATGCAAACAGCACACATACATTGCAGAATAGCCCAACCCATACCTTCTTTTTTTTCAACAGACACCAAAGTATGCCTACCAAGAAGCAAGCCCGTAGAAAACAACACAGAAGTAGAGCAAATGAAAATAAAAGTGTCCAAAATAAGCATCCATCTCTAGCAGAATTTGTACAAAATGTTCAAACAAAAAAATTTAATAGAGTCATTAAATTAAATAATACAAGCTTCCAATACAAAAACTTTACCTCCTCTTTCAAAATGTAAATCGAAACAGAAAGTGATTAACAAGAATTCAGCTACCACTACTGCTAACACTGCTCCCATAAATCTTGATCTAGTGGCAAGTAAATATACCAAAAAAAGTATTTTAGAAAAAATGTTCCGCCACAGAGTCCTTCAGAATCTTATAAAAACAGGAGGCAAATCATGCACAACCCTTAAAACATACCATAGAAAATTAATTTTAGAAGCTTTGATAGACAGTGAAATCCTTCTCAAAAGGAAGTTATTTATTTTAGTGTTAAACAGAATGAAACCACTAGCAAAACTAACTACTAAATTACAAAAAAGACTTCTTAATAAACGTAATGTTAACAAAAATAACTTCTTAAATATCTGTGGAGGTGAATGGAGTCACACCACAAGCACAGAACCATATTTCAATGAAGAAGCATACAAACAAAAGAAAACAAACACAATTGCCATACATAGCAGTGGACACGTGTATGACTTAACTTAATAATACCATAATGCAACAAGAAACGCTGCTTACAAAAATGTCCCCAGAAAAGTCAGTATCACCTATCCATTCAACTGAACCAGAACATTCAGTATACAAATGGCTGTGCACGTCAATGTGTAACATTGCCAAAAAATCTTTCAAATCTTTACGCCAGTCCCTCAATCAGTATGTGAAAGGCAAAGACAAAATCAAAATGAAACTACTACAAAATATGGATACCTGTCCAGTGCGCAAACACACAGGACTATAAGGACATTCATTAGCCTGCATTTCAGGACCTATTTGCTAAAGCACCTCCCATCATATCAAAATGATGTCAGCACATCATTCAACGATAAGAAATCTAGTCTATAAACTGCACTATGCTAAAAGTCCTGCTTTAGCACTAGCCAATTTAAATAACAATCTTCTGCATGATACAGCCAAAGACCTACTCGAAGAAATAGAGCATATCCAGAGAAAATAATTTGGAAGTGAAAGCCACTTACAAAATGCAATAGTTTCATAACAGACTAGCAACAGTTGTACAGATGGCAACCTTCTACTACAGACATACAAAAAAGAAATACTAACATTTAAAAGTACATCTGCTGAAGTACCAAACCATGTGTGTGTTGCCGCAGAACTTTTTATAAAAGTAACACAAAAACTGTAGATGTAACATATAAAATAGAAGACAATGAAGATTCCAAATGGTTTGAATGAGCTCTCTACCTTATAGCAGAAAACAGATATGAAATAACTGACCCCTTAATACTTTGCACTTACTGTACTACAAAACTAGGCAACAACCAAACTCCTTCATGTGCTATCACAAATAACTTGGAATTATTCCCACTACCAAAACCCCTGCAACAACTCAATTTATATGAGAGCATCATAATTCAAACAGTGCACCCATTTCAAGCAATAATACACCTTCAACCAAAAACAGCAAAATTACCTCCCTCTGAATTAGTGAAAGGCATTCGTGGCAAAGTAGTTTATTTACCATTAGACCTAAAAGAAAATGTGCACACTCTGGGAGTGCTCTAATGAAAACACACTGTTTCACCCCTTATTACCCTCTGCATTAAAGGAGAAAAAGAAAGAAACTCACTTTTTTTGTTGTTTGGAGAAAATAATAGTTTGTTTATCTATGCAGTTGTAAAAATCAACATAGAGTGAACAGTTCTCCAAACAACATAACATCACACGGTTTAATGAAACCAACCGTACAGGCTTATAGGATATATTTACAAACACATGGGGTCACATAGTTTGACACAACAGTCGTGTAAGTAATACAAACTCAATCAAAATACATAGTTTGTTATGGTGATTCATATACTTCAGTATAAAACAACACAATTAGACAAAGTAAGCAACAACAGACAAAAAAAGGGGTTAGTGAATTGACAATTGGTAGTGGACAGTGACAATGCACTGTTGTTCGGGGTGCGTCTACACCAAGGTGTTTCGGCCGTTTAGGTGGACCAATTATGTCCCCTTTCGAGCCCCGGAGTGAGTCAGCACATCCCTACAGCGCTCTCCACTGGCCCGCTATTTGTGATTCATGCACAAAGGTTCCCGCGTGAGGACCGCATATTTAAATCAGAGTCCATCCCACTCCAAGATCCTCACAAGTGAGGATTACACTAAGATCCTTCCCACGCCTGGCGTAATACTAGAAATTCGTGCCAGTGGAAATAATTATCCACAGCACCTATTCCACCCTGTGCAGCACTTCGTCCTGATGAAGGCCGTACATATGCTGGGACATAATTGGTCCACCTAAACGGCCGAAACACCTTGGTGTAGACGCACCCCGAACAACAGTGCATTGTCACTGTCCACTACCAATTGTCAATTCACGAACCCCTTTTTTGTCTGTTGTTGCTTACTTTGTCTAATTGTGTTGTTTTATACTGAAGTATATGAATCACCATAACAAACTATGTATTTTGATTGAGTTTGTATTACTTACACGACTGTTGTGTCAAACTATGTGACCCCATGTGTTTGTAAATATATCCTATAAGCCTGTACGGTTGGTTTCATTAAACCGTGTGATGTTATGTTGTTTGGAGAACTGTTCACTCTATGTTGATTTTTACAACTGCATAGATAAACAAACTATTATTTTCTCCAAACAACAAAAAAAGTGAGTTTCTTTCTTTTTCTCCTTTAATGCAGAGGGTAATAAGGGGTGAAACAGTGTGTTTTCATTAGAGCACTCTTCTTTGTACCTATTCAATTGTAATTTTTGTCTTAAAGTAACCCTCCTGGGTAGAATAGGTCCATAACCAGGAGCCCATTTTTTGAATCACACTCTGGGAGTGCAACGTCCAATAGAGCAATCTTTAATTGTCTTAGTAAATGGTGTACCTACAAAAGACAAAAAAATTTGGCAACAACCCGTAGACTTACATAAAGTTAGACAAGCCTTGCAATATCTAAAAGACAATAATGAATACTACAAAGACATTAATATTGAAGAAAACCTGAGAGAAACCACTGAAATATTTCAAGAGTTTGCAGAAACTGGTCAATTTGAACTTCTAGATCCTGCTATAGTATCCATTATTTTAGACCATTATACAATTCATCCATCACTCCAATGACAGCATAGATGATGCACTAGAAGCATACCAAATGCGACTAACTAAAGGATCACATATTAGCATATGGAAAAAAAGTAGAGAAGCGCATGCTTTTCCTCTACTCTTTCCTTCTGGGAAAGGAGGAAGGTACAATGATAGACCCATTCAAATAACAGCATCATAATACCGCTCATTACGAATGTATTCTGAAGATCCCAGATTTAGACAAAATGTGGAATACATATTCCACCTACTCATTGAAAGTGAACTAGCAACTCCATGCTATGGAGTTGCACACACATTGAAATCAGGTACCCACTTTCAAAATATGTCAGCTACGCAATTACTATAAAAAGTGCAAGAAAAAGATGAGGTTCTACAATCAAGCATTACATACCTGTTAGCAAACATGCATGGTACTAAGGAGTACTGGTTCCGACGTCATGGAGATGTACGTTGTATGATAAGAAACCTTGGTCTGCCCACTTGGTTTGTTACATTAAGTTGTGCAGAATATGCATGGGAATATTTACGTGATTTCCTACGCATAGCAAACAAAAACAAAATAAACTTAGATATACTAACACCTGGAGAACATTGCTCTCTAGATCCTGTTAATTTCCATCATCGCTTCATTGCTATGCTACGCTTTATTTGTAATAAAATTGTTCCTCCCCTCGGAGAAGTGCAACACATCTTTTGGAGAAAAGAATACCAAGCCAGAGGAGCACCACATATCCATATTCTTTTATGGATTAAAGATGCTTCTAAATTTGGTCAAGACAGTGATGCCACTGTTTTACAATTTATCAAAAAATACGTCACTTGTGAAATTCAATCAGAAGCAACAAATAGTTATCTTCATGCACAAATTTTACAATTTCAAAGACACAAATGCGGGAAATATTGTCGTTGCAAATACAAAAACAAGGGGAAATACTACACCAAATGCTGCTTTGGTTTCCCTAGACCAGTTACAGCACCAGGTCAAGTAAAAAACTTCATGCCTTCAGTTAGACTTAGTGTTAAAGGTAAATCAACTAAGAACACATATTAAATAAAAAGAACAGAAGAAGCAAAATATGTCAGTGATTACGATGCAATCATTGCCCTCTTATGGAATGCAAACGTAGATGTGCAGTACATTGCAAGCAATTCTACTGCAGCTACACAATATTTTACAGCCTACTTAACCAAAGCAGAAAAAACAGAGCTTCAAGACCTCTGGGAAGACCCATCATCAGACAAAACACTGTCTCAGAAATTGTACAGCTTAGGCATAAAAGTACTGCTATCTATGGAAAATCTGAAAATATAGTATGGCTAAGTCTTGGTCCTGCTAAATCTAGAAAAAGAGTTCTCAAATCACACAACAACATAGAAACAATAGCCAAAAATGATCCTAACAGCTAAGACATTTTGAAAAATAATTTACTGGACACATACTACCCAAACAGAAGTGCCACTTTGGAAACAATGTGTCTATACCACATAGCCCAAAACTTCACATACAAAAATAATATAAAACCTGATGAAAATAAAGTTAGATACATAGTGACAAATTGTGAAGGCAGTTTAGTGACACTTGCCAAATGAAACTTAATTAATCATATCAATTGTCATTAAAAACTCTTCAACATAAAGAACTATATTACATGTCCCTGCTACAACTTTTTAAACCATGAAAAAAAGAAGAAGAGTTACTAGATATCTATGACTCCTATGAAGATGCTTTCAAAGCAAATGAAAGCACTATAACCGATGTAAACTTTACACAGTACAAAACTATGTTGTACAATGAACAGCAACACGAAGAAGAACTCCAGGCCCAACTAGATAAGGACACTCCCAACAGTAGTCAACCTTCTGTAACAGGAAGCCAAGAACCACTGGGAGAGCCACTAATAGCAAATGAGACAGAAATAGCTATGACAGAAGTAGAAAACACCATGTCTAACTATGAAGAAGATACAGAAGACTTAAGTGTACTGCAATCAAAACTGAACAATGAGCAGCGTAGCATTTTTCTAGAAGTAACAAAAGAAATTGCACATGGTGTATAACATGAAAATAAAGAATGTACCGGCCAAAATTACAAACCTATACTATAATACATCAGTGGTCAAGCTGGTTCAGGCAAAACATTCTTTATCAAAATCATCAGCAAGTTCCTTAAACGATTGACAAACAACAAACTGTCAGCTGTTGCAACCGCCCCTACAGGTTTAGCTTCCTACAACATGGGCGGTGTCACTTTGCATCGATTACTACTCCTTCCAGTAGAACACCAAAACAAATTAGAATATTACAAACTTTCTACAGAAGCTGCAATGGAACTATGCAGAGTTTTGAAACAAATGAAAATGCTACTAATAGGTGAAGTGAGCATGGACTCCAACCTAAAGTTAGCTTTGATTCACCTCAGATTACAAGAAGTGCTCAAAACAAACTACAAAGACCTCTTTGGAGGAAAATGCATTATTGTTTTTGGAGATCTTCGTCAATTGACACCAGTGAAAGGTGAACCTATTTTTAAAACCTTAGGGCACAAACTCTGCCGTAAAACTGTTGGCAGCATAGGAAATGTTAACGGTTGGCAACATTTCCAATACAGAGAATTAACAGAAAACATGCGCCAGTCTGCAGACCTCACCTACACCAACATTTTAAAAAGTGTTAGAGTTGGTGTACTATCTCAAGAAGCACAAGCAATATTAAAAACCCAGCACATCCATTCTAATTATGGCCATAACTCATGTGCTACTGATGTCATGGAACAATTAGCACACAAACATGTCAATTGTATGTCCTTGATGCCAACTCTTGCAAGCTGATCCAAATTCAATGAAACAATGTTGAAACAAGAAATGCAACCAATAATTGAAATTTGTTCCACAGACAAATTGGATGTACATGGTATGACACTACCCATGTGTCAACAAGCCACAACAAGACTAAATACCTTAGAAAACTCTATCTCCAACACAGCTGGTTTGGAGAAAATATTAAAATTATCTTTAAACTGTTGAGTAATGCTTAAACGTAACCTTGACGTGGAGCAAGGACTAGTTAATGGAGCACTTGGTACAGTTGTTGGCTTTCAAACATACCCACGTGACAACAACATTCAGTTTGTCAATATTCTCTTTGACAAACTATCAGAAGTAAAAAGAATAGGATGCTCAACAGCCTGATTCCTTCTTTTGAATATATGTACTCAGAGAACAATTTTCTCTAACTCTAGCATACGCAGTCACCATTCACAAATCACAAGGTCTTACCCTAGATAAAGCATTGATAGATATTGGGAACACAGTCTTTAAAGGAGGCATGAGCTATGTAGCACTATCACGCTTACATACATTTGACGGTCTATTTCTAATGAACTTTGATGCAAGTAAAGTAAACGCTGATATTCCTTGCATTTTAGGATCCAATAGACTACGTTCACTACACACCCCCATCTCGAAACCTATCCTGTTCCACAAAAAGCAAAACGTTGTAAAAGAAAACTACTTTAAACAGAAATGCAACAGGATCTCACTGCAAATCCTCCAAAGAGAGTAAAAGAAGGTAACACTTCATCAATTACTACAACCAAAGATGAATCTACTACTCAGGTACTTCTTCAAAGAAGCAACACACACTCCGAAGAAATGACTTCAACACAGAACTATCTGGTCCATTCAAATTTTCAAATATAAGTGATTTAAATTGCTACGCAATTGTAGAAATAAATATTCTATTTCAATTGCCACCAATTGTTGACAACATTTACTTACACAAAACAGACCAATTGTGTTCGCAAATGTTAGTCCTTCATAGAAATGCAAGCAACAATCCTGACAACACATATAGTGTTCATGGAATAAGACAAGAATTGGGCTACTGTGCTGGAATGGTCAAATTCACTATAAACTCACAAGAAGATCCACAAGAATTTATAATGTACTTATTGTACTGGAAAACAAAAACAAACCTATGAATGAAATCTTCCAGATTTCATACATGTGGAAACATACATGCACTCTGTGCAACAACATGGCACAAGAACAAATCTCTAATGAACGTTGTGTGTATGTATCCATACCTAACTGTGAATCCGTTCCATTTCAGCAACTTGCACAAAATGCAAACCATGGCAGATAATGTACTACCTGCAATTCAGATAATCGCTCCACCTTACAAATACAAACACATAGTAAATGCATAATATTAATGCTTCTACGTTACAATGCAGATGGTAAGAAAAACAACTGCAACTGACTGGATTCACACATGGTCAAGCATCACTTGGTAAGAAAACCTTCACAACAATTGGTATAATCTACCACACAGCAGCCACAACCAATGTAGGTCACTACACTGCATATATAAAAAAGAATTGTGGATGGTTCGAATGTAATGATAGTACCATTACTCTAAAGCAGAGATTACCAGCAAATCTTATAAACACTTATTTAATCTTCTTAAAACCAAAATTTAATAACTAATTGTCAAAGCTACTTCCCACAGTTCCTTCCCCAGGAGTCTCCTCACCTTGGTCTTCACTGTGACTGGCGACTTTCTGTCTTCTCCTCCGGTCTTTCGGGGTTCTCTCCTCTTCAGTATCCTTCTTAAGGAGTCCTTTCCCCTTCTTGCGTTCGAAGAGATAGGGACGGTCTCCTCCGGAGGCCACCTTGACCGTTATTGGAATAAACCGTCAGGTGAACCCTGGGCAGTCCGCCCCTCCCAAAACAGGGAAAAAGCCAGTAAGGCAGAAAAAACCCTGTGAGGCTGCAGGCGAGGATAGATTGGAGGAATTGCGGATCCAGAGGCTTTAAAAGTCTTGAGGCCAATGTCCAGTTGATACTCCAATGGATGACAGCTACCGGACTGTGATTCCTTGGCATGGATGAAGGAGCCCTGGGAGAGGCGATGGAGTGTGGAGCCACAAAGGAGAACTTCTATGCTTCCGAAGGATCAAACATAGGCACAGAAGACTGCAAAAGGAGGTAAGTTGTTTCGGTAGACAGGTAAAGGTATGGGGAGAGAGAGAGAGAGAAAACTTGTGAGCAATAGAGAGCAGTAGTGAGGCCGTGAGAGTAAGAGAGAGTGAATGCGAGAGAGTATGAATGAGAGAGCGAGTGAATGCTGGAGTGCGTGAATGAGAGAGAGAGTGAATGCAAGAGAGTATGAAAGAGAGAGCGAGTGAATGCTGGAGTGCGCGAATGAGAGAGAGAGTGAATGCAAGAGAGTATGAATGAGAGAGCGAGTGAATGTGAGAGTGCGCGAAAGAAAGAGGGGGTGAAAGAGAGGGATGGCAAGACCGAGGGAAGCCGGAAAAGACCCCGAGCAACAGGGAACCGGAAAACCGGAACCTCGCCGACGGGGAAGACAGGTACCAGCCGAGCGAGGTAGAGGGTACTACGGGGAGCGAAGCTAGGCTGGAACCGAGGGCCAGATAAGGGGAAAGGAAAGGCAAGAGAGAACGGCCGTCGCCTAACGAGAAGGCGAAGGGCCGCGGAGATTAACCGAGAAAACAAAAGAGGAGCTCGGTATGTCAGGAACGGTAGTAGGCACAAAATCGAAAGTCAGCATAGCGAGTTGCAACGCGACTCGCAGGGGGCGTGGCTTCCTTAAATGCAGCAGCAACAAAAAGACTGGACCGCTCACAGGCAGACTGTTGGGACCTAATAGCGCCTCCATCTTGCCCATAACTTCCACGGTCTCAGCAGTGTGACAGTATGCCCTCTCCTTATCCCTTCTCCCCCGGGCTTCCCTGGGTGAAGGCGATGGAACAATCTGAGAAGGCGTGGGGCATGGATGTTACGTCTGGGCTCCCAAGATCGTTCTGCTGCTGAGTACCCTTTCCAATGGACCAGGTATTGTATAGTGCCATGTCTGTAACGGGAATCCACCAGCCTCTCCACTTCATACTCGTCAGGGTCCGGGTCCTCGATCCTTAAAGAAGAGGGTCTACGATGACTCGTAGGATCGGGAAAATAAGCCTTTAGGAGAGACGTATGGAAAACAGGGTGAATCCTCTTCATCCTGGGTGGTAATTGTAACCGAAAGGCCACAGGATTTACCTGGGACAAAATAGGGAAAGGACCTATGAAGCGGGCCGAGAATTTTCCTGGGTGAACCCAACGCGGGAGATATTTGGTTGATAACCACACCTTGGTTCCTACAGCCCAGTTAGGGTTAGGGGATCGCTTCTTATCCGCATACTTCTTGTAACGTATCCGGCTTGCCTCCAACTTCTGTACAGCTTCCTTTTGGATGGTACGGAGATCATGAAGATGTTGATCCACCGAGGGCACAGTAGTAGGAGGAATCCCAAAAAGAGGAATATGTCTCGGATGATACCCATAGGTAAAAAAGAAGGGACTGATGCCTGTAGCAGAATGTTGGGTATTGTTGTAGGTAAACTCTGCCAGTGCTAGATAGGACTGCCACTTATCCTGCTCCTGATTGCAGAAACAACGTAGATATTGTTCGATGGTTGCATTTAAGCGTTCGGTCTGGCCGTTAAAACGGGAGGTAAATTGGGTTCCCCTATCCGACACTATGGTCCGAGGCAAGCCATGTAATCTCACTACGTCTCTCAGGAATACTTCGGCCGTCATGGGGGCGGAAGGCACGCCATGTAAGGGAGAGAAATGTGCCATCTTGCTCAGGGAGTCAATAGTCACCATAATTTCTGTGTATCCCCCCGAGGGGGGAAGATCTACAATAAAATCGGTAGATACATGTACCCAAGGCTGAGATGGTAGAGGCTCTTGTTGGAGCAGGCCCAATGGTCTGTGAGTGGTATTCTTGTTGGCCGCACATACTGGACAACTCATCACGTATGCCTTAGTGTCCTTTACCATTGTCGGCCACCAGAAATATCTAGAAGCCAGGCGTAGGGTTGCCCTCTGTCCCTTGTGACCCGCAGATGGAAGGTCGCGACACCAATATAGGGCTTGCGTTTGGAACTCCTTAGACGGTAGAAATAGGGCGCCTTGATGAAAGTACAACCCACCCCTCTTCACCAGGAGTGGTTGATACTCTGAAGACACATCGATATGATTAGTGGCAAGCTCTACTTCTTGTAGGAAAGAGCTGACCATTCCCAGGATTCTCTTGCCAGCAAGTATCCCATCCTGGCCCTGTTTCTCTTCCTCTTGGTATTCCAGGCTCCGAGAGAGAGCGTCCGCTAGAGCGTTCTCCTTTCCGGGAAGATATGAGATTTCAAAGTCATATTGGGAAAAGAAATAGGCCCATCGAGCGTGTCTGGAATTGCGACACTCCATTTGCTGCAATATCTTCAGATTCCGATGGTCAGTACGAACCAGAAAGGGATGGGCAGCTCCCTGTAACAAATGTCTCCATTCAATACAGGCCTGTCGGATAGCCAGTAGCTCTCGTTCCAACACCGAGTAATTCCTTTCACTAGGTGTAAGTGTTCTAGAATAATAAGCCACCGGATGTTCCGCTCCATCTTTGCCGACTTGTAGGAGGGCAGCTCCAATGGCCCCTCCAGAGGCATCCGTTTCAACCACAAAGGGGAGAGATTGGTTAGGTTGCACCAGAATGGGAGCAGTAGTAAAGGCTTTCTTGAGTACCAGGAAGGCTTGGTCGGCATCCTTATCCCATTCAAACTTCTGGCCCTTTTTTAGAAGACGAGTGATGGGCAAGACTATGTCAGAGAAGTTAGGGATGAATCGTCTGTAAAAGTTGGAAAGACCCAAAAACCTCTGTATGTCCTTGGGACTCTTCGGAACAGGCCATCTAAGGACTGCCCTTACCTTCTCAGGATCCATCTGTACCCCCTCCTTTGAGACGATAAAACCTAAGTATGACACTGAGGCAGCCTCGAAAATGCACTTCTCTGGCTTGACCAGGAGCTGATTTTCCCTTAACCTTTGGAGGACCAGTGAGACATGCCTTCGGTGTTCCGAGAGAGAGGAGGAAAAGACCAAAATATCGTCTAAATAGACCACCACTGAGGCATACAGCAAGTCGGAAAAAATCTTATCAACAAAGCGCTGGAAGACTGCCGGGGCGTTCACCAGGCCAAAGGGCATGACTCTATATTCGAAATGTCCCAGAGGAGTTCAAAAGGCCGTCTTCCACTCATCCCCTTTCTTTATCCTCAGCAGATGGTAGGCTCCCCGAAGGTCTAATTTGGTGAATATAGAGGCTCCTTCTACTGCTTCAAGTACCTCCTTTATGAGAGGCATAGGATATCTGTCTCGAATAGTCAAGCTGTTCAATCCTCGGTAATCTATACACGGCCTGAGTTCAGCAGAGCCCTTCTTTGGGATGAAGAACATTGAAGCCCCTGCTGGGGAGTGAGATTCCTGGATCAAGCCATTCTGTAGATTAGCATCTAGATACTCCTTCAATGCCCTTCTTTCTGGTAGGGACATCGGATACATGCGTCCAAATGGTACCGATGCTTCAGGTTTCAAATTGATGGCACAATCCTCTGCTCGATGTGGGGGTAAAGTACGGTGTAGTATATCCTCAAAGATCTCGGCATACTGCTGGTAATAAGGAGGGATCGTTTGAACCACTGCCGAGGAGGTTGGAACAGCAACCCCCTTCCCCCTGAAAGGAGATGTCTGGGGGATACACGAAGTGGAACAATATGAAGACAGAAAACTTACAGTATTAGTAGCCCAGTCTATCCTGGGATTATGCTTGCGCAACCAGGGTATGCCCAGGATGACGGGAAAAGGGGCAGCTCTGATGACATCAAAGGTAATTTGTTCCTGGTGTTGAAACAAAGACATAGTGGCTGGACAAGTCTCTTGAATGATAGGTCCAGAAGAGAGAGGAGCTCCGTCTACACCCTCTACCGGTAAAGGACAGTCTTTCTGAAGTAGGGGAATAGCTTGTTCTTGAACCCACTGAATATCAATAAAGTTTCCAGCAGCACCGCAATCCAGCATAGCCAAGGTTTCTAGTGAAGCAAGAGATCCGAAAGTCAGATGAACTGTAAATACCATGAGTCTATGGTCCTCTTTCGGCTTATCCTGCTGCCTGAAATTGCAGGGATTAATCAATTCCGCCCGGTTCCTTTCCCTGCTCAAGACCGGGGAGATGCGTTTCCCGACCGTCTCGGGGGTACCTCGGGGCAACTCCTAAGCAGATGCTTAGAGGATCCGCAGTACATGCAAAGACCCTGTTCTCTGCGTCTTTTTCGTTCCTCGGGAGTCAACGGGCCCCTAGTTGATCCTATTTGCATAGGTTCCTCTGTCTGCGATCGAGTAGGAGGATTTGAGGCGGGTATTCCGATAGTCTGATGTGGTCTGAACCTCCTCCTTTCTAATCTTCGCTCCTGCAATCTAAACTCCAACTGCAGAGACATCGTGACCAACTCTGGAAAGGAAGCAGGACGTGCCATCCGGGCTAGTTCGTCCTTGAGTTCATCATGTAATCCTCGTCGGAAGAGGGTCTGTTGGGCTGAATCTGGCCACCCCGCCTCCGTAGCCAACTTCATAAATGCGGAGGCGTATGTCTGTACACCTTGATTTCCCTGACGGAGATCCAGGAGGGCTTCATAAGAAGAATATTGGACCTCTGGTCGTTCAAATCTGTCCCGCAACAATTGAGTGAACTGTGCGTAGTCATTAACCGCAGGATTTGCTTGCGCTATCAGTGGAGTAGCCCAGGCCAAAGCATTGCCCACTAGGTTGGAGACCAAAAACCCAACCTTGGCCCTATCGAGTTCATAGGCCTTAGGTCGAAAGGTAAAGTAAATCATACAGGCATCCAAAAATTCTTTCAGGAGTTGCGGACTGCCATCATACTTCCCGAAGGAGAACGTCAGGGGAGGCAGGTCACCTCGGAAATCCTCTCGAGCCGCCACCTGTTGACGTAAGTTGATGTTCTCTGTTCGAAGGCTCTGAACCTCCGCCTGGAGACCCTGAATCGCTGTTACCATCTCCTGGTATTGTTCCAAGGAGGCCATCGTACTCGTTAGGCGTTGCAAACTGTCAAAGCTACTTCCCACAGTTCCTTCCCCAGGAGTCTCCTCACCTTGGTCTTCACTGTGACTGGCGACTTTCTGTCTTCTCCTCCGGTCTTTCGGGGTTCTCTCCTCTTCAGTATCCTTCTTAAGGAGTCCTTTCCCCTTCTTGCGTTCGAAGAGATAGGGACGGTCTCCTCCGGAGGCCACCTTGACCGTTATTGGAATAAACCGTCAGGTGAACCCTGGGGAGTCCGCCCCTCCCAAAACAGGGAAAAAGCCAGTAAGGCAGAAAAAACCCTGTGAGGCTGCAGGCGAGGATAGATTGGAGGAATTGCGGATCCAGAGGCTTTAAAAGTCTTGAGGCCAATGTCCAGTTGATACTCCAATGGATGACAGCTACCGGACTGTGATTCCTTGGCATGGATGAAGGAGCCCTGGGAGAGGCGATGGAGTGTGGAGCCACAAAGGAGAACTTCTATGCTTCCGAAGGATCAAACATAGGCACAGAAGACTGCAAACGGAGGTAAGTTGTTTCGGTAGACAGGTAAAGGTATGGGGAGAGAGAGAGAGAAAACTCGTGAGCAATAGAGAGCAGTAGTGAGTCCGTAAGAGTAAGAGAGAGTGAATGCGAGAGAGTATGAATGAGAGAGCGAGTGAATGCTGGAGTGCGCGAATGAGAGAGAGAGTGAATGCAAGAGAGTATGAAAGAGAGAGCGAGTGAATGCTGGAGTGCGCAAATGAGAGAGAGAGTGAATGCAAGAGAGTATGAATGAGAGAGCGAGTGAATGTGAGAGTGCGCGAAAGAAAGAGGGGGTGAAAGAGAGGGATGGCAAGACCGAGGGAAGCCGGAAAAGACCCCGAGCAACAGGGAACCGGAAAACCGGAACCTCACCGACGGGGAAGACAGGTACCAGCCGAGCGAGGTAGAGGGTACTACGGGGAGCGAAGCTAGGCTGGAACCGAGGGCCAGATAAGGGGAAAGGAAAGGCAAGAGAGAACGGCCGTCGCCTAACGAGAAGGCGAAGGGCCGCGGAGATTAACCGAGAAAACAAAAGAGGAGCTCGGTATGTCAGGAACGGTAGTAGGCACAAAATCGAAAGTCAGCATAGCGAGTTGCAACGCGACTCGCAGGGGGCGTGGCTTCCTTAAATGCAGCAGCAACAAAAAGACTGGACCGCTCACAGACAGACTGTTGGGACCTAATAGTGCCTCCATCTTGCCCATAACTTCCACGGTCTCAGCAGTGTGACACTAATCTGTACATACACATTAACAAAACTTCAATTAGAAAACTATAAACATTTAGAATACGCCAACAGGTATCTAACTGCCCCAAGAATCTGCAACAACCAAACAAATAAATCAATACCACTAAATTCTAAGAAGAAATAAACAGTTAGAATATGCCAACAGGTATCTAACTGCCCCAAGATTTTGCAAGAACCAAACAAATAAATCAATATCACTAATAACTAATCTGTGCATAAACATTAATACAACTTCAATTAGAAAACTATAAACAGTTATAATACACCGACAGATATCTAACTGCCCAAAAATTCTGCAACAACCAAACAGATAAATCAATACCAATAAATTATAACAAGAAATAAACAGTTAGACTATGCCAACATGTATCTAACTGCCTCAAGAATCTGCAACAACCCAACAGATAGATTACAAGTTGAGAATATAAATATAAAACAATAACCAGTTACAATTTAACAACAGTTATCTAACAATCTGCAACAAACCAACAGATAGAACATTATCCAGAAACAACAAGTAAACACTGAAAACAAAGAAAGAAATGTACTGTACCATAACAAAAAAGTTTTTTTTTAACTCCAACATGGATTTTTTTCCACAGACCCAATGATTAAGCAACAAACACAGAAACTGAGCAAATTGCACAGTTCACTGGTTTGTAAACTACTAAATATGAGGGTCGAAATAAACCAGAAATGTCTATTATGCAATGTAATAGGTCTTTATAAACTATGTACACTAACATGGTCTTTTCTTTTAACACAGAAATTGAAAAAGAATATCTGCTCCAGTTATCCAAGTCATGATAAAAATACATTCAATCACAAAAAAATCAAACAGTAAGTATATTACAAAATAAATACAACTCATAAATACTGCTCCATAACACAACCATTAAAGCAAACATCTAACCATACACCACAATACAAAATGTTTACTTCCATGGATATATTATACTGCAATGCTTGTTACCAAACTCTACAATCTTAATGACATCACATAGCCAAAACTTCACATACAAACTATACAAATCAAACAATAGACAAACTGTACATTTACAAATATTTCATAGATTTTTGATTCTGTGGGTGTGATCTATGGGTGTGATATGCTGCAGTAGTTGTGGCCAAGCCTAGACTCTTGGGTGCATGGCCAATCTTTTGGGACCAAGCCGCTGCTCCTGCCGCAAATTTGGTGAAAATCCATCCAGCGGTTTGGGCTGTAGGCGTGAGCAAAGTTTTTTCCCCATTCAGTCTATGGGAAAAAAAGACATTTTGGGACCCCCCCTTGATCAAACTTCACCAAACTTTCCAAGTAGATTCAGAGTGAGCCATATACTTTAATTGAAAAGTTTGGTGAGGATTTGTCCATATATATATATACATATTTATTTATTTACATATTTAAAGCGCTCACACAGCCCGCAGGCATCGAGGCGCTGTTACAGGAATTGTTTTTGGCTTTGTACATATATATAATGGACGAATCCTCACCATATATATATATGAAAATGAAAGCGAACAAAGACCACAAAGTCTTGTTACTTTGAAAGCTGCACTCACATCCAAAAAACGAAATCCAGAGTATCCAGCAACAGTTGCTCACCAGGAAATTCAATCAAAGGGATTCAACAGCAGACGGCTACGCAGCAACCATGTTTGCTTTTAAAAGTTCAAATTTTATTTTAGATAAACTAACAGTAAAAAACGGCTTCCCAGTTACAAGGAGGCTATCTAACGCATTTCGCCACACTCCTGTGGCTTGTTCACAGTAGCTCCACCCTGTTGTGGGAGCACTTTTAACCCATGACACATTAGTAAACATCAAAGAGGTGACTTACAGAGATGAAATTCTTTTGCATTCGGCCATCTTAGAAAGTGCAAAGTGCATATATATCAAGGTGACATGTCAACATAACATTCGTTCCGACATCTATTGGATTTCATTAAAGGGAATATGATATATATTCTCAATGTGCATTTGTTGTAATTTGACAATTATTTATAAGTTTTGAATCTTCAATGTTGCCAATAAAGTCCATTCCAGTAATCAACATAAAATCAACATCTTAGTGACGCTATATGCGATAATATACACATAGATAAAATCCAATTTGTCAAGTTCTGAATTCGACCTTCAATTGATACTATCATAGTGTAGGGTAATGATATTACATTTTATGTAATTCTGTATATGTAAAGACTATTTTACAATAAAGTGCTAATGCTTAATATCGACATCGTAAAGTGCTAATGCATAGTGCAAAACGCCATAGCAGCAAAATGTGATGACCAAAAGATTATATTTCAATCATCGATAAAGTGCAAGTGCTTCACTAAAACCACTGTCTCTACATATCACAGCATTACCCTTAATCTATTCATGCTCGGAATTGGGCTTATCTGGCAACTGTCGGAACTCCATGTTAAAGAAGTAGAATTTTAAATGATGTAATACACAACATAGAGCCACATCTCTATTTTGATATTCAGTGATAAACCATATATATCAGTGTCATATAGAGAAAAGAGAAGGAAAAGAGTTTAAAAATGAAATAAAATAAAATAAAATAAAAATCTACCCACAGAAAACCAATATGGGGGGGAGGGCAGAAAGAAAGTGGAAAAATTGAAAGAAGAAGAGATCATCAATGTGAAGATTTAAGGAGGAGACTGTAAGTTTCCCTAGATGGTTTGGAAAAAAGGCAAACATGATATCTCCAAGAAATCTGAAGGCTTACTTTGGGCAAGTTAGTTAGGGAGCTAATGTACATGTATAACACCACGAATAACAATTTGAGAAACAAATTAACTCATTTTAAGTTCCGAAGAAGGTGTACAGCTCCTCATCTATATTATGGCCCATCGAGGTTTTGCTCTCAAAGTCTATAATATATCTGGTTTCCTCCTGTCGTAGAAGTTGCTCCTTATCGCCTCCTCTCGGGCTGCTGGTAATTTTATGGACACCAAAAAACCTTAAAGTGCTGGGGTCACTATTATGAAACTCCAAAAAGTGTTTTGTCATGGGATATGCGAGGTCCTTATTGACGATTGCTCTGATATGTTGCAAGATGCGTATCTTCAATTTGCACTTGGTACTGCCCACATACTATTTCAGGCATGGGCACTTCAGGACATATACCACAAATTCAGACTCACAGGTGATTCTGCTTTCAATTTGTATTTGTGTCTGCAGAATAGGGTGAATGTAACTGTTGCAGTTAAATGCGTATTTACATGCTTTGCATTTACAACACTTGTAAAAACCTTTTTGTCCACCTGAGAGCCAGTTAGTTGCTACGGAAGCCTCTTCTGGGGCCATGTAGCTTTGAACCACTAAGTCCTTTATGGCCAAGCTTTTACGAAAAGTAATATCTGGTCGTGCATTCACCATCTTGCCTAGATCTTTATCCACCTTAAGAACCTTCCAATACTTGGTCACAATATTTCTTATGATGGATGAGTGGCTTCCAAATGTCAGTATTAACCTGGTGGTATCTGTACTACTACTGTCCTGAAGATTTGTTTGTGATGTCATCAATAATATATATATATATATATATGGCGGCAATAACTACCTTATCTCAAAGGCTTTCCGCGCTATAGGTACCATTACTGGTGTTGCGCATGTTGCAATTTCCAGTTTCCAATATATAGGCAGAATAGGAGACATTCGGCTGCTCCTCTACAACATTTTTCAGTAAAGTAGTTAGACTCAATAACATTCTCCAACATTTCTATTAGCATGTTGTACTATTCTAATGGGAATAATGGACAATTGTATACTAGACAAAAAAATAAAAGACAATAAATAATTTTCTGTCCCAAATACTTGGATTGGAAAAACCCTCTACAAGTCATACACGGAAGTACATAGTGAGGCACAGCAAATCACAAGGTATTAAAACAAGGGAGCAGGGAGGTAACAATGGGGCAGAGGATGTGTGGGCAATTTGGCAACATTTGAATCACTAACACTGACCTCATGGGCCAGAGGTGACAGTGGATTCTTAAAAGAGCATTCTGATAATCGGGAACTGGGAATTTCAACATATATTTTGGTAGTTGCTTCCTGCTCTTAATAACAAAACATCCAACTTGCATTAAATAATATTCTTGGCAGAGATTCCATAGGTTAAGCCATTTTCATCTTCCTTGCTATGCTCTCCCTGAAAGATCGGTGTGTGTTGATGTAGAACCCATCAGACTTGGTCCAAGTAGTCAGCTGGGGTGTAAATTCCTAAACGTTAATATCAGAGAGCCAGGTCTGGATGTCAGCATAGTCGCGTCGTTGGTCAGCAGTAGGAATGTGGTCTTGGAAGGGTTCCGCTTCAGGTAAACAATGGACATCCAGGACTGGATCAATGTGAGGCAGGCCTTGAGCCTGATGATTTCTTTGATAGGCCAGATCTTGAGGTATTTTGCTTGAATGACCTTTATGCTCTAGTGCTAATTTTACTTGGACCAATGCAAAGTTTCAGTAATATAACCCTAAGTGCCGAACAAATGATAGCCTTGAAAATGCACCAGATTAGCACAAAACACATGTCGGCTGAAAAAGTATAACAAGTAATAAAAAATAAATATGACAATCAGCAAAACTCAATTACTCATTAAATCAGCCCGGGCCACCCAGCATAATGCTAATACCTTTGTCCTCCCTGATTTTTGGAATTGTCTGTAAATAATTTGGCTGGAAGAATGTCAGACTGTGAGCCTGATGGCCTCATCTGGCTTACACACGTGATAGGATCGAGGTCAGACAATAATTAAAATGCCTTAATATCCAAATGAAGGTCCCTGAAATGATTACTGTGGACCATGGAGCTAACTATTCACCTTCAGTTATGCAGCACATCTCACACATGTTCTTGTAAAAATGAGTCCATGAATAGATACATAACATCTGAGTTGGGTCAATGAAAAGTGGTTTGGAAATGTTGGCCTCCAGCTCATGCTTAATCTTGAAAATGTTGTGACTGCTGTTCCTAGCCTCGGAGCTGCCATGGGTATAAGAGTCTGCTGCCTGGGTGACCTTTCTATAACTTTTGCCATGTTGTATACAGAGGTCACTTTCTTCATATGAACGGGCCTTCATTGATCTAGTATACAACCTTGACGTGTTCGATTGTGTATATGATCAGAAAACATTGGATTGTTCTTCTGTTTTGCTAAAGAGCAAGTCTTGCAACCATTTATTGTTGGGAGCTATTATATGTATGAACGATTCCAATGTGTTGGGATAGGTTGGATTCCAAGTGTGGAGGTGGCTGCCAGCTTTGAATCTGAGAGCTAATGACTGTACACACACCCATGCAATTAGTTGGCATGGCTAGCAGGCAGTGCCAGTAAATTGTGGGAGAGGATGTACAATATGGCAAAGGGAGTTATTTCCTTAGTAGTTTGCACTAATTGATCCAACAATGTATGATGTGTGATATACACTTCTTGTCGAAGATTTTTGAATTATAATCCCTGCGTTTTGGAGGTTACCTTCCGAATGATAACGCCTCAATGCCTGAACTAGATATGACATTTCACAGAAAGCAATCACTGATTTGTATTTCTGGCCATCATTTTGTGAAGCAGCAACAATCCTTTCGCGCGTAGAACTGCGCGGCTTCATTTCAGGTGGCCTTGTGTAAAATGCTCATGCTGGTGGTGGCATAACTGTATACTGTCCAGTCCGTACTACAAACACTAGGTGATTTTACAGGTAAGCAGCCAATGATTTGTGGGCCCTGAAATATTGAGATAGATGTGGACGGGGCAGAGTCCACAGCACATTAGGACATTAGCAGCAGTGCTTCTAATTCTCCAATAAGAGTGATTAATGGAGCCCATAGAAATATGCTTCCCATCTGCTCTCGATGCAGGAAACTAACCTAGACTTAATCAATCATCCTTATCTAACCATCTCCACACTATCCTTCGGAAAACAACTTTACTCGCCACCCCCCACCCTCCTTTGCTCATTTGAGTGATAGTTAATGTCTTTGGTGCGCCCAAAAACAGACTTAAGATGTTTGTTTTCAAGTTACGTGCACGAGCCAACGTCTCACAAAAGAGTTTCTCTGGCACATCGATTCAAATGCAACATCAATATCACAAAGGACTAATAGTTTGCACTGTGAGTGCTTTAAAATGTGATTAATATGATTTACTGTCTGACACTACTATACTACTCATCTATTACTATACGCCGTGTCATTTCCAAGTAGTGAGAACGTCCTCATGACAAATTGGAGATCAGTGCGATAGAGGCAGTTAAGCTTCTCCAGCACATCTTCCACTGCTGTGGCTGGATCACGTGCTTTGGGGGGCGCCATTATGATTGTGTTTTGCAACAACGTGGAGTGTGTGGACACGTATGACCCCATCACATCACATTCATGTTTTACTATTCTTATTTCGCAATGATTTACTTTAGCAGCAATGAGCACATGCTTTCTGCACTCAAGGCTCAGGAAGGAGGGAGGGAGGGAGGAAGGAAGGAAGGAAGGAAGGAAGGAAGGAAGGAAGGAAGGAAGGAAGGAAGGAAGGAAGGAAGGAAGGAAGGAAGGAAGGAAGGAAGGAAGGAAGGAAGGAAGGGAGGGAGGGAGGGAGGGAGGGAGGGAGGGAGGGAGGGAGGGAGGGAGGGGGGGAGGGAGGGAGGAGCGAGCACCAGTTTAGTGCCTTTTGGAACGTTTGAGGTGCAGGCTCAAGCAACACATTTAACTATGATAAATGGGCAATAATACACTCCTTCCACCACCTTACCCTAGCCCAGCAATCCACATGTACCAAATAAGAGTACCCAGGGCCTTCTTACTGAAAATTTGCTGAAGGGCAATTTATGCTAAACATGCACACAATTGCATTAGCACTAGTGCAAATTCCGGGCAGGTTCATTTGGACGGGAGCTAATGCAATTGTGCATGCGTAAACTCTACTTGCACATTGCAGACGCGTGGTTTAAGCTATTTGCTTAATTGCTTGAGAGCATGCAAAAGCAGTGTTGTTGCAGCACTAAAGTCGAAAAACAAAGCCAGTTCCCACAATTGATATTTCTGTAGCCTTCCAGAAACGACACAGTGACATCACACTGGTTGTATGCTATTTCAGGTGATAATCTTTAGTGCAACTAGTAGAGTTTATGAATTACCACCAGTGATTATCTGGATTTAAAACGTATTTCAAAGGGGTAGGTATTCAATGTCAAATGTCACAATGTTTCATCAATGAGGGAATGGCAGTGCTTTTTGCAACCCAAACACTGCTAGTGGCACATCAGATTTACATGTGACACCACTGTGGGAGAGTTTTTGGCTCCCCAAGCATTGATAGTGACACATCTCACAATGCGACATCACGCAGTGAGTTAGGGCTCTTTTGTTTACCCAGGCACTGGCAGTGTCACACATCTCACAAACGTGTCATCACCCGGAGAGTGTGAGTGATGTTGACTCACCACACTTTGCCAATGCCACATCTCACAATGTGCCATCACCGGGGGCATGTCGACCACTTTCAAAATGTAGCAGATTCCTGAGGAGGTCTTGGGATCCAATGGACCCTCAATGACCATGCCTAGTCTCTTGAAAGGCCTGCTAGCAGAGTTAAGGGGTCTTTTGTGGCACCCACCAGACTTACCGGAAGCTTGGCAAGTGTGGCAGGACTGGACAATCCGTTTTATTTTTACTCCCGTCTGTGGCCAATAGAAATGGGCAGATCATCTGCCAGCTTTCTTGGCCATTCCAAAACAACCCACCAAAGCAATGTCATGAGACAAGTCCAGTAGGAACCTCCTGTGGTATTGGGGCACAAACAACCTCCCTTGGCCCCTGCCTCAAGATGCCTATGCTGACTATCCAGGAGCCCATTCTCTCAGTACAACCTAACATCCCGGGGGCTTCCCCCTGAGCCTCTTTCTCTCCTGCTCATGCATATCTTAGAGTTGTGCAGTCACTCTGTGCTTAACAGAAGTCAGCCTGACTGGGACCTCCACCAGCCGGAAAAAGCATCAGTCAATGACCTCACACCAGCAGCTTGTGACACTCTGCTTGACATTTAAAAAACTGTTTTGACTAGATTGACCATGACAACCGGTTTTTTCCTTTTGATCCATGCCTGAATTCATTCTTAGCAGTATTTGAATGTCATTGCCATATTCCACTTACATTATTACTTATAATGTAATCTATATTATGTGAGTACATTGCCTGGATGTTCTATCTCTGTCAATGCATGCTCTGCTCATCACATACCAGAGCTCCCAATGTTATGGGGCACAATTTAACTTTGTGAAAAAGCAAGATAAGATTCAGGTGAGAGAGTTAGTTTTATGTCTCATCCATATTTCTTCCCATACCCACTGGCATTGCCAGAACAGTTCTTTCATTTACTAGCAGCTTGTGGCTTGTGATTCTAACTTGATCAGTTCTTTGAATACAGACACATCAAATTAAATGGTGATCAAGTCAATTGTCAAGCTTTACTTTGCTCTGAAGATGCCCCCTCTCCTGTTCTCACTCTCTACTTTGCTCTTCTCACTGACAACAGCCGCAATCAGTATTACTCCAAGGGTCGAGCACTGCAGCCAGCCTCAAAAGACTTACATGCTGTTACTTATGTGTGTTGCATTACTCACATCAATGCAATGCAGGCAGCAGAAATGAAACCATTTGTTCACTGAAAAGAAACTCTTATCTCATTGATGTTTTTCAGGCCTATAAGGGATAAAACCAAACCATGGAATTCCTGTGTACATTTCTTTTTTAAATGGAACATCCAAAACTTTTTGGGTATTACGAATCAAGGTGTTAGCAGTAAAATTGATGAAAAATCACCACCACCAAATTTCATCTATTTGAATCCTCTGACTAATGTTTCTGAGGCAGGATATAATTTCCCCAAAAGGCCAGGGGTTGCGAAAGTGACATCACACAACGATTGACCTTTGACGACATCACAGTAATTGATGTCATTTGACCCCACCTCAAAGTGATATCACAGGAAGCGATGGAACATGACCTGTCACTACTTTACAAAACAGGAAGTGGCATCACATAGAATTGTTCCCAATAAATATGGTTACGATATCACTATAATGTGATATACAATTCATACAAGAATGGATTGCCATATGTATCATTAAGATCAATGTGTATAGGCCTATATCATCAAATTACTGTGGATGCAAGCAGTTGCCCATGGCCAAATGATAATGATGTGTTATTACATAGCACTGACGCTTAAGCACTTTTTTATAAAACAAATATACATACAATATCACCCAACCTGTGTTGGTACTCATTTATCGACCTCAGAAGGATGAAAGGCTGAGTTGAGGTATTCCTATTCTTTCTTATTTAGGGACACTGCTGAAAGTGTTAGACTTGTGGAACTCCTGTGCTTTTTTCTTTTTTTAGAGAGGCCTGAACAAGAAAAGCAGCCACTCCAGAAGCAAAGAGCCACATGGCCAGGAGATTGCATTAAAAAGAAAGTGGTAGCAAGGGAGACCACAGGGGTAGCAAGGGAGACCTCAGGGGTAGCAAGGGAGACCTCAGGGGCAGTGGAAATGACCCCTGGCGACTCCTAAATGATGTCCCTGAGGTAGATGGTTTATGCTGACTGTAAATCTTGACCAGTGGAGTGATAACACATGTAGGACAAGCAACAAGGAGCTGGTGGCATTGGCCAGCCCCAAGGGCTATGCCAGTGCCATCCTTCAGCCCCTTAAATGTGACTTTCATCGTCATAGATGTTTACTTTGGAAAATGTCCATAAAACAATTCATATACACATAACAAAGATGAATCACAGTCGTAAAACCTTATACATGTACAAAAATGCATCTCCATAATCTAACAATTGTTAAAAATGTTGGAAAAGTATCTCCATTCATTAATTAATAATCTCCCAACACCGATAATCAGATCATACATTCTAATACACGACAAAAACCTAACACATTACCCAATACAATTACATTTATGATAGTTCCTAATTTCTAATTTTCAATGTTTTTCTGATATAATTTAAAGTGCATAAGCAACCCAGGGGTAATGTATTTTCAATTAACAGACTAGGAAGGCATTGCATAAAGCCAAATTCATGCCAAAAAGGTATGACAATATATGACAGACAAAAAAGAAAAAAATGCAGTTTAATTTTCATTTTCCTTTCTGCATAATAGATATCTCATGTCAAGTAGTGTTTTTGGCTTCCAAAATACAGTAACTGAGCACAATGATAACAGGTCAAATCTCTCTCTTGTAATCAAAGTTCTTTCACATTTAAACTTCCACCATGTGAGATTATTCTGTAAACCGTTGGCCACTAACAGCTAATGTTTTCCAATTTTGTTCATTCATCTCCAGACTCTTTCTAAAATTAAGGAAGGTTAGTGTGCATTCATTATAAATTGTGGTGGAACTCCATTTGTAACATCCATAGGTTTGGAAAGATATAATGCTTCCTCTCCTTTTCTACTTCTAAAGCACGAGTTGAAGTGGCAAACTTTTCTAAGATTCTTAGCCAGTGTAGTCCCCAAATAATAATAAAATGAAAATGTGTGCATGATTTCTGTGCAGTTATCCTCCCTTCCCTCCTTTTGTGGACGTTTGTCTCTTTTCTTGTTGTTTTGCTTTATTGTGTGTAATGCGTATATACATATTCAAAATTCTAAGTTGCCCGCGCATTGACTTCAGCTGTATACTTTGCCTTCGTTTATCTTACATTTCATTCTTAATTACAGACATTGTTCATCATAATTGTCCATCCAATTTTCCACTGTAATTATTATATGCCTTGTATACTTTCTAGCTACAATAAAAAAATTAAAAAAAATAAAATCTCTTAATTTAGCTTTCAACAGATGCAAAGTTTCACAAGAGCATAATTCCTGGTTAATGAAATACAGTACTGCAGTAATATATCCAAAACGTATTTGTTCACCTATTTTATCTAATGGATTGCCAAATAATGATCACAGGTTAAGTATCTAATGATGCCCTGAGCAATGCCCTGAGCAAGGATAGCTCTACTGTTTCCCCATAGTTATATCCATAAAAGAACCACTGCAATTGATAGTTCACCCTGGATGAAGAACATCCCAAATTCATTCTGTGTTGAAACATTGGTGGCCATTATAGGCAATCCCAACACATTCTTAAAATAAGTGTTTTCTTGAACTTGGGTTGTCACAGTCTTCTAAAAAGGGTCAGATCCCTGTATCACATTTAGCGTCTGCCTTCAATTTTTCAACATATACTTTGGGGATCATTTCGATTGTTTGATCTTTATAGATTCTACCAAAGTAAACAGTTCCATGTCATTCCATCGCCAGGGTTTTTCTCGGAGAGCTTTTGCAACCGATTTTTGGCTGAAAAAACTCATTTATTTATTTATTTATTTATTTGGGGGTGTTCTCTCCCAATCTCCCTTCGCAGTTTTTTTTTACTACTTACTCCCCACAACCCCCAACAACTTATATCCCTTTAACCACCCCACTCAAATTTTTTTCGATAGGTTTTTATGGCCATAAATCGGATAGAGTGAACAATATCCCCTATAGCTCTAGTCATTTTCATATCTTCATGTGCCATATGTATCTCTTCTTCCAGTCTGCTTGTAAACGGCACACTGAGTTACTCAATTGAGGGGACCACATTAACCATCTCACTACCAGCCATCAATACAGGCATTTCTATTTTTTGACCATTCGAAAATACATAATTGCAGATTTGGATGGATCTATTGTGCGGTCCAAGTCTGCCATAAATGTGGTATACATATTAATCTGTTTATGCAGAGAGTTACTGCTAAATTAAATGCATTTTCGGCATAAACATGCAAAGGAATCATAGTTCCAGACAAGAATGGCACCTCAGCACTGCTATCAATAAGACAATCATACAAATAATTTGTACACAGAGAAATAGTATGCACATACATGCCTGTCCCCAGTTTCAAACAAACACCAAGAAAGAATGTCTCCTTTATGGGCACTTCTTAACCATGCCTTATTCCCACAATGTACACTTTTAAAATATTGATGATTACAACAGAGCATCACACATTTCTTCAGATAAATAGATTGCGCTAATGATGGATTTAGATTTAGCACCTGCTCTTGTGTTGCCAACCCTTGTAACCCAGTGGTGGCTGGTGATTTCTTTATTTGAGGGACGTAAATATTAGCCACAAATATGCGAGAGGCACTGAGCGTAGGACTGAGCCCAAACCAACCAAGAGGGAAGAACATTGTTTTAATAATTTGTTAAAATGATGCATTATACAGTATACTTTATGTGAATAATTGGATGAAAAGCTAGACAGTTTGCAATTGGTTTTGTAGGGTAACTCTTGAAAGAATCCAGTAGATGCAAGTCATCAAAAGTGCACAAGAGCATTTCCCAGTTCATTTTCATGATGATTTTTACCACGATATAAGACAGTGTAACACACATTTTCAGGCTGGCTATGTCCATGTACTGGCATGCCAGCAGCACCATTAGTTGCCAATATTCAAATATGAGAACATACTCATGTTTACTTTGTGCATAATGCATGTAAGGATACTATACTGGCGTGAAGGGTGCTGTTTGTAGTGCTAGTGTGCTGTCCCACCAGTGCAAATGGGAGGTGCAAATGGGAGGTGCAAATGGGAGGTGCTTTGTTGGAGCAGGAGTCCTGCATTCATTTGACGTGCCACCCGCCGAGTGTCAGTGGGAGGTGCTTTGTTGGATAATGCATCGATGCCACATAACATGCTGGATAAGAAGCCCATTGTGAAGCCTGTGTGAACGGCGCTGTTAGGCATGCTGGCATGCTGTCCTCCCGGTGTCAGTGGGAGGTGCTTTATTGGAGCTAGAGACTTGCACACATGAACACCAACAGAAAATGCTTGGTAAGAAGCCCACGTGAAGGGCACTATTTGGTGAGCTGGCGTGCCATCCCTAAGGTTTCAGTGCAAGGTGCTTTGCTGCAGCTGGAGACTTGAAAACATTGCTGCAACATGAATCGCTGGTTAAGAGGTCCACGGTGATGTCCTCATGAAGGGCCCTGCTTGACATGACGGTGTGCCATCGCACCAGTATCAGTGAGAAGTGCTTTCTAGTGCTGTGGCCCTGCATGCATCAACACCACATGAAACACTGGGGAAGAAGCCCATGGCAGAGGCCGCGTGAAGGCTGTTGTTTGACGTGCCACCCGCCGAGTGTCAGTGGGAGGTGCTTTGTTGGATAATGCATCGATGCCACATAACATGCTGGATAAGAAGCCCATTGTGAAGCCTGTGTGAACGGCGCTGTTAGGCATGCTGGCATGCTGTCCTACCGGTGTCAGTGGGAGGTGCTTTATTGGAGCTAGAGGCTTGCACGCATGAACACCAACAGAAAATGCTTGGTAAGAAGCCCACGTGAAGGGCACTATTTGGTGAGCTGGCGTGCCATCCCTAAGGTTTCAGTGCAAGGTGCTTTGCTGCAGCTGGAGACTTGAAAACATTGCTGCAACATGAATCGCTGGTTAAGAGGTCCACGGTGATGTCCTCATGAAGGGCCCTGCTTGACATGACGGTGTGCCATCGCACCAGTATCAGTGAGAAGTGCTTTCTAGTGCTGTGGCCCTGCATGCATCAACACCACATGAAACACTGGGGAAGAAGCCCATGGCAGAGGCCGCGTGAAGGCTGTTGTTTGACGTGCCACCCGCCGAGTGTCAGTGGGAGGTGTTTGTTGGATAATGCATCAATGCCACATAACATGCTGGATAAGAAGCCCATTGTGAAGCATGTGTGAAGGGCGCTGTTAGGCATGCTTTCATGCTGTCCTCCCCGTGTGGTGTCAGTGGGAGGTGCTTTATTGGAGCTAGAGCCTTGCACGGATGAGCACCACATAAAATGCTGGGTAAGAAGCCCACGTGAAGTACACTGGTTGCCGTGCTGTATCAGTGATCTGGCGTATTGAGGCTTGAGGTGTACAGGGGCATCCATTTCTTCAGCATCGCTATTATCTATAAAAGGATTAGATATCAATGAACACAAAAAATAACATACGTTGAAGTTCTATTCATCCCGGAGGTCGAAACCATAAATTGTAGATGACCTGGGTCTTACTACCTTTGGCTCTACAGGTGTTTGGGACTACAACTCCCATCAACCCTGTCCAGCAATGTAAATGGTGTGAGATGATTGGAGAAGCAGTGCAAAACCTCTGAAGAGCCACGAGGTGTAGACCCCTTGTATATGCTATGCAGTGCCCATTCACAATATTATTGACGTAAAGATATTGGACACAATTTCAGATGATAACCCTGGGCTAAATGTCAGAAGCTACATCCTATTGGTCTTTTATAGGGCACTGAATCTTGACTTTAATCCTATTTAATCAACATATCAGCCAAAGACTAAATTGTGTGCATTCGTTAAGCATAATACATTGGCTATGGTTGAAAACAGTTGTAGTTCTTTGGGAGAGTGTGAGTTGATGACTTCGGGAAAGTACGAGCTATCAAGGAGCTGCAGCTCATAGAGAAGACACAAGCACAGAGATATAATAAGTGGGCATGTTTGGGTACTGTTCCATACCATTGATACAAGTGCTCCCAAGGTTGTATGGATCTAGCTTGCATAAAGTTTTGCATTGTCTAACAACTGATGGTATGATGCTCCCTAGGAAAAGACACTGGGCCTGCTTTACTAAACCATTTTCAACGAGCCAATCCCATTTAAAAATACGTTGTAATTCAGGCCCAATGTCTCTTGCTAAGACCAGCTTCATATCCGCTTGTGAGCGCAATTCCCATTTAAAAATTAAACTTTTTGCACTCATTTTGCACACTGGGTGTAGCACTTTGCACTTGTACACTTTGCATAGTTACATCAACTAGCTAATTGCCCATTCCCACAGGCTTCTTCTTCTTTTCCAGCATGTTTCCTTTCTTAGTTTTTATGATTAGAGAACGTATATGGTGGCACTGAGCAGCGGCAGATGGACTTGCGTGCACTGTGGCGGGTCAGATGAAGGCCACAGACTCTGATTATCCATCCCACTGAAAGTGTTATTAAACGTACAAATAAATGTCTATCTTTCCCTATAGTAAGGGGTATCCCTAACTAACAAAACTAACAAAGTGCTCATCATTCATCAGTTAGAGTCTAAACAGAATCTGTCCACTGTCTGAACTAAACTGTCCTAACCCTTCCTCTATTGTAATACATAAAAACAGGAGAATGGCTCACTTGTCCTGAATACTTGTTTTTCACAAAGTTCAGTTCAGTAAACTTTCCTCAAGCAGTACCTGGTGCCTTTTTTTTAATCAATTCATTTAGTTCTGTTACAGGGTTATTCAGCTTCTGATTCCTCTCTCTTTGGTGACAATTCTCTGATTCTTTCTTGTTCTGCTCTTGACTTGTTTTACTTATAGATATTTTTCTCTTTTCCCGAGGTAATGTTATCCAGATTTTAGGGCTCTCTCCCCTTGGATTCTCTGGTCTTTGGTATACAGTTCCCAGTTTTTGGTTTCTCCTCGGACATTACTCGTATTCTCTGTTTCAGCCATGTCTTCACATTTTTCTTTTCTATTATTTCTCTATTTGTTCTCCCTTAATATACCAAACTTTGAATTCCAAACCTTCCATTCCTGTTATCCATCTAACAATTCTCCTTGACACACCTTCCAATCCTTTACTCTTGAAAATCGTTACCAAAGGAGTGTGGTCGATTATAATGAAAAACGCCCTTTCCCATGCATAACTTTTGAACTTTCAATGCCAATGGGCCTCATTACGAATGTGGCGGAAAGGCCACAACGGCACAGGTAGTGCTACCGGCGCCGTTGTTACCTCTCCGCCACATTACGAGTTCTGCTTGCCGGTGCTGGACTGTGTGCATGGTCTGATCACGCGTGCAGACCGGCACCCGCATGCGTGGTCTGATCACGCGTGCAGACCGGCACCCACCGTTATTAACGGTGCCGGTGCAACCATGCTCCCAACCCCCATTCTGCCCTGGGGGGCAGAATGGGGATCGGAAGGCCGGCCATTCCGACATCCACGAATGGGCAATTACTGGCCCATTCATCTCGTAATGGGCCGGTAATGGCCCATTCGTGGGTGCCAGGGCCAGTAGTGAGTAATAAGGGCACGGCTACCGCCAAACTCGTAATGAGGCCCAATGCCTTCCTCGCCACAGCTGAATACCTCCTCTCTGTGTCCTTCAAGACTCGCAATGCAAATTTGACTGTGTGCACCTCACGCCATTTCTGCTGCATGAGTACACATCCTATTCTGTTCTCACTTGCATAAGTATACCGATAAACCTCCAGTCCTCCTTGAATCCTTTCAGCATGGGCTCACCTACTAAGGTCTCTTTTATGCCCTCAAACTTCTCTTGGCACCTCTCAGCCCACACAACTTGGAATTTTGTTTCCTGAGTACCCTTATGCACTTTTTTTTCACTCAGCAGATTTTGGATTAACTTTCCGTAATATTCTATTAAACCTGGTTATGAGGCCAATTCAGAATTATTCTTCAGCACATTAATTCTCTCTATAGCTCCCACAGCCTCCACCTTGGACCTTATACCTTAAGCCCGACAACTCATATCCCAAGTACTGCACCTTGTCCATTCAAAATGTTCATTTTTCCAGAGAAATGGTCAAACGAGCCTTGCATAGCTTTTCCAACACTCCTTTCAACCTCAAATCATGTTCTTTTGTTTTTACCCCACACTAGAATGGCATCCTTGTAGCAATGCACACACTTCAAACCACTTAACAACGTATTCATAACTCGCTGAAACAAACTTGACATGGAAATCAGGCCGAACGGTATCCTCTTGCACCTGTATAGTCCAAAAAGCATTGTGAATGCTGTCGTATCCATTGATGAGGGCTGCAACTTCACTTAATGGTTTAAATCTATGCTTGAAAACATTCCTGCGCCAGATATCTCCATTAACAACTCGTATTTCCTAGATAAAGGGAACCTGCCTCGAACCACATTCTTATTGAGAGCCCTCAGATCTATACACAGCCTTACACTACCATTGGGCTTCCCAAACCGGCATAGCTTTAGGCCTCAACTTAATATACTGTACAAATTCCTTGAGACATCCCGTTGCCTCCTTAAACACATTGTTGTACCATTCCTCTATGCACCCCTTCTGACAATGTGCCTCTTTTTTTGAAACACCAACACTTGAGAAGGATTTTCACGATTCAACCTTATCCTTAGGTCAGCCTGCATGTCCCATGACAACACATTGCCCCCATGCTCGTCACTCTCACAACACCTGTTGCCTTGCAACATTTAAATCCATATTTCATCTCAAACTCCCTCACTTTATCAGTGGGCACTTCACCATATGCATGCTCCACAACAGTTGCTTCCTGTAAATCACAGCATCAAACTTGTCCTTCCAGGTTTTCATATTCATTAATGTATTATCTGCACAATTGTCAATCAATAGTTTGACAGGTACCTCGGTAACCTCAATCTCTGCATGCAGTTTGACCCTCTTTGTTCTGGCATCCACAGTATTCACCATACACACCTCATCGCCCAGCTCGCACCACCCACTCAACGAGGATGCAATATCCTGCATGCACTTCACGCTTCCATATTTTGTCTATTGCTTGCAAGCATCACGCCATATGTCCTTTTCATTCCCTGCAGATTATATGCTGTGCAAAGCATTTTCGGTCACTGTCCAAATGTTCACTGCTACTGCATCAAAAGCATTGCTTTCCATTGAATCTCTCATCAGTCTTCTGCCTTACATCCAGCTTCTTTTTGACTTGTTGTTTACCCTTAAATATCTATTTGGCATCTCTATTCTTGGTATTCCGCTCCACCTGGTTTGCTCCAGCACCTGCCAACTTCTCTGAGTCTGCATCCAGTTCCTTCATGAATGTTTCAGCTGTCTCAATTTTTTTTGCCACTTTAATGGCTCTCTCCAAACCTATATTGCCTTCTCTCTACAAAACCACGCGTACCTTGTGGTTGCTGCAGCGCATCAGGAGTTGATCCCTAACGTGCCCATCCTTGCAGTGTTGAAAACCACACTGGATGACTAGCCCACGGAGGGCCGTAATTAATGGCTCTGTAGTTTCATTCTTCTTTTGATCCCTGGTGGTGAAATAATACCTGGTTAAGAACTTGTTTTCCTTTGCAATTAAGTGCTTATTTGGTTTGATGATGCTTGCTTCAAACACTTCCAAGCTGTCTGCATCAGCTGCTGAAAGTTCTGACAGCCTCCTGAATATAAACTGTCCTTCCTGCCCTAGATAGTGGTATAGGAGTGAATATTTCCAATCAGTGACAACCTTAACACCATACATCCCATGGAAGTATCTGAGAAAACCCTCCTTCCGATCCTGCCCCTTAATTGCAGGCTCACCATGAGAAGGCAGGAAAGAGGCGGTCCAGGGATGTTCACCATGAATACACTATTTCAACACGTGTTTGGCAAATCCACGGCCTGTGCACAAAGAGTTCCTACTCCAATTATTACTATTATTATTATTATTATTATTATTATTATTACTATTATTATTATTATTATTATTGGGGTATTTTCTGAGCACCGACGTAGCTTTGGGAAGCAACAGAGCGCTTTACAATCAGAGGGGGAAGAACACTGTGGGGGAAGCAGACACAAAGGAGTGGGGAGCTAACAGGGGAGGGTGGGCAATTGGCAGTATGGGGGTGAAGACAGTGAGGAGCAGATCACTGAGTCTCAGGTAAGATGGGGAGTGCAGGGTGTGTGGACATAGGTATTAAGGAGGAGCCATTCCTTGAAGAGGAAGGTCTTGAGCTCTTTCTTGAACTTTAAAAGTGACGTGGCAAGTTTGATGTTGACGGGGAGGAGGTTCCAGTGCTCTTGGTGCTCGCTTTGAGCAATACACAGAGGGTATCGTTCCTTACCTCTTACCCCACCTAATCCTACCTTTAAGATCCATTGGGTAACCATTGATTTCCTGAGGCACTCCTTTGTCACCACGCACTCTGCCCTGCTCCGCTTGTCAGCTATATATGCACTCCTGAGGCCTGCTCGCACCCAGCATCATGCATCCACCAGTGCGCACCTTCTTGTTCTGGTGCATCGCGCAGCGGCATGACACTTCTGAGACTCTGCAGCAGCTGCTGAGGTCCGGTGCTCCTCCTTGGATGCAGAAGGTGTTGCCAGGCAATGGGCATCCTCTAACGTCCCCCAACGTGGGCAGACATAGTTGCTGAGGAGGCGAGCCTCTCTGTTTACTGGGACAGGCAGAAACCAAGCAATATAGCGGTGTGCCAACAGCCAGGACCAGTGAATGCCATCGGAGGCCCTCAAAGAGAATGGCGGTAGGATGATCAGCAGGGGCAGATAACAATGGCAAGGCTGTGGCTGCTGGCTCAGTAAACCTCATTGACAAGTTTATATGTCTTCTTTATTCAAGTCAATCCTCTCTTTTCAAAAGCTACCATTCTCTTTCATTCTTCCAAATGAGCTGCCCCATTCTATATTCTAGAATAGATTTCATAACATACCATTGAAAAACCTCTGATGCACAACTAGGAGGTCTAAACTCAGCAAAGATACTTGCACGCTATACAACAACCGGTACGTAGGCTTTAATACCCCATATCCCATATGACTGACACTTACACAGGTATAAAGCCTGCACCAAATAGATATAAGAGTTGCAATAATTAAAAAAATTCCAAATCCAAAAGTGCGGACAGAAATATAATTTGTTTAACTAATATTCCAGCACTGAATATAACATCTTGGAAACATGGGGATGTTCTCTTAAATAAAGCAATCTACTGTGTGTGCCACACCAAAGGGTGTTGCTCAATAATCAAATCAACATGTGTAAATCTCCAGGTACAGGTACATTAATAACACAGGCTATGATTATGTCAGTTTTTATAGGAATTGAATTCTGAGCTTTACATCCACCTTCCTCTAGTAGACAATCAAAAGCACTGTTGCCAGGCCATAATAACATTTCAGGCCACTATGCTAATACTTAGGTGTCCAATAAAAATCCTGTTGTAAAACCCTCTCCCGATTTGCATGATACAAATGCAGTACATAACGCCTCGGCTAAATGAGTCCAATATCCCAAGGTGAAATCTCACAACCCAGAAGGATGAGATCTTATGAAGACCTAGTGATAGAATTTACATATTATTGATACCTTAACTGTTCCATCAGATGAAACACAGCCTGATATTGTTGAGTAAAGTTTGAAGCACTGTATATCTGTAATCACTCTACATATAAAGCAGAAAATCTGTTAGTTTGTTCCTTATACAGTTCCACACCGTTCCACCAATCTGCACCAAATTTTGCATTGTTGTTAGGACCCTTCGGACATTACTGGCACCAGGACATTTGGACACCAACCCCTTTCCCCAGATTTCGGCCATATGAGATGGTTGCCTAAAATTGGCAAAACATCAATGTGGTTGTAGAAGGACTGGACAAAGCTCATTTTAAGCCACTCAACGCGAGGAACCTAATCTGAAGGCTTGAAAACTAAGTTTCATGGTACTAGGACACACAGTTTCTGAGATATTTGCAGTGCGATGCACTGCACCACGCCAGGGCGAGGCGACAGGTGGGGAGAGCGCACAGAACGTCTCAGTATGCTGCAGCCTGTCAACTCTCACCTCCCCTCCATGTCTGCCCTGGGGGATACCAGCTAGCCACATACGCCCATTCTCATTGCAGTTTACTTCAGAGTGCAAAGAACATCAATCGATAAGCGACTCGGAAGAGCGACCTACAGGATCAATGATTTTCAACAACTGATGAGAGTGTTGTCATGTCTGTGTACAGGATGAAAAAATGATTGCCAAAATATGAACTCGTCAAAGTTTATAAGGGAAAATGACATCATTTGCATTCAAGCAAAGTGGTTTGTTGATCTGCTTTATATAGAGGGATGTACAATTGTGTTTGTCCCTCTCATTAAAGGGGGGCATGGCTGCCCAATCGGTGAGCCGTCAACATGGTTGAGAGTAGGGATTTTATTAAACATATGTTCAACTGGAGTCTCAGTCTTGTGACATTCAAGCCCTTCTTTTAATTATCTGCCCTATGTTATCAGTGCTATTAGTTAATCTTTACAATAGACTGTGTGGCCATAGTGGCCTTGTAATAATACATCTCTTTGAAAAGCATTGGAGGCATTAGAAGGAAAAATGTAAAAGTTATTGCATTGTAGTCGTGTCTAGTTATTTCAATTTGAAAGTAGAACTCCTTGGTGTCATCACAGAGATCATGGAGGAAGAGGTGCGTGGTTGGGATATGCTATCACTGGAATTTGCAAAACCAAAGAAGATATATACATTTGCCCTACTGACAGTGGATATTTTGACAAGACTAGGACTTAGGCCTTGTAATTAGAAGTGTTGGCTGGCACATTATTTTATTGTAGGGACGTAAATATTTTCCTAAAATATGCGAGATGGAGAGTAGTTTTTGAATACTAGGTTAAAATGGTTTATTATGCAGCACATTTTCTGAGGGAAAAGCACGTTTGCAATCAGTTTTTTTGGGTAACTCATAAAAACATAAAATAGATGCAAGCCACCAACAATGCACAGGAACATTTTCTAACACATTTTCCTGATTCCTTTCCCCACTATATATGCCAGTATACAACCATGTTCATGCTGGCTGAACCCCTACATGTCCATGCTGATTTCACCAATATATGCCAGTGTTCTCATGTAAGAACATACTCAACTTGGCTTTGCACAGAATGCCAGTATCAATACTATAAGAAAACAAATCCAAACTGGCTGCAGCAATATAGGCCAGGCTAGACACATGATAACACTTATGCTATCTTTATCTAGATGCCCCATTAAAAAATGCCATGCCACAGAATGTATAGCTAAATTGGCTGCGCTAAAATTCTAGTCTAGCCTCGTAATAACACGTATTATGCGCTTGCTTTATCCTAAATGCCCAGTAGAAAATGTCATGCCACAGTAAGAAATGGCTATATTGGCTGAATCAAAATGCCTGTCTAGCCATTTAATAACACTTATCATGCTTGCTTTATCATAGATCACCATAAATACATTATACTCCCCGCCCAAATCAGTGACCTGGCCGGCACAAACCAAACAAATGACTCTATTGTCAAGATGGCCAGCAGTTAAAGAATACACTCTTTGATAATCAGGCCTGCTGTGGTTTCCAGACATAAACAAATTATTTCTTCACCCATATACTGCCTTTGTATGCCCAGGCCTTGCATCGTTTAAACAGTTTGCATATCTCTTTGTAATTAACAGAATGAACAGGGAGGCCTTCATTAGGATGTTCACCCGTGACCCCAGATTAATCCTTTCTGACACCACTTTCCAAAATTCTTTTTTTCCTGGCAGAACCAGATCAAGTGATGCAGAATACCACAGGCCCTCTTCCATTACCAGTAGACATCTCCATTGCTCAGGTTCCTCTTGTTCACGCAAACAATAAATATGGTTCAGGAGTTTGATTTTACAGGCCCTCAGGCTCCAATCCACTGATGTTATGCTGTATGTTGCAACTCCTCATCCAAAGCTCAGTTTCCAATTCTTCTCAAATTTCTTGGGCCAATTCTTTTAGCATTCCCGTAGCTCTTTTACATGTCACAAACGGAAGTATGTACATAGTGGAAACGTGCAGGTATTGGGCAATGCACAACTCCATTTGCATCAAGGCCTCACTTGTGGGGAGTTGGATGGGCATATGCCCTATGCCCTCTTTCAGGAGTCCTCTCAACTCTGAGCAGTCTCACAGTTCATGTCCTTGTCACAGCTGTCTGTAGAGGATCAATTTTCCACCTGCATTTATGTCTCTGATGTAGTGAATATTGCCAATGTACCTGTTTAACCAAATTATACTTTTGCCCCAAAGCTTGATCCAGGGGTTTTGACAAATAAACCCGTCTAAAAAGACATAGGGATCAGTGCCAAATGCGCTACATGGGTCTGCAACCTTTGGGTCTCCAGATGTTTTGGACTACAATTCCTATCATCTCTAGCCACCACAGCCAATGTTGAGTGATCATGGGAGTCATAGTGCAAAACATCTGGAGAGCCATAGGTTGCAGACCACTGCACTACAGTAATCTCCAGCTTTCTCTCACAAATTCATGAAAGAGTTCTTCTCAGGGGCATTCTTTGACAAGGTGGATATTAAAGAGTAGGGTTCCAACTGCAATATCTTAGTGGATTCCGAGTGAAGTCCTCCTCCCTTACCTGATAATCATCACCATCTCAGTAATGAAAGGCACCTCCCCCATGGCCCTGGTGACGGGGCAAATCCTCCTGCTTCTCAAGAACCCAACACTGAACCCTGATGACCTCAGCAACTACTGGCCCATCACCCATCTTGCCTTCCTTGATATTAATATTGATATTGATATTTGATTTGTATCGCACTTGTACACAAGTGTTACAGAGTGTGACAAGGCAAGAGAGGGGAACAAGGGAGAACAAAACAATGATCTTACTAGGCCCAGTGACATTGAGAACGCACAAGTGCATGGGAGAGGGAAAGGGGAAAAGTGCACAGAAGTGGGGAAAAGTGGAAAGTGTGCAGCAAAGGAAAAACAGATAAATAATAAAATAAATAAATAATACAGGCAAAAAAAGTAGTAGTGCAGCCAGCAAGTGGCAAGTGCTGGGTTTAAGGCAGCAGACATGGTATGTCTGATAAGTGCAGGAAGAAAAAAAGGTGGGGACAGTATGGGTACAGAAACAGATCCCAGTGCAAGGGGTGGCCCAGAGTCAGTGTGGGTGGGTGGCAGGGTGAGCAGGTACCTGGGCCCAGAAGATAGAGGGTAGGCCAGGTTCACAGTGCCGAGAGTGAACAGATCAGCAGGGGAGAGGAGGGGCGAAGGCAGAAGCGAAGAGAAAGGTCTTGAGGTGCTTCTGGTATCGGAGATGGTTCTCCTCAAGTTTCACAGTGGCATGGAGGCTTTTCCAGAGGGAGGCACTAGCCGAAGACAGAGATCTACCCGAAGAAGCAAGGAGGAAGGTTTTGAGTTGCTTCCGGAAACCAGGAAGATCCTCCTAGGTAAGATCCTTGAGCAAGCAGTAGCCACACAGCTCCTCCTAAAAATTGAAGCCAACAACCTCCTTCAGTGCTACCTATCTAGCTTCAGACCCAGATGTAGCACATACATGGATACAATTAAGGTAATTGGCAATGCCCCTAAAATCCATGATGATAACCAGCCTTGCATCCTGGTTCTACTTGACCTCTGAGCAGCATTCAATACGAGACATTCACTGACAATCTACATCGCCACATGGGGATCAGAAAAAACATCCTCAGCTGGTTCAAATCCTACCTTGCTAATCACTCCACTTTGTTCAAATGGATTGCTCCAGATAACCAACTTTGCCTGTGGGAAATTGCCATCTGGCAAGGGTGTAGGAGCCCTGTTTTTTTTTTATTAAATAACCAAATGATGTGGGTAATTCCATCTATGAAAGTGAAATCTGATGACCAACTTCTCCTTTCATAAGCTCCATACCAAAATCATATTGTGCACTTATACCCTGCTGCATAAGTATCCTGATTTGCAGAGCCTGCTCTACCAGTGGTACAGAGGAGATTCAGAGGTCACAGGTGCCCTCTTGACAGGTGTGGTGACAACCAAGTCTCTGAGGCACAGGGGCTGTATTTAATATATGCAATCCTGTTCCAAAAACTGCATGACTCTGATTGAGGATCCTGTCCTGGTGTCATGGTAAACTGTAGAAATAAGCCATACTTAAGCTAGGGTACTGTGGTCAGCATCTCTCAAAGTTATTCCCAGCACGTTAAATTGATATCACATGTGTCAGCCCTGTGGACCTAGTTCAGCTGTGGAAGGGTTATGTAAATTCATTCCAGACAAGGCTCCCCAGCCCACCGGCAGGGGAATAGCTTTGGGGGATTGACTCTCTTTGTTCCTTTTTAAGGGCCGGTAACATTCTTCCCCAGAGACAGCCACTTCACAGAAAGCTGGCCTGGGAACAGGAATCAAAGGGCACACTTATTCACCCAGGGCTAGCCTCACACCATGGTCATGATTTCATGCATATCTAAGGGCCTTTTATTCCATTGGGAAGGGAAGGGGTGGGTTTAGTGGAGCCTTAGAGTGAACTGTCAAGTTTTGCGAGGGTTCTGCCATCTTTATTCTCTCTGCCTCACTTTCCTGTTTCCTCCACTTCATGAAGCACTAAACACTTTGGGTGTGATGTCAGAAAGGCAAAGTCCACTCATTTCAAGAGCCGGCATTGGACCCCTAAAGCAGATTAGCTTTAGTCAATTTACTGGTGAACCTTTTCCTTTACAATGAGGGTTTTCACACCATTTCTTTGACTCATCCTTTGGACTCTAATCCTAAAAGCAGGGTTTCTTGGATGCTGCTGGGAGAGCATTCCTTTCCAGAGTCCTCTATTGTGAGGTGATGGCAGGTATTCCAAGGCAGAGGGGAGCTCTGTCCCCTAACCATCCCCAATGACCAATGGGGGTGACCTCTACTGCTGGCCCAATACCACATCTCTGCCAGTCATCCTGTTGCCTGGTACATCAGAGTGTTGCAGGACCCCTGAAGGTGTGTGCCAGCCTCCCTCATGTTTGGGAGCACAAGAGAAGGACTAACCATGGCCCTTGAGACCCTGGAGTGGGACTCACAGCACCTTGAAGCCAGAGCAGCCAGATTACTGTTTGTTTTTAATGTTGACACTCTACGAGCCATGACTCGAGTGTGTTCAACACTGAGCAACTATCAGGATCCTTCGATGCTGTCCCTGTATTGCTCTAGTCTCCATCCAAAGCTCCAGCCTTTTCATGGCTGTGCCTATGAGTGGATTGGCCCAACCCTAGTGTCTCCCGAACAGCGACCTCTGAGTCTCCGCATAGAATGGAGTTGCCTGCGCATCCTGGTAGCAGCTCACCACCGTCAAACTTTGACCACCGACCAAACCTGGTCTCCGCCAATGTGGCTTGTATAATTATGAGAGATGCTGGCCACCATACTTTAACCTCAGGTATGGCTTATTTGTACAGAGTTGCTTGCCACCAGAACAGCATCCACATAGTTATGTAGTTTTCAGAACAGGAGTGTACATCTAAAATGCAGCCAATCTGCTGAAGAGATATGGCTGTTACTGCAGCTTTCAAATGGCACCTGTTACCTCTAAACTTGTTCTGTGCCACTGGAAAACAGGCACTAAAGATCAGGCCCCCGATGCAACAGGGCACAGGTGTTCACTATGCCTTTGGCCTGGAGTTTATGAAAGGGTAATCTGATTAACAGATTACCCTTTGAGAGATGGAATTGCCTGCATCCTTTTATTAGCTGATAAAAAAACAAAAAAGTCAGGGCTTCAACACCCTTGTCAGATGGCAATTCCTCACAATACATGATGTCATCAGTGATGTAATGGATTACTAATGGGGTACTGGGACAAGCAAGAGTGTGGCGAGGTAATGCAACAGGCTACTAATGTGGTACTAAGACAAGGAAGACAGAGGTGGTGCAATGGGGTACTGGGACAGGGAAAAGTGAGCTGGGGTAATGGTACAGAGACAGGGAAGACAGAGGTGGGGATTATATAGTCGATTGCTAATTGCGTAAAAGGACAAAGAAGAGTAAGGCAGAATCAATAAAGAGCTGGGGCAAAGAAAAGAGAGGCTGGGGTAATGCAGGATTTTCCTAATAGGGACTGGGAAGTGACAGAGTGAGGTGGGGGTAATGCAACGGATTACTATTAGCGTACTCGGACAAGAAAGAGGGGGCAGAGATGAATATAATCTAGAAGGCTTTTGATGCTATGAGGGTTTTACTTTAACTTTTTTCTATCTCATTTTTCTTCACTGAATGTTAAGGGTTTTGTTATACTATATGTTCTGAAGTACATTGCTCTATTGTTCAAATATTTGTGCCTTTTCTCGTTCATGCATGACATTTTCTTTGAAGAATAAATAATAACATTTTTTTAAATCAATTACTTATGTAGAAAACACTGGTAAAAGTATAAATTACCTGATGTGATTTATAATGATTTTTTTTTACTTACCTTAGATGTGTGTTTCTCTTCAAAAGGGCAAATATAAGGAAAAACTCCTTCTTCACTTGTTCCGCAGAGCCACAGTAAATAATACAAACACTTCATTTTTCTCTAAAATTGTGTTATCTTGTTTTTGTTTGTCAAGATTTTTGGTTACTGCTTTGTAAAATGCATCTATTGTGTTCTCTGGATTTAATTGAGGCGTGAATCTTGATTTGGGTTTAATTTCCTCAATGGTTATACTAATTGGCATTCCTTCCAATTCTTGTAGCGTATGATGGATCTGGTATGCTTCTGATTCCTGTAAGGATCTAATTGTATGTATATTGTCTAATTCTTCAATAGTCAATTCACTTCTGAGTTTCTTTTTCTCTTTCTCCATTTGATGTGATTGTGTTACCTGTGTTTCAAAATACTTTTTCAATCTGTGCGTGTATATGTGTGTCTTTTTCCAAATCCCTCATTTTCCACCCTTATCCCCCCCATTTTTCTGTGAAAAATACTATTAAAAAGGTTTTAAAAAATGTGTTTTTGGACTCTCATTTGATGATTGACAATTATGAAGCATGTTATGTGTTGGTATTGGATACCTGTATTTGTGTATTTGACTGATTCTCATTTTGATGGTTAAGCAAATGATAACTAGCCCTGATTGAAAAAGGCATAGAAGTTGACGAAACACATGTCTCACAAAGGGCATTGATTTACCAAATAAATATCAAGACATACTGCCAAAAACTATAATTAGTTGTTTGCATTGTTTACTTACCTTAACACCGGTTTTGTACTAATGGCCCTTAAATATCCCATTCACTGGCTACTGTTACATTCTATTGTGCATTAACTACATTCTATATTGTTATGTTATATTAAAAGTACTGAAATTGTAAAAGAAACAAACACAATGCATGTATGAACATGTAACAAAACAATATTCTCAAGATATCTATTGATAAGTTGCAGTTTCAAAATCAAATGAAATATAGACCTTAATGTCATCACTTTGTTTACTCATATATGTTCCAATTTATATTAATGCACTAGCTGTCCCCGGCCACGCGTTGCTGTGGCTCAGCCTGGTTAAATGGAAAAGAAAGAAAAGAGAAAGCACACGTTTCTAATGTGTTTAATTTCACAATGCTTGTGGGTATACAATATTTGTTGTTGTTCCATTGTCTGTGCAGATATAGAGATTGTCTGGTTTGCCTCGTGTAGAACACGCAACATATAACTGTCCATGTGAGAAGCTACCCGTGTCTAGATCTAAACCGCACAATTGTAAAGATTGGCCTTGAGCTTTGTTGATGGTTATTGCAAACGCAAGCTGGCATGAATTGAGCTGTTATGATTCCTGCGCCGAACGATGTCATTTGGAAGCATGAGTTGTATTTCCTTATGTTAGATAGGAAATGCTTTGATTCGGCGGTATATCAGGCAAGCACAGTTTTTAATGTCTCTGGCGGTTCTCCAAGTTGAGGCAGTATAATTTTCCCAGCAGCGCAACACATTCCTTTTGTTTCTCCATTAAATTTCAGAGCCTTGCAATAAGGACACACTTCAGTCATAGTGCTGATGAGAACATGCCTGCTCAAACTATAATCATCAGCTGGGTTGTACCGGAATACAAGGCGCTTGTAATCGCGTGATTGCTGAGCACAGAGCTGTGCTTGGCGCTGATCTGCTATTTCCCGTTGATGTCTTTCAACCACTCTCAGCCTGTCGCGTTCATTCTGTTGAGAACGAAGCAGATCTGAAGCTGCAGAATGCAATCGCCGTGCTCACAACTGTGCATCCTGAAGTTTGACTGCATGTCACTTGGCTGCTTCTCTGGCACGTATTTGAGCCATTCTAAATCTGAAACATTGAAATGGAATCGTAAAATATTTAGTATACCATGTGTTGCTTTTAAATCCACCAGATGGCGCTGTTTTTCTGAAAAAGCATGAAAATATTTGCAGGCCGATTCATGGAGTTAATGTGCGCTGAAAATATCGGCGCAAGCTTGCGAAAATGTGCAAATCGCAGTGAAAGAGCGAAAATCGCAGTGCAAGTGCGAATATCACAGGGAAACCAGCGCACATCTATTCATGGAAGTTCGTGCGCGAGTAAAACCTGGGATGTGCGCTGAAAAAGTGTGCGGCGCACCCTGGCATCTAACGGTGTGCGCTAAGGCCACAGCGAAAGTGCACATAGCGCGGCGCACATAACCAAAGTAGGCTGAACACAGGGCGTGACACGCGGAATGGGGAACAAGTTGTGAAAATGTGGGCGTCACGGGGGAAGTACAGGAGGCAAGTGCGCGGAATGCCCACACGCTCGCCTACAACCCATATTCATGGAATTGAATAGGGCAAAACAGCGCACGGGCAAATACGCGCACAGGCCTAAACACGTCCGCCACACGAAGGGAGGCGGTCACGTCCCTGCGCATGAAAAAAATGTGCAACAAAATGTGCGCCCTCAAAAAGCATGTATATACAGCTATGAAGAATGTACCATACTGTGGGACTCTAGGACAAAGGACGTGCAAAGGGGTACGCGACAAACGCGGACACCCGCTGTGTGTATTTCGGGGGTGTGCGGGAAGTTCTACACGCTATTTGCCCTGGGGGAGTGGGGTACGTGTATTACAGGGGTTTGCATGAATTTCCACACCGATAGGCCTTGGGCGAGCAGGGTACATGTAAATCTGGGGTTCGTGGGAAGTTTCACACGCGATAGGCATCGGTACGTGTATTTCAGGGGTGCGTGTGAAGTTTCACACGCGATAGGCCTTGGTCGAGCGGGGTACGTGTAAATCTGGGGTTCGTGGGAATTTTCACACGCGATTGGCCTGGGTACGTGTATTACAGGGGTTCGCGTGAAGTTTCACACGCGATAGGCCTTGGTCGAGCGGGGTACGTGTAAATCTGGGGTTCGCGGGAAGTTCCACACGCGATAGGCCTGGGAACTTGTATTTCAGGGGTGCGCGTGAAGTTTCACATGCAATAGGCCTGGGTACGTGTATTTCAGGGGTGCGCGTGAAGTTTCACAAGCGATAGGCCTGGGTATGTGTATTTCAGGGGTGCGCTTGAAGTTTCACACGCGATACGCCTGGGTATGTGTATTTCAGGGGTGCGCATGAAGTTTCACACGCGATAGACATTGGTCGAGCGGGGTACGAGTAAATCTGGGGTTCGGTGGAAGTTTCACACGCGATAGGCCTGGGTACGTGTATTTCAGGGGTGCGCGTGAAGTTTCACACGCGATAGGCCTTGGTCGAGCGGGGTACGTGTAAATCTGGGGTTCGTGGGAAGTTTCACACGCGATTGGCCTGGGTACGTGTATTTCAGGGGTGCGCGTGAAGTTTCACACGCGATAGGCCTGGGTACGTGTATTTCAGGGATGCGCGTGAAGTTTCACACGCGATAGGCCTGGGTGCGTGTATTTCAGGGGTGCGCGTGAAGTTTCACACGCGATAGGCCTGGGTACATGTATTTCAGGGGTTCGCGTGAAGTTTCACACGTGATAGGCTTTGGTCGAGCGGGGTACCACTCACCGTCTGCCTTGCGTGTAGAAGAACGCGTAACCAGCACCCACCCGCTGTGAAGTAATAGCGTGTGAACCCCAACACCTGCACCGCACCCCACGAAAAGCACGTACAGGCCCGTGTGTGATACATCACAGACGCGCTTACGTGCTGAGGGCCTTTGGTCCAATCAAATCGCGTATGCGTGCTGACGCGCTTACGCTCTAAGGGACTTTCCTCGAATTACACACTGACATGCAAGAATTTCACATGCCAAAACACTCCGTATCAAGCTGGCCACGTGAAAACACACGGAAGACCATGCTCCTGCCCAAAAGGCCGGATTACTGCCCCCCAGAGCCCCGACCAGCCTCCCACGAGCCATCTGCTGCTGCCTGCCTGCCTGCTGCCATCGTGCCCTGCCATTTTGTGCCTGCACATCTGCCATCTGCAGGGGTCCAGTTGCTGTGTCCACCCCTGCTGGAACAGAAGACTCCCGACTGGTATGCCATCGTTCCACAGCCCAGCCCCAGGACCCAGTTGCCCACCCACGCCTGCCTCGGGGGTCGCCATGTCGGGGCAAAAACCATCTGAGACCAGGTAAAAGTATAAATAATCCGGAAAGAGACAGCGCCCAATAATCTTGTTTTTATTGTATTTGCAAAGTGTCCTTGAGTGATGACACGTGCTTCTGTCTCCCTGAGACCTTTTTCAAATCAGGGCGATTTCTTAGTCATAGCTCCATGAAATTGAAGGCATAGCTCAAAGATACCACTGACGTAATAATTAAACTACAATCTTGGATTTGGGAAAATGATTGCTTATTAGCAACTTTAGATGTGAAAGCATTATACACATCAATTCAGCACACTTGGGCTCTACAGGCTATAGACCACACTTTTAGGAATGACTCAGCATCTATGTATCATCAGACTCTCATGATTAAGGAAATGCTAGAACTATCTCTAGAATGCAACATTTTCAATTTTAATAACATATACTACAGGCAAACTAAAGGAGTTGCGATGGGCACTAAATATGCCCCAGCACTAGCCAACATCTTTATGGGCCTATTTGAGGACACAATCATCTATCAAGACAAGACATATCAGAAAGAACTTGTTCATTGGTTAAGATATATTGATGACATTTTGATACTATGGAAAGGTACGGAACTGCAGTTCTTGGAGTTTCAGAACAGAATCAACTGTAACGAAATGGGCATTCAATTCACTGGCACCTGTGATGCGAAAAGTATAGACTTTCTAGACCTTACGATCTACATTGAACAACATCAAATTAGAACACGTACATATCGGAAACCTACTGAAGTCAATTCGACCTTACATGCGGCAAGTTGCCATCACAGACCAACTATTTTGAATATTCCATCAGGAGAATTTTTGAGAGCAAGAAGAAATTGCCAGACCGTGGAATACTTTAATAAGGAATGTAACCTTTTCAGATCAAGATTCCAAGCGAGAGGATATTCAGAACAATGATTGAGCAAGGCTTGGGAAAAAAGTCAGTCAATAACACAAGAGCAAACACTATTAGAAAGGCACAATACGCGAGAACAACTGACCATAGGTTTCATTACCAAATACAATGATGACTACAGATATGTGAAAAAATGTTTAGCCAAACACTGGCATCTGTTAAAACTTGATGATAATATCTCTAACTTTGTGGATGAAAAACCAAGGATAATTTTCAAAAGAGCACAGACATTGAGAAACAAATTAAGTCCTTCTAACTTGCCAGAAATACCGGACAAATCACAGAACTGGCTGAAAACGACCACCCACGGATTTAGAAAATGCGGGACCTGCACGATGTGCAAATACGCTCACAAAAAAAACAGACTCATTCTCTAACAGTAATAACAAGACTTTGAAAATCAGACAACCCATCAACTGTAGAACAAAGTATGTGGTCTATGCAATTATCTGTGTGTGTAAATTGGTCTATATAGGCAGTACGATCAGAGAACTTCGGACCCGAATACGAGAACATTTAGCAAGAATTGGCAGCCAGGATCCCAGATTACCACTTGCATGCCACTGGCAAGAAAAACACCAAATGGACAATAAGGCAGATATACAGTTCATTGGTTTCCAAAGAGTGACTCTGGGGAGAAGGAGTGGGGACAAAGAGAAGAAACTTAGACAAATGGAGGCCATGATAATTTGCAAATTCAACTCTACAGTACTTGGCCTCAACACAGATAACGAAATGGTTTCTTTTTTGTAGCAAACTAATGTGACAGAAGCTTTCATCAGTCATATTACTAATCCACCCTGAGATGTCATTGGTATTACCCACCACATACCCAGCATATCGGTTTGTTATGACTAAATCATAATAATGAGTTGCTAAACCATATGAATATCCTTTTCAGATCCTTTTAGTAACCATGGGTTTCAACCCTTGGTAATTAGACACACTGCGCTATATCTTTATTGTGCATTGGTGTTCTACCATTGTGTGGGCTCACATAACTATGTTCTCAATAACCTACATGGGTAATTTTAAAAATGAAAATAAAAATAATACTGCCAATAATTTCATAACAATTTCATAATATAACTGAATGAACCACACGGGTATTATGTAAAATTACAGAGTTACCAAGATGATGTTAATAACCTACCTGCAATTTAACAACATGGAACTATATAATACACTACACTCTAATATGGCCGCCAGGTAATCACTTGAGTAAACAGGGAGATAGGACTTCACAGTCAGTTCATCCCCATGGAAACGTATATATACACATAGAGGACGCCTAATGGCGCCCCCACGAGACTTCGTGCAGCACGCGATTGTACGCCTAATGGAAAGCAGAGGTAAGAGACCGTCAATGATTTCATGGTCCTTTTCACTCGTTAAGCGTGCGTTCAGTCGCACGATAACGTGCGCGATTCTTTCGCGCTAATGTTCCTCTCTCATTCACTTCATTTCACACGCACCAAAACGTACAAGTTCATAATCATTCAAAACATTTAAAGCACACTAGTAACGTGTGTTCTACTTGCTCTTTAACATGCGTGATTCCTTATGTTATTTCGCCCTGCTTTTTGCATTATTTTAAATGCAGTTCTGCATCCGAGAATCCAATCACCTAGACTTTCGATTGTAATATTGATTAGAATTTGTATAATTTAGAGAATTCCCTAGCGAGACAGTCACAAAACCAGCCCTGACTAATACAGTTAATGTCATCAACAAAATATGCACACGGCTAGGATTACTGAGATACCTTATGTGAGATTTGAAGGATTTATCAAACTATCAATGTTGTAATGACTGACATTGTCGATACTTCCAATTTGTAGGGGTCTAACCCGGTTATTACGGCGGATGTATTACTTTTGAAATAGGGGCATCAGTGAAATCCACTAACTGTGAGTTTACCAGTAATTACCAACTTGGGTTACATGATAATGATCCAATACATTGTCTAACAAATGTATTTCTTGTACCTATCTCTCTCAATGTTTACCTGTTACTCTACCACCCTTTCCCCCACTCCTCTTTTTGTCTGGCATTTAATTTATTTATTTTTAACTGTTTAAATTTTGTTTCTCTCACTTTTTCACATTTGTATTACGGTGCTAATTCATAATTATCATGACTGTGGTGCATCACTCTACTTTGCAATTTTTGCTTTGACTCATGTACAATTATATGTTGATGTTGGATTATGCTCTATGCATTACACCAACACTTGCTTTGTTACTACTTATGGAGCTATGACTAAGAAATAGCCCTGATTTGAAAAAGGTCTCAGGGAGACCGAAACACGTGTCATCACTCAAGGGCACTTTGCAAATATAATACAAACAAGATTATTGGGCTCTGTCTCTTGCCGGATTATTTATACTTTTTACCTAGTCTCAGGGGTTTTTCTTGGTTTAACCCTCCATCCGGTGAGACGCGACCATTGGTTATTTCAAGGAATCCTTTTTTGAAAAACACTAAGGCCCTCATTACGACCCAGGCGGTAAGCGGAAAACGATGCCGGTAAATGAATACCGGCATCATTTTCCGCTAGGTCCGATTATGACCCGCGAAAGTGCAATTAGCGACATCGTAGTTTACGGTGCCGCAAACAGCACCAAGGTCGCGCGCGCGCGACCCACCATACCGTAAATACCGGCATGGTGCAAAGCTATGCAGATCACAAACCCAGCGGACATGCCCCTAACGCCATCTCCAAGGCCGTTAAGTACCTTACCGCCATGGCGCTAATTCCGCCATCGCGTACCAACCGTAAATGGCCATGTGCAGTGTTCCCAGCTGCCACAGGTGCACAGAATCAGCACAGGTGGAGGCAATACAGACTCTCCCAGTGCAAAAAGAGCACACCCCACCCCTACCAGCCCCAGTCACACTCCACAATGATACCAATAGGACTAGCAATGTTGGGGCTGGAGGACCTGATAGCAATGCGAGTGCTACAACTGCAACAACAACAACAACAACAACAACAACAACAACAGGCTGCACAGAGGAGACGCAGGAGGAGAAGGAGGGCAAGGCAGCAAGCCCCACCAGCACAGCCAGTGGCACCACGCAGGCAGCCCCCAATCCCACGCATCAGAGCCAGTCCATTCAACCTCACCGCAGAGCAGATCCACACCCTGTACCGACTGGACCGTGACACCATTACCGACATTGTGCACATGATACACAACGACATTGTCAGCATGATAGAAACACCCACCGCCATCCCGCCCCTACTGAAGGTAGTGTCCGTGCTCCACTTCCTGGCCACAGGCACCTACCAGCACACAGTGGGCCACTTGCATGGCATATCCCAACCATTATTCTCACGTACACTGATCCAAGTGCTCGATGCCCTCCTCAAGCACACAGACGACCATATCTCATTGCCACGGTCTGCCCAGGAGATTGCCAACACCAAAGTGGGTTTTCATGCACTAGCTGGCATACCTGGTTGCATTGTTGCCATCGACTGCACCCATGTTGAATTGGTGGTCCCACATGCCATGGAGGTACCATACCGCAACCGTAAACTATTTCACTCAATCAACGTGCAAATGGTCTGCGACTCCAACAGGATCTTCACACATTGTTGTGCCCGATTTCCCGGATCAACCCATGATTCAATGGTCCTTCGGAACTCCACAATACCACGCTACATGGAGCGACATGCAGGCCCAAGATCCTGCCTACTCGGTGAGTCTAATGTCATGAGCATGGAAATGCAAAGTGTGTAGGTGATCGACGTACCAATGCATATTTCACCTGGCAGAAAGGGGGGGGGGGTGATGCATACGTCACATGGCTGCGACTGATCATACCCTGAGGCAGCACTCACGTCATCTGACAACTGTATACATGATGCCTGATCTAATCAGCCCTAACATGTGAATGAAAGTGCACCCCAACCATGACACAACCATCTGCAAGTGCATTGTACGAAATGTGACCACATTGACTCCAAAAGAACGCACCTACATGCACGTCACCAAACACCATCAACTGAAAGGGCTGTCCCCCATAACTGCGCACAAAGGAGGCATATGTCGGACAGGAACATCAATGCACCACTACACAGACAGCAAGACCCACAAACTGTCCCCATTGACACCAGTATTGTTCCCTGGGGTCATAATGAGCCAGGCAGCAATGTTGCAATCATGTGAGCTTTGACCTCACAGGACACGTGCCAGGTCACATAAAATAACGGCCTGAACGGACACAGTGGATGGGCACTCACGAGGCAATTGTCCCCCCTGCATGGTGTCTTGGCATGCAAAACAGTACATGAGAGCCATGAACATATACCGGTTGCATAGTGTGAATCCATTAGCACAACTAAATTTGGTGCAAAGTAACAGTTGAATGCAAGGCATGGTGGCGCGTCATGTTCAGAAAGCAATCTCATTCCTGACACATACATTGTTGCCCATTTACAGGTGATGCAGGCTATCCCCTGAAGAGGTGGCTCCTTACACCAGTCCGGAACCCACAGAACCAGCATGAGGTGGACTTCATCCGTGCCCATGCACGTACCCGTGTGGTGATAGAGCAGGCCTTTGGCCTACTGAAGGCACGTTTCCGCTGCTTCAGCAGGTCTAGCGGGGCACTCCTGTACCGCCATGAGAAGGTTGCGAAGATCGTCATGGCATGTGTCATGCTACACAATATGTGCGTCAGACGTAACGTGCCTCTGCCCCCTGACGCAGAACTGCAACCACTTGATGATGAGGATGTTGTGGGTGTGGATGGGTCAGCACCTCAAGGAGGCAGCGATGCACAGGAGGGGCGTGAAATGCGTCAGAATCTCATTGACCAATGCTTCTAGCACACACAGTGTGTGCGTGTAACATGTGGACGGCACTTGGGGCACTGTGTGTGTCTGGTATATGCACATTGTAGACTGTACAACAATAAAGCACACATACACAATGAGCAATGTCCACACATTTGGTTTGTGATAAACGAAAAAGTGTATTGTGCTCATGAAAAGTTATGACACACCCAATCCCCCCTCCCCCCGAACACCCCAACACACCCAATCCCCCCTCCCCCCTGAACACCCCAAGACACCCAATCCCTCCTCACCCTCCCCCCAGAAATCCCTGCAAAGGAGTGCCAGTGCCCGTGGTGAAGTGGGTAATGTTTCAGTGGTCCACTGGGCGGGCACTGGGCGGGCACTATTGCCAGCCCCCTGTCCCGGAACCTGGGGCCCCCCTGCCTGTACTCCTCCGGGTCCTGGCTGACCTGCGGACAGGGCTGGATGGGGCCAAACTTGCAGCTGAGGAGGTACCGGCATGCTCGGTACGCCGTGTGTCCATGATTGTCCGTATCAGTTCACTAATCACTAACCGCGGCCAGTTCTGTGCATATTTTCGTGCTTGCTGATTGGATGGCTGCCTTGATGCTCTCGGCACACCTCTCCATGCCTGAACTGGCACCTCCACAATCAGCAACATGCTGCGTTAGGAGTGACCCAAGTTGTTCTTGCCTCGCTGATATTTGGTCCAGCACCAGGCTGAAATCAGGCACAATGGGGGTTGCAATTGCAGGCCCAATAGGACTACTCCCCTCTTCGCCTACTCCCACTGGGCTTGGAGTGGCTGGCCATGAATTTCCAGGGGATTGCCCCTGTGTGTCCTGTCCATGCAGGCTACATGGGGACAGGTGTGGGGAGGTAAGTTGGGTGTTGGGGGGACCTTCCATGTCATCATCCACATTTGCCACATCGCTGTCAGAACAGGCTGCGATGGCTGCAGTCTCCCCGACTGTGCTGCTCCCCGCAGACACAATCCCATCAGTGGGCAGCAGTGGTAGTGTGTCTGCCATGGGTGCCATCATGTCCCTTTCCTCGGGGGGAATTGCTGCCCTGGGCTGTTTGGCAACAGGAAATCTGGCCTGCTGTGGGTTGGCGATGGGTCCAGCAGAGGTGGATGGTTGGTGGCCTCTTGCCTCGGTCCTGGGCTTCTTGGATGGGGTGGTGCCACTCTCGTCCCTGCCGGTGTCCGAGTGTGAGCCTGTGGTGGAGCAGAGGAGAGAAAGAGTTATTGATGGTTCAGCGGACATTGAGCAGGCATTGTGATGAGTGCCATGGTTTAGATGGATAGATGGTGGACTTTGTAGGCCGTGACATACAGGCTGTCTCCCTTTTGGGTGGGTTGAGCATGCAGGAATGTGTGTGCCTGCTGTAGAGTGGGCATGCTGCATGTGTGGAGGGTGTGGGTCTTCTGCTGATGTGTTGCGTTTGCCATATGGGCTGACATTGTGATTCACATGTAAGTGTGATTCAGGGTGTTTTGCAAGGCTGAATTGGTGGCACCTACCCTTGTCTCCTGATGTCGGGGTTCCTCTCTCCATGCCGCCGACGCCCTCAATGCACTCCATGCCGATCAATGAGGCACATGTCACCTCCCACGGCTGCATCTTCAGTGGGGAGTCTGCTCCACCGCCAGTTGCCAGTCCCAGGTTGCGGTTTGCTGACAGTATACCCCTTACTCGGAGCCGGAGGTCATCCCACCTTTTGCGGCACTGTCTGGCGGTGCGTGGGGTGGTACCTACGGCACTGACGCGTTGTGCAACGAGTTCCCATACTGCTTTTTTCCGGGCTATGGCTGGTCTCGTCATCTCTGATGAGAAGACGACGTCTGCCTTTTCCTGCAGCGTTTCTGCAAGCATAGTCAGTTCTTCGCGACTGAAGCGGTCCTGCCGCTGCCTGTCGCAGGCTTTTTTAACAACTTTTGGCATGGTTGGGTGAGGAAATGGGTGGGTAATGGGATTCACAGGGTTTCAGGGTCGATTGTAGTGTGGTTGGGTAGGATGGCAATGGATTGTGTTTTTAAAGATGGCCGCTGTGCTCTTTCCCGTTCCGCCGCGATGACGCTACTTCCGGTTCCGCTTATTTACGGTGCCCGCTAATTACGGTGCCCGCTAATTATGGGGCCCACTGATTACGGTCGTCGCAATGATGGGTGGCGGTAGGTCACCCTGCGCGGCGTTCAATGCCGGTAAGGCCTGTTTACGCCATGGCGTAGTTTACATTACCGCCATGGCGTAATGCTCGTGCGCGATGGGTCGGAATATGGCGCTCTTTACGCCATCGGTCCATGGCGTAAACGATGATTACGCCATGGCGGTAATGTCGCATACTTACCGCCAGGGTCGTAATGAGGGCCTAAGTCCCAACTATTCTGATGTCGCCATGTTAGACCTAACCGCAGCAGCCAGGATTGTTTGAAAAAAAAAACATCTGAGACCACTGGCGACACCCAGCCAGAGGGGCAGAGGGCCACCAGCTTCAGTCAGAAGGAAGTTGGTGTCCTGGTGAAGCTTGTCCTGGGGCATTATGATGCCCTCTTCGGATCATCACGCACCAACAAGGAAGGATGGGACAGGATCAGGGACGACTTTGTGGTTGCCATCAACGCGGAGGGGGTGGCAACCCGCAACATCAAGCAAGTCAAGAAGCGCTGGGAGGACTTGAGGTCCAGGACCCTCTTAAAGGCCCGGCGCCTTGTGGAGGGGGGCTGGGGCCGCATGTGTACCATCCAGCTGAGGGTCCTGGAATGCGTACACCCAGTGCTTCACGCCCAGATCCTTGAGAGGCAGACCCATCTGGAATTGAGCGGTAAGTGGCCAAGCATTGCTGTGTGAGACAGGGCATGTTACAGTGTGCTGGTTGTCTGATACTTGCCTGTATGTGTGACATAGGCCATGTACGTATGTGTGTGTGCAGGGACATCATGGCATGGTCATGCATGTGAGACCAGTAATGTGTGAACCACATGGTTGGTGCATGTGTTTAAATGCAACATGGGGAGCTCTATGCGGTATGGACACATGAGAGCATGCCAGTCTCTCTTCCTGGACATGGGTGGGGGTGAGTGATGGGTGCTGATGCCATGTACATGTATGGTGTCCATGTCTGTGTGTCTGACCTGCGTGTCTGTGACTTCTGAATGCCATGGATGCATGACACATGTCTGTGACAATGTTCAGATTCACTGATGCAGCCTAGTCATCCTTGTATCCACTTTGTCTGGGGTGTACGAGGCCAGATGGATGAAACTACGGTGAAGTGTGTGCATGTGATAGGCATGACCCATGATGCATGTGAGTTTTTAACCAACATTGTATGTTTCAAGAGTCCCTTGGTCATGTATGCTAATGTCCATAGCATGCGCCATGCCTGGTACTGCATGTGTTTTGCCTGCACTGACCCATGTGTTGTGGAGGGACATGATGGAAGTGATGTTTGACAGTGGCACTCATCTGCTATTGCTTCCTGTCTATGGGACGATTGTACAGTACCCAGATGCTTGTGTTCTATATCTCCCTCTACACAGCGGCAAGTGAAGAAGAGGGCGGAGATGGTGCTGTGAAGCAAAGCGGCGGGGATTCCCCCACGGCTGCAGAGGAAGGGGTGGTGAACCCCCACAGGGGCTTGCAACGGCGGAAGACGGTGTGGAGCCATCCAGGATGGTGGTTTCCACAGAGGAGGAGGAGGCCGCTACTGAGCTGCACATGGGGCCTGGTGGGGGTGGTACCACTGGTGCAAGTGGTGCAGTCCAGGGGCAGGGACAGGAGGCAGCACAGGTCGCCATGGAGGGGCCTGTGCATGTCACTGTCCCTGACACTGTGACTGCACCACCATGCACCAGCAGGGATGCCCCATCCCAGGCCCTTCCGCAGGTAGGGGGGATGTCCATGTTATCTGACACTCCTCTACCTGCGGACGAGGGGACCCCTGGCAGTATGGAGAAGGACCTGATTGGTGTCGCGTTGCGCACGGGTGTCATTCGTGATGACGTGCGTGCTTTCCGGGGGGAGCATGCACGTCATCACGAAGAGCAGCGTGCCAATGTGGCCCAGTTGGGAGCCACCATGGACGGGGGTTTCGTACATGTGTCAGCCACTCTGGCGACCCTCTCCTCCTCTGTGGAGGCTATGCGCCAGTCGTTCTCCATGCCTTCTTCTGGCCCAGATGCCACCAGGGCCCCCTGTGGACCTGCCCCGACCAACGCAGCCAGCTCGGTGGGGCTCCCATCCCTGCCACAGCCGGGAGTCGGAGGTCCAGCAGGGGTGGACACACCAGCAACTGGACCCCAGCAGATGGAGGATATGCCGGCATCATCGGGCAGGGCATGTGCATGACGGCGTCAGTGGATTCCATCAGCCTGGATGCCGTCGTGCTGGCAGAGGCAGTTGCGTCGGAGGCAGCGGCAGGCTCAACGTGGGAGGCATCATGGCTCGGGGCCATCTACATCAGAGGGGCAGGCATCAGCCGGAGGGCAGGAGAACCCTGGAATGGGAGTGTCTTCCGTGTGGCAGCGGTTGGGCCAGCAGATAGGTGTGGAGCGGCGGCGGGCCGAGGAGGAACGGCTCACAATGGTCAGGGCGGAGAACTCCATGTGCAGGGCGCTGAGGCGGGCTGAGTGCCTCGAGGGTATTTGCAGGGAGTTGGAGCTGGACACCGCATTATCCCTGCGAGACCTCGGGGCCAGTGAACATGCCCGCCTCCAAGCCATTGAACAGGAGTTCGATGATGCCCTGGCCCATGACATCAACCAGTGAGACGTTGGACTTGCCCGCCGCCATTGTATATAGTTCATTAGTGTTAAGTTTCCTTTCTTTTTTTCTTCCCTTTGGGGCGCATGGACTATGCCCCACTTTTTTGTATATAGTTGTTTATTCTGTAGGCTTTTTTGTAGGTTTCCTTTGGACAGTTGGGCTCATGGACCCAGGATTTCATCCTTGTAAATAGTTGGAGTGTGCATTTGTCGGATTTTTCTTTTTGAATTTTTCCATGGAGCAATGGATTTTACTTTTTTATTTTGGTTTGGATTTGCTTTGTTGGAAGGAGACTTTGGAGACATTTTTGATTTCATATATTTTGTATTCTGATTTCCTTTTTTTATCATTATGTGACATTCTGCATTGTTTTCCTTATGTCCATTGTTTGGTATTTGATTATCTTTCAACACATTTTTTGTTCAATACATTTGTTCCCGTACTTCAATGTGTGGTATTCTCTCATTGGTTTCATGCATGTCACGATGTGGGTGTTCACATTCACTGGCACCCATTGTGTGTGTGTGACGGACATGTGCTGATGTACATACATGCCATTTGGGTTGTTTCATGTAATGGGCATTTCAATGTGGGGTGTATGTTATGCTTGGTTGGTTATTTGGGCAGGGGTGGCGTGCCGAGGGATTTTGGTGGACATGAGGGCCATGATTGTGGGTCATGTTGACATGTTGGGGGGGACATGAGTGGGACATGAGTGGGGGCCTGCTGGCAGGTGCCCCTGACTGCTGGGGGTGGGTGTGCTGGGGGACATGAGTGGGGCCTGCTGGCAGGTGCCCCTGACTGCTGTGGGGTGGGGGGTTGGGGGACATGGGTGGGACATGAGTGGGGGCCTGCTGGCAGGTACCCCTGACTGCTGTGGGGTGGGGGTGCTGGGGGACATGAGTGGGGGCCTTCTGGCAGGTGCCCCTGACTGCTGGGGGGTGGGGGTGCTGGGGGACATGAGTGGGGGCCTGCTGGCAGGTGCCCCTGATTGCTGGGGGGTGGGGGTGCTGGGGGACATGAGTCGGGGCCTGCTGGCAGGTGCCCCTGACTGCTGGGGGGTGGGGGTGCTGGTGGACATGAGTGGGACAAGAGTGGGGGCCTGCTTGCAGGTGCCCCTGACTGCTGGGGGGTGGGGGTGCTGGGGGACATGAGTGGGGGCCTGCTGGCAGGTGCCCCTGACTGCTGGGGGGTGGGGGTGCTGGGGGACATGAGTGGGGGCCTGCTGGCAGGTGCCCCTGACTGCTGGGGGGTGGGGGTGCTGGGGGACATGAGTGGGACATGAGTGGGGGCCTGCTGGCAGGTGCCCCTGACTGCGGGGGGGTGGGGGTGCTGGGAGACATGAGTTGGTGATCATATTGCAACGTGACATGTGGCTTGGCTGAGGGGCATGCCCATGGTGGATGGGCTGCCTGCGGGACATGACCAGGGGTGCAGGGTAGTCCCCTGTGGTGTGGGCTGCTTGCAGGGGCCGTGGAGGGGGTAGAGGGGACACCTGGGAGGACCCACACTGCCAATTCACGTGTAAAACTTCCCTGCACCCCTGAAATACACATACCCAGGCCAATCGCGTGTGAAACTACCCGCGCACCCCTGAATTACATGTACCTAGGCCAATCGCGTGTGAGACTTCCCACGCACCCCTGAAATACACGTACCCAGGCCAATCGCGTGTGAAACTTCCCGCAAGCCCCTGAAATACACGTACCCAGGCCAATAGTGTGTGAAACTTCCTGCGCACCCCTGAAATACACGTACCCAGGCCAATCGCGTGTGAAACTTCCTGCGCACCCCTGAAATACACGTACCCAGGCCAATCGCGTGTGAAACTTCCCGCGCACCCCTGAAATACACGTACCCAGGCCAATCGCGTGTGAAACTTCCCGCGCACCCCTGAAATACACGTACCCAGGCCAATCGCGTGTGAAACTTCCCACGCACCCCTGAAATACACGTACCCCGCTCCCCCAGGCCCAATCGCATGTGACACTACCCACGCACCCCTGAAATACACGTACCCAGGCCAATCGCGTGTGAGACTTCCCACGCACCCCTGAAATATACGTACCCAGGCCAATCGCGTGTGAGACTTCCCGCGCACCCCTGAAATACACGTACCCAGGCCAATCGCGTGTGAAACTACCCACGAGCCCCTGAAATACACGTACCCAGGCCAATCGCGTGTGAAACTTCCCGCGAGCCCCTGAAATACACGTACCCAGGCCAATCGCGTGTGAAACTTCCCACGCACCCCTGAAATACACGTACCCAGGCCAATCGCGTGTGAAACTACCCGCGAGCCCCTGAAATACACGTACCCCGCTCCCCCAGGCCCAATCACGTGTGAAACTACCCGCGCACCCCTGAAATACACGTACCCAGGCCAATCGCGTGTGAAACTTCCCGCAAGCCCCTGAAATACACGTACCCAGGCCAATAGTGTGTGAAACTTCCTGCGCACCCCTGAAATACACGTACCCAGGCCAATCGCGTGTGAAACTTCCTGCGCACCCCTGAAATACACGTACCCAGGCCAATCGCGTGTGAAACTTCCCGCGCACCCCTGAAATACACGTACCCAGGCCAATCGCGTGTGAAACTTCCCACGCACCCCTGAAATACATGTACCCAGGCCAATCGCGTGTGAAACTTCCCACGCACCCCTGAAATACACGTACCCCGCTCCCCCAGGCCCAATCGCATGTGACACTACCCACGCACCCCTGAAATACACGTACCCAGGCCAATCGCGTGTGAGACTTCCCACGCACCCCTGAAATATACGTACCCAGGCCAATCGCGTGTGAGACTTCCCGCGCACCCCTGAAATACACGTACCCAGGCCAATCGCGTGTGAAACTACCCACGAGCCCCTGAAATACACGTACCCAGGCCAATCGCGTGTGAAACTTCCCGCGAGCCCCTGAAATACACGTACCCAGGCCAATCGTGTGTGAAACTTCCCACGCACCCCTGAAATACACGTACCCAGGCCAATCGCGTGTGAAACTACCCGCGAGCCCCTGAAATACACGTACCCCGCTCCCCCAGGCCCAATCACGTGTGAAACTACCCGCGCACCCCTGAAATACACGTACCCAGGCCAATCGCGTGTGAAACTACCGCGAGCCCCTGAAATACACATACCCCGCTCCCCCAGGCCCAATCGCATGTGAAACTACCCGCAAGCCCCTGAAATACACATACCCCGCTCCCCTAGGCCCATTTGCGTGTGAAACTTCATGCGAACCCCTGAAATACACGTACCATGGCCAATCGCGTGTGAACTTCACGCGAACCCCTGAAATACACGTACCCAGGCCAGTCGTGTGTGAAACTTCCCGCGCACCCCTGGAATACACGTACCCAGGCCAATCGCATGTAAAAATTCACGCGAACAACAGTTATACACGTACCCCACTCGCACAGGCCCTTTCGCGTGTGGAAGTTACAGTGAAACCCGTAATACACGTTCCCCGCTTGGCGTTTGCTGTTTGGCAGTCCAGTAAACTGGGCCATGGTTGGCGCAGCCCTTTGCGCTGGATTGGGGATTTTGATGGCTTTTCCTTGTACAAGGGCCTTCTTGGGGGCATAACTGGCGCTGCTGCAGGGACGCTGTGCCACTCTGCGCCACGGCTGCTTTTGGAGGCTAAAATCCATGAATACGCTGTGCGTGGAAATCGATTTTAGCGCACGCGGCTGGCGCAGACATTCACACGGGAACACTGTGCGCCAGCCGCATGCGCCACTTTTGTGCAAATTTCTATGAATTACCCTCTTAGTATAGCGTGTGTTGCTTTTACATCCAACAGATGGCAGTGTTTTTTGGAAAAAGCATGTTTTTACCTGTCACAGGTGTGACATCTATGGATGGTAGGTATATAAAAACACGCGTGTATTCAAATGCAACTTTGTGTCAAAATTTCAAAGCAATTGGTGAAGAACTTTCAGAGATTTAAGATTTAAGATTTTGAACAAACAAACGTTTACATTTTCATTTATGTAGAAGATTACAATGCAGAAACTATCAGATGCAGAAAATGACAATTTCATAGGTTTGAATGTTTCCTAAAGGTAGCAAACAGTGCACATACTGGATATTTCAGCCACAACTTAGCTTGTGTTACAAATATTTGGATTTGAATTGATTTACATGGAACCCATTGAAACAATCTAATAGTACTAGAAAGTGTGACTACATATTTGAATATGTAGTCAATCTTTTACGTTAAAAAAGAGAAGTCCAGTATTGCAGAATGCAAATTATTGTGACAATTTTGTTTTTTTTCACCTACTGAAACTGATGAATTTTGCAATAATTTACTCACACAAATACTGTTTTACATTGTGCGGTCTTCACCAAATTTTTATAGAGTATGCGTCCTAAAATAGGCCACATACATACTAATAAAGATCTCTACTTACAATCAGTGATACATATTGCTGTCTCACCCTTTAAAAGACATATGTAAATCTGAAAAATACTACACATTGCAACTGATTCAAAAACATGATTGCTTATGGTTGCAAGTACATGTTCAAGATATGTTATTTTTTTTCATTGATATGATATGATATGATATGATATAGCATTTATAACACGCCTATACACAAGTGTTTCATTGTTTTTTAAAATGTCCTTATGCAATTAAAACCAAAACTGAACTTTGGTTCCAATAGTAGTTTGTTTACATTCTTTAAATTCCTAGTCAATCTGGCCTTGTATGTTCCTATGGTCATTGCATACAAGCAATATACTTCTCTTTGTAGCCACACAGTATAGTTTCCACTATTATAATTTTAAAACAATATATCTTTATTTGATTTTTACACAAAAAGTAAATAAAACAATCAACGATGAAGTGCAGCAGAGGAGACGCTTTTCTAATACCCAAGCTTTCCAATACATTGAGTAATTAAAGAAAAACAGGCATACAAATGGAGCCTTAAAATCAAATCAATCAATTAGTGGAGGGGTTCAATGTGAGGGCTTAAGGTTCATTCAAAGTATATGCAAGGCAGGGCATCTTTGGGGTGTATTCACTTTCTTCATTAGCCTCAAAGTTTCCACTATTATTAAACACACTGTTACAAAATCTTATTTGAAAATTTTTCTCAGAAATAGATTCCTCACATATAAAAAGTTGGTGCATTATACTTTGTTGTATCACTTCAATATCTTTGTATTATGATCAACAAATATTCTTTGCACTCCAAATTTCTAACTGAAGATTGAAGGCAAAAGCCACACTGAACACAGATAATTACATGGAGCATTTGTTATGAAATCTGCAAACTGTACTCTTTCTTGATCTGGTATAAAAATGTATAGACATCTTTCAAATAGCTCTCTAGAAACGATGAGTAGCCAATCAAGAATCCAATCATAAGATAAACCTATACAAGTATTCAATAATAATTTTATTAATGTGATACAGTTTTATACATACGTAAAGCCAGAATGGGCAGGTGGTTAAAGCGCATAAGCAAAATAAATCGCCTCAGTTGATCAGATGGACAAAGATTCAAATGAGGCTGTGCCTTCATAAAGGTGAAAAGTACATGCGTAATACATTTATAGCTTTTCAAAGTTTCCAAATGGGTAAAATTACTCTGCCAATCCCACACTTTTAAACGTTTGTGCATACTGAGAAATAAGCGCTCGTTTTCCCGACTCCACTCAGGTGACCAACTGATTTCTTCGAGCAGAGTATTCATCTGAGTTTCTAGTTTATGCTGTCTGCTAGCCATTGCATCCTCTTTGATGGTCATAAGAAGTCTATTTGCAGGCTTGTTGTTAATTCTGATATTTAATTCTACTCGCTTTCTCAGGACACTAGCTCTAAGAGAAGTGATTCCTAGCTCTAACCTGATTAAAGTCATAGGGATGCACTGTGGAAGACCAAGAATCTTCCTCCAGAACTTACCCTTCACAAGCTGTAACCACCCCAAATTCATGTTAATAAGGGGGTCTAGGCCGTATGTAACCATAGGTGCAAGGCATTGAATGTATAGTTGTCGTGCTGCCCATATCGAGAATCCACTCCTATCTCGCGTAAATTTGTATATTAATGCTGTAAGCTGGGCATCTTTAGTCTTACGCGCCTGAATGCATGAGGAGTAGTTTCCCTTATGGTCAAACTTGACACCTAAATATTTATACGAAAGGGTGTATTTGATTTAAATGATACCCACCATAATGCGAGGTCTAGCCACCCTTCCTGATCTATATAATAACCGGTTTGTTTTATTGTGGTTAATGACAAGTTCATTGGCTTCCACATATAACTGTTCAGCGGATCTTAAAATCCCACTAAAAGTGTGGTCTAAGATCACAAGATCGTCCGCATAAGCCAGTATAGGACAGTGGCTTGAGCCAATCTTAGGTGGACAGTTGTTAATCCCCGTAGGCATTCAGGAGCATCGGATACAAATAGATTGTATAAAGTAGGAGCCGTTACACAGCCCTGCTTTACACCTTTCATCTGATGGATAGGTTTAGTCACGGTGCCCTGATTATCAAGTCTCAATTGTACCATGGTATTCGTATGCAAGAGTTCTAAATAATATAATAGAGGCTCAGGGCAAGCCAGATTCCTCAGTTTACTTCACAGAAGGGAGAGATTAACCGAGTCAAAGGCAGCCCTAAAGTCTACGTATAGTGCATACAACAGGGGATTGGCATGTGCCAGCGCCTTGCTTCTCAGTGAATTCATAATGAATAAATTGTGGGTGGCAGAGTAACCAGTTCTAAAACCACTTTGGAATTGATCTAATATTCCCACACCTTCAACTCATTTTTGCAGTTCCTTTAAGATTAAAGCTGCAAACATCTTACCAGTATAATCCAGCATTGACAACAACCAATAGCTTTCAGGTTTGGTTCTATTGCCCTTTTTAAATACTGGTATGAGAATGGCTGCCTGCCAAGATGCAGGAATTTGTACCACAGCCAACATTTTTTTCGAATACAATTTTGAGGAGGCCAGCCCAGAATGGGGGGTTATTTCTCATCACCACATTGGATAAGACGTTAGGCCCTGGGGCACGAGATGAGTTGAACTCTCCAATTCTATGTTGCAGCTCCTCAGTGGAAATCACAAAGGGCGGGTAAGGGGGTTTAATGCAGTTCAGGCTATTAGCCTTACTGCTCATCACATCATTAGGCAGTCCACTCCGCACTACTTATAGGGTTAATCGCATATGAAGCCTTATTCCCCTTGGCCTCTCCTAATATGGACCATATGCTTCGGGTGTTACGACTACAGAGAGTTTTGATGGTGTACTGCCATCTTCCTAATTTCCTATGCCTATTATGTATTTTTTGCCAGGTTCGATAGCTGTGTTTCAGTTTCCTGATTTTACTAACTGTAGCAACCTTAGAATAAACCCCCGATCTGGCCGCTCGTATATCTTTTCTGAGCTTGCATTTCCTATCTCTAATGGCACGGTCATAAGTGATATCTTAAGGAACTTTACCCATTGTTGACTGTGCTTTACATGAAGCATGTTGGCCAGAAAAGACACTTATCCATCTCTCGATTTGTTTGGGGGACATTTGGTTGAATCTGTTAGCCTGATTTGTGCCCCACTCACCCGTGGCCTTAGTTACCTTTTGCACATTCATCACAGACCAGGAGATACGGTTTAACAAATGGTTGACTGTTAGATCGCCCATGTTAACTTCACGCCCTGACGGGGAGGAAATCACCATACTAATAACCAAGGGGTCATGATCACTCCATTCAGTTTCCTTGACCCCCATGTCAACAACAGTAGAAGCAATCTCTGCACTGGTGTAAATATAATCAAGTGTACTCCCGGTCCTCCCATAACTCCAGGTGAACTTGCCGGGTCTATCGCTTCTGGTTCGCCCATTGATTATCTCAAGGTCCCAGCACTCAAAGAAACAGGACCAACAGTCTCCTTCATTATCACAGGATATATGTTTCCAGAGGCTGTGGTTGCTCAAGAACGGATTGTTACCCATGCCCCTCCCCACAGTTAATACGACAATTGAAATCCCCAGCCACAATCACAAAATATTTCTCATTGCGTAATCTCCATTTGCCCAAAAGTTTGTGTAGGGATTCTTGGATATGTTCTGTATGCTTTGCCCCAGGGGGGTTATATATGTTAACTAAAAACATTTTTTCCCATGATGCTTTTATTAAAAGGGACACTTCCACCGCACATATGAAGTTGTCGCTGCAAATAGGGATCATTTTACTTGGGATCCTATTTGCGATTCCAATAATGAGGCCCCCAAAAGGACGCCCTCGAACTCCTTTCTGGGCGGGGGTGTGATGTAAAGTATAACCATCTATGGCCATCGGGGACTGCAGCCACGTTTCTTGAAGAAAAAAGAAGGAATGTTTATTAATGAGTGAGAGGGAGCCATTGGCTGTTAAGAAATGTTGATGGCCATGCGTGTTCCAGCTCAATATAGAGCAATCTCATGGTTCTTGTAGTACCATAGGTAACAAATCCGCCAAACATTTCAGAGTGTTCTGGACATACCTCAGCTGGACCTTCTTTGCCAATGGTTGGGCGGGCCTGCCATCCTTGCTTTTGGAGGTTGCCTTTTCCTCACTCGGGAGTGAGGGATCTTCCTTCTCCTTGCTAGCATCCACTTCCATACCAACCTGCATAAGACTTTTTTATGTGTCCGGATCAGTTGGGCCGATGCCAAAATGCTGCAGTGAAGGGCTGAGACGTTAGGGTTGCATACCCTGAGTGTTTCCACAAACGAAAAGTCCTCAGAGCGTATTACCTACAGCTGAGGAATCAGATGTAATTTAGTCAAGACCTCAGATCTTGTCAGCCACCTATCCCTTTTCTTCTGGTTCAAATTTTTAATGATGCAAATTTTACTTTCTTTAGCATCGTCTGGTGCCTTGGCCGTTGGATGTTCTTGGTGCTCCTCCTCCACAGGTTTCTCTATCCTACAGGGTGTTGAGCATTTTGTGGAATCACCAATTGTGCTGACCGAGAGGTCTGATTTTGCATCTTCTGAGTTTATGCTTGCGAAATCATGAGTTACATCGGGGATTACCCAGATAGTTAATGTCCCCATAGCTTTCTTTCCACGCTTCTTTGTTCTCCGGCCCTTTCTTTTGCTTTTTTAGATCTGATCACAGGGACATTTGTGGCAGGTAGAGGGGAGGCAATTTCAATCACCACATTTTTTGCTGCTTCTCGTTTCTGCAAGCGGCGTACAAGTATTCAAAGGCACTTTCTCTTTCTGTAATATCTCCAGGATACTGAGACATTCTTGTGCATCACGTTTGGTGTTTCCAGAAAAGTATGTCTGTTGCAAATCTGCAGCTACTAATTGATGACTCGTGGATGCATTATGTAGTTGACCAGGATTGTTATCTCCTACATTTTGTGAGTTGTCCAAATCTGAATTCATCAGGCTTGTCATTTGAAATAGCAGACATGAGGTGAAATGTGAGTACCATTCAACCCCTGCTTTATTTTTAAATTTATAATGACAAGATTTTTAAACCATTATAGCCGTTTCTTCTACACTAGCTTCCAGTTCCTTTGTAGCAGGTAACTGCATAGCTTCCAGTTCCTTTGTAGCAGGTAACTGCACCTTTTCCTTTGTCTTTATATTTAAAGTCGGTTTCGTTTTCTGGAAAAGAACTCTTGCAGGGTAAGGCAGCAAAGCAAGGTGAGGTGCATACAGCACCACTAGCCGATTGTACTCTTCAACATATGAAATGTCAGCTGCCACTTTCAAGCCATGAAAGTTAAAGATAAACCTTTCATATTTTTAACACAAGTCAATTCCAGATATGGCATGCCTTTTCTAAAGCCTTCTTTAAAGACAGTGTGACCTACATCAATCAGTGCAGTGTCTAAAACCAACCCTTGGGATTTGTGAACAACGATGACATGGGCAGAACACAAAGGAAATTGAGCTATTTTCACAAATATGTCTTTAGAAATCATAAAGCGAGCTGATGCTCTGCAAACTAGTTCTGGATCAGGAATATAGTCACATTTTACCACGATATAGTCAATAGAATTTGTAGGGAAAGTGACAAAAGCAAGACCTCTTCCCATTGCTCCATTCACCAAACCAATTTCCACATTCAAGTTTTTGCTTTAACATAACTGTAGCATTCTGTGTGATGTAATTCAGGAAGTTAAGAATATGGAACATGGAATGTGGTAGGAAAGATGCCAGATAGAAAAGCTGTTATAGAACGATTGTGGAGCTGTCAGAGTAGCTGGTGGGTGCTAACCATTTACATAAATAAAGAAGAGTTGTTTAACTTATCTGTGCCCTCAATCATTTCATTGGTAACAAGGAACAGTGAGGCAGTCCCATCGAGTAGCCGTTGCTTTGTGAACTGGATTGGATGCCTGCTTTGACTGTTGGTGGTCGTCTCTACTGCCAGCCACGGTTCCCTGGTTGTCCCCTTGGACTTAATGCCCATTTGCCCATGTAGTCATCTGCTCTCAACTGAGAGACAACTATGAGGTAAGGAGTCTTCATGGAGCGTGGCTTGCTACTGGTGTAATTGCTTCTCCACGCTGAGTGGATCCAGCAGAGGGATGAGAGCAAGGTTTGCAATGCTCTCATGCTTAGATCTATAAGAAAGTGATATAAAAAAAAGAAATAAAGGGGGACTTTCAAGCAAGGATTTGAAGATGTAGGGCCACGATGCATGTGTGCTAATTTGCCGCATGGCACAAGCCCAGTGGGCACAGGAGAGTGTGCTGTCTCAGTGTTTGTTGGAGACCAGAGAAAGGGACTGAACAACGCTTCATTGTGGGGAACCATTTTGGTTGTCACCGCAACCAATAAACAATACTTTGCTGTGTGTGTCACTGAAAGGCAGAAGAAAAGATCCAACAAAGTTTCATTGTGCATTGCTGCGTGGAATCACTTGTTACAGCAACAAATTAACAGGCCTTTGCAATTTTGGCTGCAACATTAACATGTAAACTGCTTTTAGCTGTGCGCATCACTGAACAACAATAAAGAAGATATGGCGGCATGCCGTGTGTGCAGAATTTTTTGCCAATTTTATAACTATCAACAGTGAAGAAAGCTTACAATTTGAGAATAACAATTGAGGCGCTAAGCCTACTTAATCAAAGGCAAAGGAGGGAACATCAAAGTGGTTCTATTTTAACTGATTGATCGGTTTTCAATTCCTAGATTTGTTTGAAGTTGTACACACATTAGCTAACATAAAGCAGGTGAGGTAGTTGCCAGAAGACGCATACAACACACTTAAATAGTAGTGCACAGAGGAAGTCATGCAAGGTGTGCCTCCTCCAAATTACTTTTTAGACAACCACGGACAGCCCAACATAACCTGGAAACATTAGAAGAAATGTTTTGACCACTATTTGCTTGCAGTCGATGGGTTAAAAAAATTTGCAAGTGAGTGGAAGAAGTGTCTTTTAATGCATTGTCTGGGTAATTATGGATAGGAACAGTTTGAAAATCTGCCACGACTCTCTGATGAGGAATGAGCAAACCTTTCTGAGTATGAAAAGTGCATTATGATGCTTGATAAATATTATGATAAATCTGTGGGCACCATAATATAAAGGTACCATTTTGGGAAAAGGAAACAGGAGAATGGTGAATCTGTAGAACAATACATTACAGGCCTAAGTGGTTTGGCGGCCGCTTGTGAGTTTGGGAGTACTTTGATTGAAAGACTGCAAGACCAGTTTATGTTAGAGTGAAACTTTGTGGTTGAAAAGTAATCCATCGATTGATGAAGTGATTAAGGCTGCAAAAGAAGTTGAACATACGCAAAAGTGTGTGAAGGAGTTCGAGAAAAGAACAAAACCAGACACAAAGAAGGTGGAAGATGTACAAGTAATGGAAGTTTTGGCAATACAAGGAAATCATTTTGTCAAAAAGAAACAAGGAACAAAGAAAGAAGTAGAAGGGAATAACATATTGGGGAGGTTCAGAGAAAAAAAATGTTCTTACATTGGGATAGATTGTATCACTTTGCCAGCAGTGATAAATGTCCTGGCATTAGAAATGTATGCACGCAGTGTAAAAAACAAGGGCATTTCACTAAATGCTATAAAGCAAAAGCTGAGAATGTTGACTGTGTTGACGAACTGTGTGAGGATTTGGAAAAATGTGTATATGTTGCCTGGCGATATGTAGCAAGCACCGCTACATCCTTGCTTCCTTGCCTTTAAGAACCGAGGATCGGACCCCCTGCAGCAGAGCCCTTACAGGACAAGGCCGCTGTGTTGAGCAACGCATGTGTGCAGGAGACGCAGCCCGATGCTACATAGCACACAACGTTATTTCCTTGTCTCAAATCCTTTAATAAGGGAGGATCAGACCCTCTGCGGCACAGCCCTCACAGGACAAGACTGCAGTGTTTAGCCATGCTGGTGCGCAGGATACGCTGCCCGGCGATACATAGCTTGCAACAATATGTCCTCAGCTCCGAGCCTTTAAGAACAGAGAATCAGACCTTCTGCTTCAAAGCCCTTGCAGGTCAAGGCCACAGTGTTGAGCAATGCAGGTGTTTGGCGGTGATGGGCTTGCAGCAGAGATTGTGAGCGCGATCAACTTCACCCTCCACCTGCGTCCGAAAGGTAAGAAGTTGCAGGGAGTAACATCACTACACCCCATGCAACCCCCTGACCTTGTGCATTTGTCCCATTCTGCCTCTTGCACATGTGTTGTTCTTGCCTTGCATTTGTTCCATGCTTCTCCCATCTGCATGTACCACCCTTCTCATATTTCCATGCACGCTGCCCTCGCAACCTAGGCCCCACTCCCCCTGCCTTGCGTGCCACGTGCATTCCCTCGCAACTAAGGCCCAGTCCCCCATGTTCTCGCACCTGTGGCCCCACGTAACCCGTTCCCCGCTCCCCACCCTGCGTATCTGTCATGATGCCTACCGCCGGAGCACCAGGACAGGCCCAGCACCCCCGGGAGCAGGCATCATGCCCTCGGGTAAAAGCCAAGCGGCCCCTAATAGGGGCTCTTTGGACTTTGTCCTGGCACCTTTGGCGCCAGGCTCATGTTGGACATCAGTCCTGGCGCCATAGGCGCCAGGCTCATAAAAGAGGGTGTTTGGTGAACTTACCTGACGCAGACCAATCTGCATGAAGCCTCAAGCCAAATGAGGCTTAGGAGGGACTATTTTATCAAAGGAACTATTTTACTTGGGTGGGGACCGTGGAAGAATACTTACCTGGAACTTCTTCCAAGGCTATTTAAACCACGCCCGGACTGCCACACGTGCTTCGCGTTGCTCTGCATCTAGCAGCTGAACGCTCTCCGTGCCTGCTCCTGCATCTTGCCTCCAGCCACGCCCGCCTCGATCTTGGGATACCTGAAAGGAAGGAAGGGAAGAGAAAAGGTGAAAACCAAGAACTTAATCTAACTTCCTACCTGTGTCCGGAACCATCACGCCAGCGATACTGAAGATAGACATTCTTTAAAAGCATTGCGCTACTTGTTGCAGCGCCGCGCATCCCTCACCTGCCTCGTGGGCTCTTCACTATCCACTGCGACCTTCTGGGCATTCCGCCACATCTCTGCACCTGCAGGGGAGAAGAAGAGACAAAAGGTGAGCAGGAGGAACAAATGAGGAAAGTCTGATTTTCCGTCACAAGACTTACCTGGCCATATTTGACGGAACCACTCCTAATTTCGGGTCGGCGCCACTTCTTGGCCTGGTACCGCACCCCGGCCCCTAAGGGGAAAAAAGAAAGACATTACTGGAGGGATTCAAAGACATTTAAAGGGATCATTTTATCACAAACTCACCTGAGTTTATCTCCGGCAATATCCCTCGAAGCATCACTTCCCCTCTGCACCTGAAAATAAGGACAGATCGCAGGTTAAGAAAAGCAAACAAAGAGAAGACTCTACTCTGGAACTTTTTAAACTGCATACTTACGGCATTTCGCCTTCCGAAACCAGTGAAGTAACTGGTCAAATACGCGCCCCTGCACCAGAAGCAGGATGGAGAGCTCATCCATTCAAACATTAAGGTGAGCCTTGATTGGGGATTTCGGAGGTGGTCAGAGAAGAGCAAAGGGGAGGTGGGAAGCAATCACAATACTCTGCAGTCAGTTAATCCCCTTTCTCCACCTACAGAAAGATTTTTCTACGGGCCAGACAAGCCAGATTTGGGGGTCCAGTTCAGTTGGTGTTTCGAATCCTGCGCATCATGCTTGAAGAGGTCACAGCAATCCAGACCAGGTCAGCGCCTCCGTGGGAGCCAGGTGAGCGTTACAGTATCCCCCTAAACACGGCTCCCTCACAATTATCACTGCTCCCTTGGCCTAGCGCATCCATCTCTGCATTGCTCCCCATGCACTAACTCTTTGTGTTGCTCCCAATGCAATTTGTCCCAGTGCTGCTCGCACGCAACTGTCACTGATCCCCTCGCAAAGCACATCCTTCTCAGTGTTGCTCCCCATGCTACCCTTACCTTCTACCTCCTCTCCTTGCTCTCCAGGCTCCCCCTAGCCATGTCCAGTGCATTTCTCCCCGCCTGTACCTCGCATCCTACGTCCTGTGACCATTGTATTGTTTCAGTCCACCGTTTTGCCTTTCACTACTGTATTGTCTCCCATTGCATTGTATGAATTTCTTTTACTTCCACTTGAACGCTACTAGCCCCTCCTCTGGGCTATTTCACAACCTCTGTGACTCTTTCTCTCTCTATTGTACCCTCTGGCCGACTCACTCTGCAGATCACACCCTGGATTTTCTGATCTTCAGACTTCTCCCTCTCCAAACCTCTCACTACTCCTCTCTCATAGACTGAACACTTTATTCTCTCCTCTCACCTGTCACTCTCTGCCCCATGGACTAAGCCGTCCCCAGCTCTGCCACCCACCTTATAGGTCATCCAGCCCATGAAGCGTGTGTCAGTGGAGGCTTTCGCCGCTACTCTCTCTCCTCCTTCTACACCCTTCCCTCACTCACACTCTGACACATCCCTTTCCAACCTTCATTCCTCTATCTCTAACACTCCTGATGTCCTTGCCTGAATCATGAGGATCCGTTTGAAGCCTGCATTCAAGTGCAACTCTTGGTATGATTCGGACCTTGCAACCTTAAGAGCAAGTGTAGGGTGGCAGAGAGGAAGTGGAGGGCATCAAGCACATCCTCTTACAAATTGGCCTGGCACCTGCTCCAAACCCAGACTCTCTGTCCTCTCTTAGAAGAGAGCTTAAATGCAAGCCCACATCTCTGCGGCCTGTACCAACTGGGCCAAACTTTTCAAAATCTGCAAGGAGCTGGCCAATCCTACTGCAGTCTCTACCTCTCCTGTTCCCTCCCTGGCCCTTTACAAGGCATTGGCATCTCATTTCAAATGTAAAACACTGGACATCCTGTCCACTCTCTCTTCCTCTCTGCCTACCATTCCAGGTCCCTCACTGGCCACTTCTCCTTTTCCTTTCTCCTCCTTCCCCCTGTTCACTCCTGACAATGTTTCTAGCCAAGTCCGATCTATCAAAGTCTCATCAAAGCTGGTGCTCCTCTGTTGCTCCAGAACCATCAAGTCCCACATTAACACCCTGGCTCTATCCTTGGCTGATTTCTGCAATCACTCTTTGCCATTGGAACCTTCCCGTCCCCCTAAAGCACTACCTTGTCCACCCCCTTCTTAAGAAGCCTTCTGCTGATCCTTCCTCTATGGTAAACTATCGCCTGATCTCCATCACTCCTTTCTTGGGCAAACCTCTGGAAAAGTTGGCCATCTCCCAGCTTAATCTACACACTGAATCTCTTGGTAGCCTTCATGACCACCAGTCTGGCTTCAGAGCAGCCAGAAGCATGGAAACTACTCCTCTGAACACTTGTGAAGACCTGCTCTCCAATCTTCACTCTACCCTTTCTTCTGTCCTAATTCTCCTTGATCTATCCTCTGCTATCACTGCCTCGTTGACCTCCTTTTACACTCATCAACCCTCACAGGTCCAACATGGATCTTTCCTCTCTTCTATCTCGCTCTCTACTTGTGTGGTTCCCCATGCATCTAACCTCTCTCCATGGCTATGTAACCACTACCTGGCACCTCTGGCCCACTGCATCTCTACCTTCTGCTTTAACTTTCAGTGCTATGTGGATGACACCCATCTCTCCTTCAGGCTCCACTCAGCCTCTACTGCTCCTTCTATCATACCTGACTGTCTGCCTGCAATTTAGGAATGGTGCCCCAATGTTCTCTGCCTTAATGCCTGTAAGACTAAGATCCTCCTCATTGGGACTCCTGCTCCCGCCTTCCCGCTCTCACTCTGGCCGCCCACCCTGTTTAATCTACCTGCTCCTTCCAGTGAGGCTAAGAACCTTGGGGTCATCTTTGACTCCACCCTCTCCTTCTCTCCTCACATGTCTGACATTTCTAAAATCCCCCAGAAGCTCACTGTCTCCAGAGCCCTGGTCCTCTCTAGACTGGACTACTGCAACAGGCTCTATCTAAATATTCCTGTCTCTACTCTTCACCCTCTATAACTTATCCAGAACAGAAATGCAAGACCTGGCCTTGGCCTCAAGCCCAGGGATCATATCTCTCCAGCTCTTAAATCTCTCCACTGGCTCCCTTTGTGAGGATCATGTTCAAGACCCTCTGCATCATCAAAGAGACTTAATGGGAAGAGGACCACATTACATCCAACTTTCTCTCCCTAAGCATCTTCCTTCTCGGGCCCTCTGCTCATCAACCTCCAACTCCTTGAGGGTCAGACGCTTCTCCAGGCAGAGAGTAGGGGTAGATCTCTAGCTTTGGCTGGGGCCTCCCTCTGGAAGATCCTCTCTGCCTATCTCAAGCTTGGGCAGGACCACCTAAGGTTCCAGAAGCAACTCAAGACCTTCCTTCCTGCTGCACACATTGGTTACCTGGCCACCCACTGAATTTACGGGACCAGGCTCCTTCATGTCCAGTTGCCCTTGTACTGCCTCCGGGTCTCCCATCCTCTTAAGGGACTGTATCTGTAACCCTACAGTCGCCTGATTCTCTGCACTCACGCGCCACCTCCCAACTGCACTTACTGGTCACTTTGCACTCTCCTCTCCCCCTCTGGCACCTCTCCCAATGAATCCGCCGTACTTGAATGATCTGAATGACACAAGGCCCAGTAAGATTGTTGTTTTGTCATTGTGTCCTCCCTTCCTTGTCTTATCACGCTTAGGAAAACTTGTGTACAGGCGTGTTATAAATTACTTATCATATCATGTCAAATGTTATTGATGGTATGACTGATGAGATGGGTATTGTTGAGGATGAGGATGCTGACATTGAAAAGCCTATGTCTACCATAAAAATTGGAGGAAAACCATAGATATGGTGATTTAATCTGGAACTAAATACACTTTATTGCCCCAGGCAGAGATGAGAAATGAGGTTACTCTTAATGAAGTGGATATCAAACCTATTGTGGATGGAGGAAAACTAATTGAACTTGAAGGATGGTTTTGGACTGTCATGCAATTCAAAGACAGGTCTGCAAAAGGGAAAATGTATGTTTTTTAGCAGAGGGGGTTATCCACTTTTAAGCTAGTCACATCAGAAAAGGCTGAACATAAAACGTGATGCTAATGCTGAGGGAACTGATTATGCTGTAGATGGCATGAGTGATAAATTTCCTGAAATGTTTACTCAATGTGCAGTTTTCAGAGAAAGCTGGGTAACAGGAAGGGTTTTATGCACAGAATTCAAATGAAATCCAGTTCTATTCCAGTGGTACAAAAGTTATGAGCAGTGCCATTAGCTATCAGGGCTGCTATAAAGGAAGAGCTGGATCAGATAGAGAGATAGGGTGTGATAGAAAAGGTTGAGTCTTCTGAACGGGGTTCGTCTTTAGTAGTGGTGCACAAACCAAATGGCAAACTGAGACTGTGTATAGATTTAAGATCTGTAAATCGCTGTGTAGTACCTGATAGATATCCTTTATCTAATATAATGGAGATATGGAGATGTTGGGCACAATAAATGGTGCAAAAGTGATGAGTACTTTAGATTTGAAGTCACCCTATCATCAGATTGTGCTGCATCCAGCTTCTAGGAATATAAAAGCATTTATCACCCCAGAGGGGTTGTTCCAATATAAACACATGCCCTTTTATTTGGTTTCTGTTGCAGCTGTATTTCAGCATATCATGTATCAACTGTTTCATGATAAAAAAGGGGGCACTGTGCTTTCAGGATCATGTGTTGCTATATGGGAGAACTTTTGAAGAACATGATGCTAAATTTAAGAAAGTATTAGACATATTAACAAATGCTGGCCTGACACTAAAAAAGGATGGATGCAAATTCCACAAGTTTGCCACACAATATCTCTGACATGAGCTTTCTGAACATGGTATTCGACCAAAAAAGGATTTAGGGAGTAATATTCTAAGCTTTCCTAGTCCCACTGACAAAGAGAAAGATGTGTTGTTCCTGAGTATGGCTGAATATTATTCCAAATGTATTTCGGATCTAGCAAGTCAATCTTTTAATATGAGAAGACTTGTACAAAAGCGAGTGAGGTTTTAATTTAATGATGAATGTGAACAAGAGTTTGAGAAAATCAAATTAGCTTTGAGTAAATCTCCTACCGTAAGCAATTTGGACCCCATAAAAAAGTGTTCTGACAACAGATGCCAGTAATCATGGTTTAGGCACAGTTCTTTCACAGAGGGAAAGGAGCTTACTATTGTGTTTGCGTCTAGCATTCTAAAAGATGCAGACAAAAATTACTCTACGATTGAAAAGGAATTGCTGTTGATAAAGTGGGCAACTGATAGGTTTTGTCCTTTTCTTTGGGGTGTAAAGTTTGTTGTTAGATCAGACCACAAACCTCTGAAGGAAATTTGGACCATGAAAGGTTTGGATAGAGTATCTTCTAGATTCTGCAAGTGGGTTTCAGGTTTGCAGCATTACTATTGGGAAATAGAGTATGTGCTGGGTGTTAAAAACAAAGCAGATGTTTGTCTTTCCAGGTTGACGAACGTGATTGAGGATGAAGAATACAGCGATGATAAAGAGGATCATGTTCTAAGAATTCACCAAGAAGTAGTGTCAGAAAGGGAATGTCAGGAAGCTATGTTGGCAGATGAAGTACTGAGAGATGTCAAAGAGTATCTTGAGTGTGGTGTCAAAGGTAGTCAGATTAGGAAAGGAGCAATTCCCAATGCTGTGAGGAATGCTTTTGATGAGTATGGAGGTCATTACAACCCCGGCGTTAAGGGTTAACGACGGCGTTAACCCTTAACACCGGATTCCCACTTTAACGCCTGCTTTTGGCAGGCGTTAAAGTCCATGGCGCTAACCCGCCATGGTGCTAATTATGCCCTATGGGGCAAAAATGGGAATGGGGAAGGGAAAATGGGAAATGGGGATTTACCGCCCCACTCACCTTGGAATAAGTCTGGCACCAGAGAATGGGCAATTACCGGGTCATTACGGCCCTGCTGGACCCAGTAATTGCCAATTCGCAGGCATCGAAATGGAATGCTCCCCATTCCCATTTGAGCCCTATAGGGCTCAATGGGAATGGGGAAGCCGGATGCACCGGCACTGCTATGAATGGTGCCGGTGAATCCGACATGATGAGCTCACGGGTGCTGCTCTGCCTGCCAAGTCAGACCTGGTGGGCAGAAAGGCACCCGCGAGCACAACTCGTAGTTTGCCGGTCCGGGAACTACGGTACCGGCAAGCTTACCAGTACCGTAGTTACCAGACCAGCAAACTTGTAATGAGGCCCTGTGTTGAACGAGAGATACAAATGTCCTATTGATTTACTGCATTTTGCTGTTTGGGCATATTTTGGAGAAATATATGGAAACATGTGATTTATCTACTGCTGTATTGTTTAAAGTTGGTGCACTTAGCACCAAGGTTGTAATGACCTCCTATCTAATTAAAGCTGCTATGGTGTTGAGGGGAGACATGTTTCCGCCTACTGGTGTGAGAAGGAACATTTTGGAAATGGCACATAAATTGTCAGCAGGTCATGAAAAAAACAAAACAATTGATAATACCAGATCAGTGGTGGCTTGTCATGGATTTGCAAGTGGAGAGGCTAGAGATTGTCCAATATGCAAAGATACTGCTAACAGGTTTGTTGCGAGAGTGGAACCTATGACATTGATGTTTATTTCATCTGTACCTTAGGAGCAAGTACGTTTGGATATTGTAGGACAAGTGAGATGTCAAGGACCATTCATTGCGGTATTGCATTGTATTAGTGGATAGGCTTTCTCGCTGAGTGGAGATTTCTTGGGTGCAGAATATCTTTACCAGGGATATTGTGACATCTTTGGATGAAATATTTAGGAGATAATGGTATCCCTCTACCATTGTGATGGACAATGGTGTTCATCTTGTTTCTGAGGAAATGGAGACATTTCTTAGAAGGAATGGCAAAGAGAACAGAACTAGTTAAATATATCATCTGAAACCAATGGAATTGTTGAGACGTTTAATAGATTGATTAAGAATAGCATTAGGTCTGCAATTTGGGAAGGTGGCGATTGGAGGAGAGCTGCAGAAGACACAGTTGTGGCTTATAGGTTTACCCCTCATGCTACTACAGGTGTTTCACCTTTTGAGATGCTGAGAGGGAGGAAACCTGATACTAGAGTTTATCCACCTTGGTTGGGCAGGGCATGCCACAAGGATATTGATTTTGAATTAGTCAAGGAGAAAAACAGTAAGCAACAGATATGCAATAAAGTACACTTTGATGTTAAAAAGGCTGCTAGGAAATATGTGGTTGAGAGAGGAGACTGGGTGTGCATTAAACCTCATCAAGGTAGGACAGAAAAGGGTGTGAATTGGTCTGAGCCTCTGGAAGTTGTGCAGAGTTTACATGGTGCTGTAAATGTCTCAGATGGGAGAGTGTGGAATGTCAACAGAGTGTGCAGGTGCATTGGTGCAAAGTATATGGATGAGAATTCAGTGAGGATGAAATCTGGGAAAGAAGTGAAGTGTGTTTGTGAAGAGAATCACAAACAGAATCACTCTGATATGTTGGGACAAGGTCGTTCCATGGCTTGTGCTTAACGATTTTGTGGTAGACCATCATATTTGAGAGACTATGGGCCTCATTATAAGTTTGGTGGTAGCCTTGCCAGTAAAACAGGCAGGCTGCCGCCAAACTTCGGAAAAAGTCTGGCACCAGAGAATGGGCAATTACCGGGTCATTACGGCCCTGCTGGACCCAGTAATTGCCAATTCGCAGGCATCGAAATGGAATGCTCCCCATTCCCATTTGAGCCCTATAGGGCTCAATGGGAATGGGGAAGCCGGATGCACCGGCACTGCTATGAATGGTGCCGGTGAATCCGACATGATGAGCTCACGGGTGCTGCTCTGCCTGCCAAGTCAGACCTGGTGGGCAGAAAGGCACCCGCGAGCACAACTCGTAGTTTGCCGGTCCGGGAACTACGGTACCGGCAAGCTTACCAGTACCGTAGTTACCAGACCAGCAAACTTGTAATGAGGCCCTGTGTTGAACGAGAGATACAAATGTCCTATTGATTTACTGCATTTTGCTGTTTGGGCATATTTTGGAGAAATATATGGAAACATGTGATTTATCTACTGATGTATTGTTTTTGTACATATCAATGACCTGCAATATAATTATTTCATACTCTTTTTTAATTGATTTTGTTCTTGTACATAGTTTTGCGTGTTGATTTTTTGTACTGTAGAAAAAGGGAGATGTGTAGCCTTCTGTGTAATGTAACTCAGGGAATTAAGCATATGGAACATGGAATGTGATAGGAAAGATGCCATATGGACAATCTGATTGCGATGCTGTCAGACTAGCCGGTGGGTGCTATCCATATCTATATATATATTTGTGAAAGAGCGTTTGTATGTACGGGGTTGGCTGCAGACCCACAACAGTTGTTGGGCTTAAACTTTGGCATACAAGTCTGGGGTGTACTGGCGATAGTGAAATCTGACCAACCTGACCCATTTGCCCTGCACAGGGCATGTTCCATCCCTGTGCTATCAGTATACGTGATTTCGGGAGATTGATGATTTTGCGATTTCTTTAAAAATAGGAAGTTATGAAACAATAAAACATACATAAGACTATGGCAGACCCCCATGTGCATGTCAGCTACCTACCTTTCTCTATCCGTTCCTCCCCTACCTATTCTTCCTTCTGCTCTTCACTGAAATCTCTTCTTCCCCTCCCTGATCCCCTTTCCCCTCTCACCCTTCTTTCCCTCTTTCTTGTACCCTTCTCTTTATCTTCCCCTTCTCTTCTAAATCTCCCTTCTTCCTACCATTCACTTTACTCACTACTTTCTCTCCCCCTCCTTCCTTCCCCACCCCCCCTCCTCTTCTTTCTCATATGTAAAGTGTTCTACATGCTGATTTTCTGGTTTGACTCATCTTTACCGTTATTGCTTCCATGTTCCATGTTTAATGTATTTTTTGTTGTTCATTGTAAAGCACCTTGGATTAAGGTGCTATATAAAACAATAAATACAAATACAAATACAAACCCGTGCAATGTCCGGTGGTACTGCTAATATTTCACATTTCATGGAGTGATCCAACTGGGGCCTAAAATTATGTCTTTTCACATAGAGGACAAATTCCGAAATGATTATCATAAATCATTTGCAAACCTAACATTAAAAACTATAAGTTATTACTATACCACTATCATATAATAGACTCAATGACCTATCAAACATGTTATATGAGGCCAATGTCCTTCATAAAGTGCAGAAGTGCAATGATCAAAGCTATTGAGGGAGTATTAAAGAAGCGTTCTGAAAAGATTTCCTTTAGAAGAAAATTGGTAGAATTAACAAAACATACAAGATGTAAAATTCCTTTTCCATCTAGACATCTGCAATCAGGAATAATGTGTTTTGAAGACTCCATTTCTAATGCACAGAATCTACAGCAAATAGGTGGTCCTAGATCCTTATTCTCGAGCATCGGTTATCCCTTGTTCCCAACAAGTTCAAATGGAAACGCATATAAAACTCTCTCACACTAGGAGAGGGAAAATGTTCCAAATAGGGTGAAAGCGCCCCCAATTTATTACGGACCAGGGCTAAGCTTTCCAAACATTTGTTGCTGGCAAGAGCACCAACCGTGTCACACCAGTCAAGGGAAAATAGCTTCTTTTTCAGTATTTGAAGGTCGGAAATATCCATTGTCATGTTTAGAACCCACTGTGACAGGGCCTTTACATAAACCCTGACAAAAGTGTTCTCTTTCACCAGTGTCCTATTCCCAATTATCTCAATCAAAGACTGGGCTGGAAGAGTCATAGATTTCTCGCATATAAGCAAGCGCTTCCAGAGAATATCCATGTTTAATGAGACGAGGCCCTGTTTAAATCACAAGGTGACCATTGACACATACTTTAAAGAGATATGGCTGTTTTCCATACCAGTCCCTGTAAAATGATGAAATCAAACTGTTAAACCATAATCATATAGTGCCTCCTTATTTTGAATATTGGCCTAAGCCCATTCGCATTACGCAGAAAACCGTGTTTGCAAAGTTCGATTTTGGGTTAAACTTCGCTGTCATTTTAAGACTAATCCACCATTTTGATTTCAACTCATGTTCCATGATCTAAAATGGTGGACTGTGTTTTCGACTTGCAGTCGAGCCAAACAACCTTTGAGCTTTGTTAATGTTTAGGTTGACCGAGAGCTGACTGTTTAACCTATGCAAAGAAACCTTGCACTTCATACAAACTGTCATTCAGGTGTTGTCTGCGATCACAAGCCTCATCCTCGCATAAACACCAAAACAATGAAGAGTAAACTTCGATGGTATGCTTTAGCTGAACTGCATTGTAGTAACTCTTGGAATAAGGCTTACCATGGATTTGAGAACCTACAGCATCACTCTATTTTCATGGACATGTAAACGTGTTTAATCCTTTGCATAATATTGTAACATCTGTCATATGAACTAGGCACAAACTCTAGCCCACGAATTATTAACGTGGAGTGAAGAGAGGCTGGACAATATTGCTAAAATCGTATAAATATGCCTGTGTTTAGATGTCAGCACTCTCACTCCTCACTGTGTCTGCTGGTACACACTGCGAGGTGTTGTGATCCAGATAGATCCATTTTGCTTTGTAAACTGTACAGTAATAAAATATACTTGTATCTTTTCAGCCCGTGATTGGTGTATTTCATTTGTGGTACTAATCTTCAATATTTCTTTGGTCTTTTAAAACTGGCTTAGTGAATGGTATGTTTCCAGTCCATATATCAGTGCTGGGACTACTTTAGCCAAATTGGAAAATTCACGGTTATTTCAGTGAGGAACTTCTAACTTTCTCAGAAAATGCCTCATCTAAAAACCAAACGCTGTCGATTTTACCTTGATCAAGTCGACCAAGGTTTGGCATTTAGGACAAGTCAGAAGCTTAAATCCCAAATATGTTAGATCTTCTACACTTTCAAGTTCTTTCCCATTAACTTCCACCCAAGACTCTTCCATTTATTTCTACCCAAAAATGACCAAACCTTTGTTTTCCTTTCATTAATCACAAGGCGACTCAACCCTGCGCATACTACAAAGGCCTTAATTAACCTTTGGAGTCCAACGTGTGAGTGGTCAAGTCTACTGTGTGGAGATTAAACAGCAGGAGTGCCAAGATGCACCCCTGCAGTAAATCCCTCTCAGTTATTATTGATTTCATAAGGTCAACTCTCATTTTAAGCCAGACCTTTATGGAGGAATTCTCATGCTGTTGATTGAGAATACTGAGCACTACTGGGAGCAACTTCATCTGTTGCAGTTTCCACCACAACCAACCTTGGTTTATGGTGTTGAACACGATGGACAGGTCGATACTAGCTACATGTAGCACCGCCTGTCCCTGCCATCCTACCCTATGTTAAAACAAATCCATCAACGCTCCAGGCAGTGTAGTCCCAAAATTACACCTGAAGCCCGCCTGGTAGGGTTTAAGGATGGCGTTGCTCTCTGCCCATCATGAAAGGTCCCTTAAGATCAGTGCTGTAACTAATTGGCCGATAATTCAGAGGGTCTAATTTTCCCCCCTTCTTAAAGATGTTCGCTACATGCCCAGAGTGCCAGGTACTCGGAAACATTTGTTCCCTTAAGATATTCTTAAAGGGATTGAACCAATATGCCCAGTGCTCTGGTGCCTTTTTAAAAATTCTGTTAAAAAATAAACCAGGCCCAGGCACATGCAGATTATTACATTTCTTGATGATCATAAGCACATCTTCTTAGTCCAAAGATATTTCCCAAGATCCCTCTGGTACATTCTACAGTGACCTCACTGGGTACACGTCTATATGTTAGCTCGAAATGACACTCCCTTATCTCAGCCTAGATCTGATTGGACTGGACTCTACTTGGAATTTTTCATGATGGTTAAGCAACTTCCAATAATTGGCCCCTACTTTGATAATCACACTTTCGAGCATCTTTTCCCCCTTTAAATGATGGTGGGCACTCTTCCCCTGTTTACAGTTTCCCTATAAAATTGGATAAAAAGCCACATCATTTAAAATTCGGTTTTGGAGGGTTATAGATTAAAAAACCAATAGATGCCACGGCACCAGCAGTAAACTGGAACATTTTCCAACACATTTGACCACAATATATGCTACTATTATGCCAGTGTAAAACATGATGCCATGCTGACTGCAGCCGAACATGTGCCAATATATGCCAGTATAAACATATAAGAACATACTACTGTTGGCCTTGCCCGTAATGCCAATAAATATGTTCATATTCACTACATCACTGTATGCCAGTATGGACACTTAAGAATACTCATTGGCCCTCATTCCGAGTATGGTGGTAGTCATGGCGCTATTTGTGCCATGACTGTCTCCCATACCGGTACCGACTCCGGTTTGGTTCAATGGGGACTTACTGGTCCATTCCGACCTTGGAGGGACCGGTAACTCCCCATTTACCAAACCATTCCCCATTCCCATAGAGACCCCATAGGGCTCAATGGGAATGCGGAGGGAGCAAATAACGGGCCGGCTTATGCCAAGCCCATTATTGCGCCCAGGTCCCTTAACGGGTCCCGTCCTTAACACCTGGTCAGACTAGGCGTTAAGGAAAGGACCCACTAAGGGACCTCGTAGTAGGGCGATAAGGGATTACCGGCACCGGTCTCCTTACCGGTGCCCGGTATCCCTTACCGCCCTACTCAGAATGAGGGCCATTATGTTGGCTTTGTCCTTAACCCCTGGAAGAAATGGCACACTACTGTAAGAAAACTTGGCCATATGGGCTGAGCCAATATAGGCCAGTATTCCAACGTGAGAGTGCTCATCACTATCATAGCTATTTGTTCTATTACTGACTAGTGTACTTTTCGTTCCTCGCTGAAAATTCATCTTTTACACTCCCACACTTCCTGAGTGTTACCAGCACTGATGACTTGATGTATACCCACCATTATTATTGTACCGTGTTGTGATTTTAAACTGTACAGCGCTTTGGAATAAAGCGCTATATAAAACATAATAAAATACAAAATACATCATATTGGCTTTGCCCATAATGCCAGTAAAAGTGCTGTGTCACTGTATGAAAACATGGTCATACAGCCTGAACTAATACACTCTCCCATCTCCATGTAAGTACTCTCATCATGTTGGCTTTTCCCATAATTGTAGTTATGAATGTCATACAATTTTGAAGAAAAATGTCCATACTAGATGCATAAATGTAGCACCACCAACCATCATATTCACGTGGCCCAACCTGCCCGTAAAAACTGTATGCAAATACAAGAAAACATGTCCATACTGCCTGCATCAATGTAGCCCACCTACATCCCCATGTGAGAGCGCATCATGTTGGTATTGCCTATAAAGCTAGTGCAAAAAGGTTATGCCAGTCACTGGAAGAAAACATGTCCATGCTGGCTGCACTAATATAGCCCCTGCCCGAGGCTTGCTCCCTGGCCTGCACACATGCCCCAACATTCATATACATTCACACGTGCACTCATGCAACATTCACTCTGCTCTTTCATTCATCTGGACATAGATACTGACTGCCATCTTTTTCACATTCTCACCTAGTACACTACAGCTTTCCCAATGACTGCACTTTCATTCACATGCTGCACACATGCACACTTACACAGACAGAAAGCATTGCATGGAAGCATACACACATATGTTTCTGTAGTGTAGTGGGTATCACATTCCCCACACATACACACATGGGCCCTCATTACGAGTTTGGAGGCAGCCATGGAGCTATAAACTCCATGGCTGCCTCCAAACCGGGCTCCCTTACTGGGTTCCTGCAATGAGGAATAACTGAGTCATTCCAACATAGGAGGACCCGGTAATTCCTCCTAGCAGGAACCATTCTCCATTCCCATTTGAGCCCCCATAGGGTTCAATGGAAATGTGGATGGAGGTAACAATCGGCACATTACAAGTGCACGTTGTTACCTCCCTCTTCCTCTGGCGGGACCCGGTTTTACCAGGCGTCCAATCCAGGTCCCGCAAAGGGAAGCTCGTAATTGGCTCTCCCATAATGAAGCGGGCCGGGTCCCGTACCGGCCCCCTTCATTCCAGCAGCGCCAGGGTCGTAATGAGGCCCATAAACATGTTATTTTCTTACCTGCAGCTCCAGAATCCAGTTGATATCATGATGACCATACACCTCCCATGCACCATGCAAAGAGAAATCAGGAAATGGAGGAGATTCCTAGTTCCAGGTATGCACAGTGGAGCTTGAGCACTATCAAATGGATGCCCCAGGACACTGTAATGGTCAGGGAGGTGCAGGAGCACCCCCTATATTCATTTGACACAGCTGTACACAAGCCTGCTTCCACAATGGGCCATGCAAAACTGGGGAAGTTACACGCCGCAGCCTTGTATGGCCCACTGAGAATTTAAGTCTGGGGGTACTGTACTGTCTAGCGAAAATCATGTTCCCCCACACAGCCAAATGGCAGCCCAGCAGCACATTCTCAGCTGGTTAATGCAGCTTAATGAGCATTCAGTGTTTTGAATGGTCTAGCTTACTTTGCTCCTGCATAGTCTGTGTCGTGTGGGTGCCACACACGTATCATTGATGAGCTGTGCCTGCCCAACTCCCAACTCCCTAGGTCAAATTAACTGCTTAGTTAAAAATATAATGTCCCTGTTTCTAGCATCATTAGGATAAGCATGGTTGGTACCACTTCCTGTATTTTTCAAGATTTAATTACGATTGTACCAACAAAGGCAGTGGGAAAATTAAACCTATGCCATATGTGCTACTGTAGGCTTTTGCAAAACATTGCATCAATGAGGCGCTATGCCGGTTACCAGTATTTCTCTCCATGCTCTAGGGAAAACCTTGGTTCTGTTGCCAAAATGAGCTAACATGGCATTATCTGTTTGCCTGTGCTCACCTATTAGTAGTCACGGATGGGCAATCTAGTCCAAGGTTTTAATAGGGAAGAAGATGGATGAGACCCAGGGTAACAAAATGAGTGTCTAGACATGGGTCTATTTGAAATACTTTTCATCTCTGAAAGGCAGTTCATATGCAGTGAAGAGTATTCTTCATGGATAGTCCCCATTCACTATGTAAAATTATTCAAAAGTCCATAATCACTACTTTTGAAGTGAAATGGGAGGACACATCAGTTTCAAGAGCTTGTAGGGTCACCATAAAGTCCACAGATGGTACTGGATTGCCCAGGAGCATGTTGATGTTTCACTGATTTACTCATTGGCTGAGATGGAGATGGTCATGATTCTGGTTAAGGTTGGAATCAATGTCAGGGTAGACTGTCATGGTTTCCATTTGCTGTTTATATGTCTCAAGACTTACAAAGTCTCTTCTTAGGAAGTGGGTCATATTTTCAAATTCTGGCCACAGATATCACCTTTGGGCCAAAAACTGCACAAGGACATAGGTGCCACATTATATTCTGATCTTCTTTACTGGGATCAGATTCCAATTCCAAATGTTTTCCTTGGAACATTATGGCCAATATCCTATGGATATTTCCTAGCAGTGCTGTCAAGCACATGACTCTGTCAAGGTCAGCGATTGCAGCGGTCATGTATTGCTGGTTCCTGTCTGTCATATTTTTCTCCTGGGGGGGGCTGAAAATGTCGTTAATAATTAGAGCATCACAGGTGCCAAGGTTAAATGCGACTAGTGCTGGTGTATATTGCAGACCGTCTGGTTCAGTAGAAACATGGTTCTCATAACGATAACACAGAGCAAGGTACAGGCAAATCCCCAAACGCAAAAAACAGGCAAGGCAACCAGGTGGCAGAGAGTGGGTTGCAAAAGGCAGTGTCCCAGAAAGCGTGGGGGTAGAGATACAACACACACTTGCATGTTGCAGTTGTCTCTGGGGCGACTGTGCACATTCACACATGATTACAGGTTTGGAGGTTGTATATTTTTTAATAGGGGCAGCATTATTAAAGAGGGCACTGATCTCAGTTTCTTAATGTCCCAGAGATAGTTTTGGTGAGCTAATAAATCGGAATTTAACAGGGTAATTAATGGAAGGAATGGACACTGAAAACGGGGGTGCAAGCGTGAAAATCGCAGCGCACGTGTGCGAGAGCCGCGCAAAACTATCTCTGGGACAAATATACAACCTCCAAACCTCAACAGCCAAACCAAGGTTGTATCACTAATCTACTTGAGCAAAAGAAAAGCACTTTGGGCCTTATTACACGATTGTTGATGGTGGCAAAACACTCAATAATATGAAGCTACTGGGTGTTTTATCACTCTGCCAAATTATGAGCTTCATTTTTTTTAAACTCATCCGTTTGTCGATTCATGGAAGGCACTGCACGTGGCTTACCTGAGAACTGCGCTGAATCCACGTGTGGTGCACACGTCATTACGACATCCCAAAAGCTGTGCTCTAGACGGCCAGTGAAGGCGCCACAGGACAGCGCACACACCTAAAAAGGGGGTGGAACACACAGAATGGGTAACAACACGTGAAAATGTGGCTGTTACGGGGGAAGTACCACTGCTAAATCCTCGCAATGCCCACACGCGCGCTAACAACACATATTCATGGAATCGAACAGGGGAAACCCGTGCGGCACAAAAGACTCGCTAATCCGGAAACACGTACGCCAGGCGGAAGCAGGCGGGAGCGGCCCCATGCAGCATAAAAGTGCATGCAAAGAACAAACAAGCTCATACGCTACGATGAATATACCGTTCCTCTCGGCAGTGCTCCAGGGAGACCGCAGGAGGAGGAGGATAGCCAGGCCCAGCATTTATTTACCCAGGACCAGCCTTTTTGGGATGCCTGATGACCAGGTCTATGGCAGGTACAGGTTTCCACCCCATATCATCCTGGAACTGGTTGCTGAGTGGAAGGATGACCTCACATCACCCACCCTGTGCTCCCAAGCACTGAGCCCCTTGGAAGAGGTGCTCAATATACTGCATTTCTTGGCTACTGGGTCATTTCAGTGGACAAGTGCCATAGTTGGGGGCGTCTCACATGCCACGCATGACTGCACGCCCCTCAGTCCGCAGGCACATATATATGCCCAGAACACCCGCAGAAAGGCAGGCCGTCGTCCAGGACTTTTACGGGGTGGCACACTTCCCCAAATGCTAGGTGCCGTTGATTGCACCCATGTGGCTCTACATCCTCCTAGGGCCACTGAGCACATCTATCACAACCGCAAGCACTGGCATTCCATCAACCTGCAGGATGTATGTGATGCCAAGGGAATCATCACCTCTGTATATGCCAACTATCCGGGGTCCAGCCATGATAGATTTATATTCAGAATGTCACCCCTAAACCGGGACCAGGAATGCATGCATGTCAGACACAAAGAAATGGTAAACCACAACTAATGACAACCATTATCACCTACCTAGGGGACAGTGCCTACCCTCTGAGCACCTACATGATGACGCCAATGCGGAACACCACCGCACCACCCCAGGTAAGATACAATGCAGCCCATATTGCAACCCGGGGCATAGTGGAGCGCACATTCGGAGTGCCGAAGTCACGTTTCCGCCCCATTGTACGCTCTGGCGGCCAGCTGCTATATGCGCCCCCAGCAGTGTGTAGGATTATAGTGGCAGCATGTGTCCTGCACAATGTTGAAACCCAGCGGGGCATGCGGTGGACATGGTGGTGACCTCTCATCCCCAACCACATGCACGGCTGCTGTGAATGGGAGGGGAAAGGGCACGTGGTGAGACAGCCCGTACCCAGCTTGTGGCAACTTTTTTCACCTAAAATCCCACCCCTGCAGAGTGCACACAGGCCTGGCACATACCAGCTGACAATTGATGATGACAAAAGTGACAGTCAACTGTCACATCCATACCACCCTGAGATTGTTTCCCTGGAAGTGCTACATTGTGTGCATCCCTAGCTACTTAAACAGACCCAATGCTGTGCCAGTAAAAGGCACACATTCATGCTGAATGAAGGACTAATCCCTTGCAAAACAGCACACTCAAATACTGATATGTCACCCAACCCCTCACAAACCCCATCTCACCCGCCCAAGACACCATGGCATGGCATGTAATGTGAAAGCAACCAAATGAATGCACAACACATGACACAACTGTCACAAAGTGCACCGTCACAAATGGAAACAGGCCACAGACAATTCCCTCTCACCTATGAAAAAGAAACAGCACACATGAACATATACTTACCAGCATGACAAAACATGAATACAGGACCCAACAGTGGTAACGTCTGACAGTAACCAATCACAATAGTGCAAGTGTCACAACCTGACAAAGGCAGCACATCGACCCCTTCCATCTCCAGTGTGTATCTGGTAGGTAAAAGTGGCAGGGTACTGCATACAACATGAACTGTATCTGCAATGGAGACAGCCAAGGTAAGACATGAAGAAGCTACATGCAAATATGCATAATGAGCAATATGTAATACAATATACAAATCAACCATGCAGTGGATAAATCATCAGTAAACCCCACTAGGCGTGTATACACAGTTTGGACTACAGACTGGCCACACAGTGCCACCCGTGCGAGCCCATGGAAAGGGGAAGCAGGAGTCTCATATGTGTCTGGACCCCAAGCTTCAAACACAAACACAAACACAAGACAAGCCTGCATGGGCCCAGCTGGAACACACAGTGGATGCCTACGGGTGCCACACAAAGCAACACACTGTAACATGAATGCACACTAGACAAAAAAGAAGGAAATAAATAAATAAATAAATTAATTAATAAATAAAAATCAAAAATCAAAAATGGCCATGGGTCGACTGGGGGGGGGGCACCTGGGAGGGAGGAGGTGCTGGGTGCAAAATACCCTCCATGGGCTCATGGCCTGCTCAGCTACCAGATAGTGGGAGAACTGCCGTCGCTGTTGTCACCCTCTGGTGCTACATTAGAAGGTGTGCATGGTATGGGAGGCAGACCACGCAAAGCCCTGGCATGCTCCTCCATGGCAGAAAGCATGCAGGTTTGAAAGGTTTGGTTCTGCAGGATGATGGTCCGGAGATCCCCATGCAGCACCTCACGGGTAGCACAGACTTCTGCTTGCAAGGCCACACGTTATGCCTGGATCTCCTCACGGGTTGCCTGGAGCTCAGCTGAGATTGTGTGTGTTAGCTGCTACAGCTGCTGTTCTGACCTTGTACTCAGGTACACCTCAAGTGCACCCAGAGTAGCTCTGAGGGAGCTGTTTTCTTCCCTCAGGGCATCCCTGTGGGCCCGTGCCTCTGCACATATTGCTGTGCGAAGAGCCTCCAGTTCAGCCCATCGGTCCCTGTTGGCGGCCAACATGTCCTCCCTGTGTGTGTGACACGTGGACTCCGTTGCCTGCTGCTAGAGCTCCACCTGCCTTTCGGGGGGTAGAATGGAAGTGACCCCCTATCCACGGCCAAAGCCATCATCTCACATGATGCCCCCTGTTGTGCTGCAATTGCATAAATGGAGTCCTCCCACACAGTATCGCCCGGGGACACACGTCCACCGCGTTGCCAGACACGACACCTGTTGGCCCCAAGGTAATGTTCCCCTTGCTGTGCTGTACTGCCTGAGGCTGCAGGACTGCATTCCTCCTTTGATCTACTGCCTCAGGAACATGAGCAAATATTGTGGAGTGTGACCCTGCATCCGTAAGCCGCCACAGGCAGACATTCGAACACTGAATGAGCCATTGAGTGGTCTTCCCACAGTGCAGGTGCATTGGACAGAACAGCATCCATGCCAGAAACACTCACCTGCAACGGGACATTTGTCTCAATGTCTGATTCAGCACCTGAGCTATGGAGATCATCAGAGGTGTACCCAGAGACACCCGTGGACAGGATGGTCTGTAGGACTAATGGATTTTCATGCACCACCACCCCACGTCCTCCAGTGGTGCTTGGTTGGGGCTCTGAGTGCTCCTTCCCCTGCGCCATCTCATCCTCCTCCACAGCATCTAGTGCCTCATCACCTACACAAAATGAAAAGAAAAGTAATGAAGACACGCATGAACAGCATAGCTGACACACATAGGCATCACAATGTACACATCCAATACAGACAAGTCACATGACACAAACTTAGCCATGCATGCGGTGGCAATGAAGTGGAAGGGGACCCTGAAAGCAGACACTGATGACTCCAAAATGGAAAAGCAATACATGTGCTGCATGGTGCATAGCACCTGCATCACACATTAGCCTGTGAGAGGCATGGACCATCCACACACATTAAGTGTACCAAAAGTAAATCCCACAAATCAGCTTCCTCCCTTTAAGCTCTAAGGTTGTTCTTAGTATCCACCTGGCACGTACACAAACAACCTATTCAACATGAATTTAAGTGAGAACACATGGTTTTCAGAAAAATATACATATTTTAATGTTTATAAATTTGTAAAACACAATCATAATAGACAAAATCGACCTTAATGGTTCACAAATCTAAATCATTTCTCTTAAACACCATTTCATTTTGGTGTATATGCATCAAGAGACATATTGCCATATCATCAACAAATGGTTAAAATATGCCAACAGTTAATTATGTGTCTTTTATGAAGCTCCCTTTTAAGGGAGAGCAGACGTGTCAACACTTAACATGTGTTTCTAGAACCCATATACATTTTTGAAATACAGTCAAATTAGTGTTTCTTTGCATTTCCCATTGGTTCTGTCTTTAGGACACTCTTTATTTCCATCACGTAGTGACATTTAACGTGTTGCATACTAGGAACATGATGCGTTCCAAATAATCTAAAAATGTAAACATAAAACCTTATTAGTGCCATGTGTGACTTTGTGTATTGTGTCAGACTATGCAGATATACGGAGAACATATCCTGATATTTCTTTGAAGCTTAAGGGCTACTTCTAAGTAACAGTCTAGTAAAGGCAGAATCAGGGCTACTTGTCCACTAAAACATACACCAATGTACCTTTTGGCCACTTCCATATCATTTCAGAAAATAGCATTTGCTTTCATATTGTAATCTACAAAGGTATTGGATTTACCATTGTCTGTGAATGCCATACTATTTCTTACAGTCATCTCCATATTTCCATTGCTATCTTACATAGGACAGTTTTGTCATAAATCATCTCAGTTAAACCGGTAATGTTGTCTGATTACCTGCAGTTTCTTTTTTTGTCAAGCTCGTCTGTACCATCTGAAGAAGTACGAATACCCAATATCATGTATGGCCACTATTCGTTGAACCTATAGAGACATCAAAATTCCTAGTGTCAAAACAGAGGCGGGCAGGATATTATTGGCCAATTATTACCAAAAAGACTCATCCGTTTTAGTGATGGTCTAATTGTGCTTACCGGAAGACCGAAATATTTACGTCTTCTTCTCACGGCATTCTGTTCACATAAATCGGTTCTGCTAGTGTGTTTCAAGGAAACCGTATACAAACGTACCGGCGGACCTGTGGAGACAGGGTATCGTGGATCAATGATGCTCCTATTTGCTTGGTGCAATCGCCCACCCGTAACTACAAGATTTACCTTAATGGGTCCTTAATATGGCACTGTCTTATTCACCTTCCGCTAGTGCATTAGTCTTCTCGAATCGGACTGCTGTGTGTGACTTAGTCACGTGATCGGTATAAATCACGTATACAGAATGACATGATTGTGTTGTTATCTTCTTATTGGTCATTCGCAAATGGCTCACCTGACCTCAAGAGACAAGTCTGGGCAGTCTGATTCAAACAGAATTCGTTATTTACTAAGAGCGTTCTATGAATGTCTAAAATGAAACAAAGATTAAACAAAACATGGGCCGGCGTGGAGAACTTCACAGCAAAGCATCTAATTATGCTGCATATGAATTGCCCATATATACATGCTCTTCACATTATATTTCTTTGAATCTTGCTGTTCCAAAATGGCGGACGCTATCATAGATGACAAGTCTTCATGTTATTGTATTGTGGGCTAGTATCTGTTGTCAATAATGGACTCGAAACCACGATGAATCAACCAATGTTAATCCCTCTCTGATAACACAGCATATATTGTTATCTCATGTAGATCTGTATCTTGAAAGGGTACTCTCTTAATGAATAAATTACCCCCACTCTATTGCAATGATTTGGACGTCCTTCACTGTACTGAGATCAAAAATCAATTTTTGTTCTATTTTTCTCAATTTCAGGTCCTTATCTCCCCCTCTTCGCCCAATCGTTTGAATAATGAACCAATGGATATCCTCATGAGTGTGTTTAGCTAATTTAAAGTGGGCCACTAGTGGTTTTTCAGGTACACTATTCTTGACACAGGACCTGTGTTCACAGATCCTTTGTCGTATGGGTCTCTTTGTCTTACCAATGTACAACAAACCGCACGGACACTTGATAACATATATAGCCCATTTTTTTATTACAGTTTGAAAATTCTTCAATGTCCATATTTGGCCTTTCAGATCTACTTCTTTTATATTTGATGTAAGGCTACATATTGAACATCTGCCGCATTTAAAGTGGCCTACAACCGGTTGCATATTCCACAAGGTAGACTGGGTATGGTCAATTATAGAAACCACTTCTTTGTATGTGTGGACTAATTTATCACGCAAGTTCGACATGTGCTTGAACGCAAATCGTGGTTTATTAATTGTGAAGTCTTCTGTATTGATCATATCCCAATTTTTGAGTATGCTTCGCCGTAGGGCATTACTAATGGGCGAGAATGTTGATACACAGGCGATTTTATCTTCTTTGACCCTTAGTTGTTTCTTTAGACAATCTTGGGCCTCATCACGACCCTGGCGGTAAGTGAAAAACGATGCCGGTAAATGATTACCGGCATCGCTTACCGCTAGGTCCGATCATGACCCGAGAAAGTGCAATTAGCGGCATCGTAGTTAACGGTGCCGCTAACATCACCAAGCTCGCGCGCACGCAACCTCCCATGCTATAAGTACCGGCATCGCGCAAAGGTGGTGAAATCACGAATCAAGCGGACATGCTGTCAACGCCATCGCGAAGGCAGTAAAGTACCTTACCGCCATGGTGCTAAGTCCGCCATCGCGAACCAACCATAAATGGCCATGTGCAGTGTTCCCAGCTGCCACAGGTGCACAGAATCAGCACAGGTGGAGACAATACAGACTCGCCAAGAACATAAAGAGCACACCCCACCCCTTCCCACACCCAGTCACACTCCACAATGATTCCAACACGACTAGCAATGTTGGGGCTGGAGGACCTGATTGCAATGCAAGTGCTACAACTACAACAACAACAACAACAACAACAGGCAGCACAGAGGAGACGCAGGAGGAGAAGGAGGGCAAGGCAGGGCCAGCAAGCCCCACCAGCACAGCCAGTGCCACCACGCAGGCAGCCCCCAATCCCACGCATCCGAGCCAGTCCATTCAACCTCACTGCTGAGCAGATCCACACCCTGTACCGTTTGGACCGGGACACCATCACCACCATCGTGGACATGATACACAACAACATCGTCAGCATGATAGAAACACCCACCGCCATCCCCCCCTACTGAAGGTAGTGTCTGTGCTCCACTTCCTGGCCACAGGCACCTACCAGCACACAGTAGGGCACTTGCATGGATTTTCTCAACCATTATTCTCACATACGCTGATCCAAGTGCTCGATGCCCTCCTCAAGCACACAGACGACCACATTTCCTTACTACAGTCTGCCCAGGAGATTGCTAACACCAAAGTGGGTTTCCATGCACTAGCCGGCATACCTGGTTGCATTGGTGCCATCGATTGCACTGATGTGGAATTGGTGGTGCCACATGACATTGAGGTAGCGTACCGCAACCATAAACTATTCCACTCAATTAACGTGCAAATGGTATATGACTCCAACAGGATCATCACACATTGTTGTGCCCGATTCCCCGGATCAACCCATGATTCAATGGTCCTGCGTAACTCCACAATACCACGCTACATGGAGCGACATGCAGGGCCAAGATCCTGGCTACTCGGTGAGTCTCATGTCATGGCCATGGAAATGTGAAGTGGGTAGGTGATTGACGTATCAATGCATACTTTACCTGGCTGAAAGGGGGAGGGGGAGAGATGCATACTTTACCTGGCTGAAAGGGGGAGGGCGAGAGATGCATACTTTACCTGGCTGAAAGGGGGGGGAGAGATGCATACTTTACCTGGCTGAAAGGGGGAGGGGGAGAGATGCATACTTTACCTGGCTGAAAGGGGGGGAGGGAGATGCCTACTTTACCTGGCTGAAAGAGGGGGGAGTGATGCATACCTTACCTGGCTGCGAGTAGCAGAGGCAATGGAGCCAGCTCATACCCTAAAGCAGCCCAAACGTCAACTGACATCTGAACAAATAATGAACGATGTAAGCAGCCCTACCATGTGAATGAAGGTGTGTCCCAACCATGACACAACCATCTGCAAGTGCACTGTACCGAATCGGACCACATCGACCTCAACGAAATGCACCTACATGCAATGACTTCAGCCAATACACAGCACCAAACACCATCAACTGAAAGGCCAGCCCCCCATAACTGCGCACAAAGGAGGCACATGATGGACAAAAACATCAATACACCACTACATAGACACAGAGGCCCAAAAAAAATGCCTAGCAACATTAGTAGTGCTCAGTGGGGTCATCATGAGGCTGATAGCAATGTTGCCATGATGAGAGCATTGATATCACTGGACACCTGCCAGGTCAACAAAACAAACGCCATGGACTAACACAGTGGATGGGCACTCACAAGGCACTGGACCCCCCTGCATACACTGGTTGATGGCATGCAAAACAGTCCATGAGAGGAATACACATATACCGGTCACATAGTGTGACTCCATTTGTGCATGTAAATGTGGTACAAAGTAAGAGATGAATGCATGCCATGGTGGCACGTCATGATTTGAGATTTGATGTCATGACTGACACATACATTGTTGCCCACATACAGGTGATGCAGGCTATCCCCTGAAGAGGTGGCTCCTTACCCCAGTCCGGAACCCATGGAACCAGCATGAGGAGGACTTCAATTGTGCACATACACGAACCCGTGTGGTGATTGAGCAGACATTTGGCCTATTGAAGGCACGGTTTGGCTGCCTCAGTAGGTCTGGTGGGACACTCCTGTACCGCCATGAGAAGGTGGCAAAGATCGTCATGGCATGTGTCATGCTATACAATATGTGGATCAGACGGAATGTGCCCCTGCCCCCTGACGCTGAACTGCAACCACCTGACGATGAGGATGAGGAGGGTGGGGATGGGACAGCACCTCAGGGAGGCAGCGATGCACAGGAGGGACGTGACATGCGTTGGACTCTGATCAAGCAATGTTTCTAGCACACACGGATGGGGGTGTCACATGGAGATGGCTATTGGGGCACTTTGTGTGTCTGGGATATGCACACTGTGGACTGTTCACCAATAAAGCACACATATGCAATGAGCAATGTCCACACATGTGATTTGTGCTCAAGCAAAAATTGTATTGTAAATGTGAATTCAATTAACACATCCATTCCCCCTCCCCCTCAACTCACCAACACACCCACTCCCCCCTCCCCCCTCAACTCCACAACACACACCCTCTCCCCTCCCCCCTCAAATCCCCAAAACACCCACTCCCCCTCTCCCCTCAACTCCCCAACACACCCACTCCCCTCTCCCCCCTCAACTCCCCGCAAAAGTGTGTGGATGCCTGTGGTGAAGTGCCTAATGTGGGATTGTTCCACTGGGCGGCCTCTATTGGCAGCCCCCTCTCCCGGCCCCCGGGGCACCCCTGCCTGTACTCCGCAGGTTCCTGCCCGACCTGCGTACGGGGCTCCTTGGGGCAGAACTGGCAGTGGAGGAGGTACTCGGCTGCTCACTAGGACGCATGTCCCTCATTGTCTGTACAAGCTCCGAGAGCATGTGCCGCACCGCGGAAATTTCGGCACAGATATCCTTGGTGGAGGATTGTATGGCTGCCTTCACAGTCTCGGCACATTTTAGCATTTCCGCCCTTGCACCTCCACATTCGGTCACATGCTGAGTCAGGAGTGAGGACAGTTGGTGTTGGCGTGTTAAGATTTGGTCCAGCGACTGGTGGTTTTTTTGGGCATTGGATAATGCCAGTGGCATGTTCATTGGGCTGCTCCCCTCCTCCACACCTTCCACTGGGCATGGAGTGGCTGGCCAGGAGTCATCAGGGGATTGCCCCTGTGTGCCATCATCATGCAGGCTACATGGGGACAGGTAGGGGGAATGAGGGTGGGCAGTGGGGGGACATTCTACGACATCATCATCATTCCCCACATCACTATCCGAGCAAGATGCAATGGCAGCAGTCTCCCCAGTCGTGCTGCTTCCTGCAGACACAGTCCTTTCAGTGGCCACCAGTTGTTGGATGTCTGTTGCTGGTGGTACCGTGCTGCTTGCCTTGGTGCTTATCGGTGCCCTGGCCTGTGTTGTGGCCGTCGATTTTGGCTGCTGTGGGGGTTTGTTTTGTCCAGCAGAGGTGGAGGGTTGGTGTGGTGTTACTCCGGGCCTGGCCTACTTGGCAGGTGTGGTGCCAGTGTCTTCCTCGCCAAGGTCCGAATGGGAGCCTGTGGTGGAGCAAAGGAGGGAAAGTGTTATTGATGGGTCTGCGGACATTGAGCAGGCATTGTGATGACTGCCATCATTTTGATAACTAGATGGTGCACATTGGAGGCAGTGACATACAGGCTGTCTCCCTTTTGGGTGGGAGAAGCATGCAGGAATGTGGGTGCCTACAGTGAGAGTGTGCATACTGCATGTGTACAGGGTGTAGGTCAATAATGCCTGTAGGCAGTCTTCTGCTGATGTGACGAATTAACCCTATTAGGCAACATTGTGCTTCCCATGAAACTGGACTTCAGAGAGTTTTGCATGGCTTGATTTGAGGCACCTACCCGCGTCACCTGATGTCGGGGCTCCTCTCTCCATTTCTCCGACTCCCTCGATGCTCTCGATGCCAATGGTTGTGGCACATATCTCCTCCCACGGCTGCAATTTTATCGGTGAGTCTGCTCCTCCACCAGTTGCCATGTCCAGGTTTCTGTTGGCAGACAGGATACTCCTTACGCGGAGCCGGAGTTCGTCCCACATTTTCCGGCACTGTCTTGTGGTGCGGGGTGTTGTTCCAACTGCACTGACCTGCTGTGCGACTAGGTCCTATATGGCCTTCTTCCGTGCTATTGCCGGTCTGGTCATTTCTGTTGAGAATACAACGTCCGCATTTTCCTGTAGGGTTTCCGCCAACATGGTGAGCTTTTCCCTAGTGAAGTGCTCTTGCCGCAGCGATCGCAACTTTTTTTAACAACTTTCCGCATTCTGACAATGGGTGGATTTGGGTGAAGGTTTGTGGCGGGTCTCGGGGTCAGATGTGCACTGGTTGTAGAGGTTGGCAATGGATTGTGTTTTTAAAGATGGCAGCCGTGCTCTTTCCCGTTCCGGTGCGATGGCGCAACTTCCGGATCCGCTTCTTTACGGTCACTGCTAATAGCGGTCACCGCTATTTACGGTGATCGCTAATATCGGTGGGTAGGGTGGCGGTAGTGCACCTGGCACGGCATACGATGCCGGTAGGTGCCATTTTTGGGACGTTACTGGCATGGCGCAGATTACATTACCGGCATGGCGCAATGCTCGTGCCTGAGAGGTCGTAATGTACCGCTTTTAACGGTTTCTGGCCAGCATGGACACGTTAGTTGCGCCATGCCGGTAATGTCCATTACTTACCGCCTGGGTCGTAATGAGGCCCTTGTCTATTAGTGTTCCTGGCTCGTTTAAACGATCTCCATATTACATGAGGTGGGTAATCCCGTTCTTCAAGTTTTGTCGACAGGTCTTTGCTGTTTGTTTTGAAGTGTTTTCTGAGGCTACAATTCCTTATAATGCGCAAGAATTGGCCAAATGGTAAATTCTCGCGCCAACTTGCTGGATGATAACTATCAAATAATATCAGTGAGTTCTTGTCAGTTGGTTTCCTGAAGAGCGTCGTGCCCACAGTGTTGTTATCGCCTTTATAGATTTCTAGATCTAAAAAAGAAATCTTATTGACACTAGAAGTCATTGTAAAGTTAATGCAAGATTCTTGTTGCTTAGACCATATGAGGACAGGTCCAGATCTTGTGTGTTACCGGTCCAAAGCATGAAGACATCGTCAATATACCTATGCCGAGTTTTCATCAGATGTTTGAATGGGTTGCCGTCCGCATACACTGAACGGCTTTCCAAGTCATCCATATAAAGATTCGCCAGGTCTGGGGCAAAGGAAGAACCCATACGTGTGCCATGTTGTTGTAAATAAAAAGTGCAGTTGACAATGAAATAATTGTTGGTTAACGCTAGTTTGATACACTCCGTAATAAAATTGGAAGGAACCGTCTTATCTTCTCTCTTTTTGAGAAATCTGTGCATGATGTTGATGCATTTCATTTGGGGAATACTGGTGTAGAGAGCCTCCACATCAAGTGTGACTAGGAGATCTTCTGCTGTTATTACCACATTTTCCAAAATATGGATCATATGTGTTGTGTCCTGGATGTATGAGCGCATCTTTGTAACAAAGGGTCTCAAGAAGACATCAGTATAAATTGACACCGGTTCAAGGCTGGACCCAATGGCTGCCACGATTGGTCGTCCCGGCAGGCAGTTCGAATCTTTATGCATTTTCGGCAGACACTATAAAGCCGGGGTAATCAGGTTTTGTTGAATGAGGAAAGACTTCTCGTCACTATCGATCCACGCTTCTGATTCGGCATGTGTCATAAGACTAATGATCTCTTCACGGATCCTTGTTGTCAGGTCGCAGTGTAGCGGTTTATAAAACACGAGGTTACTAAGTTGATTATTGATTTCTGCGTTGTAACCTTCAATTCCCCATAACATCACACTGCCTCCCTCGTCTGCCGGTTTAATGACAAAGAGGTTATTGTCTGCCAAAATTTTCATCGCCTTTCTTTCCTCTCTTGATGAATTGCCCTTACAAGTGCTCTTCGTTTTCACCAATGCTCTCATATCACAGAGAACTTTGTTTCAAAACTAATGATCTCAGACGAGACCATAGAAGACCCAGGAATGAAACTAGATGGTGGTTTCAAGCCAGATACACTCTGTTTCCTTGGTTGTTGGCCTTCTGCATCCCGAAAGAAATATTTTAATCTTATGATATGAAAGAAATTTCTCATCTCAATCTCAGTCTTAAAAAGATTGGCTCTGTTTGCTGGTACGAAAGTCAAACCTTTACTTAAGACTTGGATTTCAGAAGCTGTTAGTACATGGGTGCTCAAGTTAAATATAGGCATTACCATATTTGTGGTGGTGGTTGCCACTGGCGGGTTCGCATCCCGTGGCTCCCTGGCTGTCGGGATCTCTGTATAGCTGGCCATCCACAAACATGACACATTCCAGCACATAGATGGCAAGTAGCATAACCATGCCAGAACTGACAAGGACACCCAGATGGGAGTTAATCACTACTGTCCCCCATCCATGTTAAACACATATAATCAAACAGAACATGCAAAAGAGTGGGACAAAACACACATGTGTCAGACACTGCAATAACACCAGTATGTTCAAATACAGTGATGGGAGGCACATGGATACATCAATGGTAGGTCACTTGGACATGACACAAGTCAATTCACATGTTGAACATTCAAACAGGGCTCAGAAGTGATCTGGTGCAGTGCATGTGTAGGTGGACAGCAGTCAATCAGCCTGATTGATGAAATCATTTGCATAAAAAGTGAACATGTGTGGGGTTTTGTGGGGGAAATCCCTGTCTGAGTGTGGTGATTTTGGGGCAGAACGGCACACAAATGTGCGTTTATCATGCAAATGATTCCATCAATCAGGCAGAATAAAGAGAAAAACTGCATTAACAATGTTGTGGCATGATGGCAGTTTAAGGGCAAGTGCAGTCATCATGTGCAAAGTGTTTGCAGCGGTCAGTAGGGATACAGTGAACCCCAAACGCAAGGGCGGGTGATGGGTTGGAGACACTACATGGGTCACATATAGCAGCTATGACTACACAGCCTGAACTGGGACTCAATCAGAACACCTCACCCAAGCAACATACACATGGTCTGGACACACACGCATGGGCACTCACCGGACATTGTCTCAATATCTGGTAGGTCTCCCACGCCTTGGATCTGATCCTCTGTGATGAACCCTCCAGCGATTGCCTCATGTTCTGTGAGTTCATCCTCCTCAGGTGGTGACCCACTGCCAGTCACCAGAGTAAAGACGTAATTGGAAGCCAACTTGTTTTTTGCTCGCTGTTTGAGGTCATTCCAACGCTTTGAGCAATCATCAGCTGTGCGCTTCACAAATCCATGGGAACTAATCTGGTCCGCGATGCACTGCCAGTGGGCCTTACGCTGAGCAGTCGTAGTCTTGCACCCTGCCATCACCAGCATGTCACGCCATGTGCCGACACATAGACCACAAGGCATCTAGCTCCACATCATTGAAACTCTGCTTCCTTGACGTGCTGGAGGGACGAGCCGTGCCTGGGGTACCCGCCTGTTCCGCAAGAGCACGCTTCTTCCTCTTGAGAAGTGGTGCGGACCCTGAGTGGCTTACGCCACTATGGTCTGTAGGGGCTGAAGCACAGGTGGACTGGCCACTGGAAGCAGACAATGGCACGATGACCAAAGGTCTCACTGCAGGCATTGGCTGCTGGGTGCTGTTGCCAGGTCCAAGTGGCACAACTGACTCAGTGTGAGGATCCGGGACCAACACTGTCCCGGCTGGGTGACCCAGAGCTGAGGTGGAGTGAGCTGCAGCTGCCCCTGCAGCCTCCTCACCCTGGCTACTTGGGGCAGCAAATGACATTGCTGCCCCAGATCCAAATGGCCTGGTGACAGCAGCTTTCACCACCACACATGGCTTGGACTTTGTGACATGGAAGTCTGTCTGTGTGTCATCCTGTGCCAGTTCGGTGACCGATTTGGGCCGGGTTAGCAGGGCCTGAGCTGGGATGGTGTCAGCTGCATCTCCCTGACCCACTGGGGGTGGGACATAGGTGTCCCTGAATGGTCCTGGACACACTCCCCTCTTGGGCCACCCTGCCCACGCTGGCCACCACTGCCACCTTGGCCACCCTGCTCATCCAGGCCACGTCCCCTAATACGGCCACCTCTTGGAGGTCGGCCACCTTTGTCTCCCTCACTACTTGGACACCTCCCAACCATGGCACTGATGTTCTTGTGCAAATGGGAGGTGCAGAAAACAATTGTCCTGGGCAATTGGAGTGAAGGGGCAGGGTACTAGATGGAATACGTACCCCTGTGCTCTTGCAATGCTGTCTGTGACCCCTGGGGAAAAATGACAGGTCACGCAACACTCAGGCATCACAAAAACAAAAACAAACATGCATGCGACCCCTCGGTAGCCTACGTGCATGGAATGAAGGACCCGCAGTACGCTGTGGCACCCAGAAACACAACAAATGCGTACAAGTGTTACACGCAGGCTACAATGACCTCTGAATAGATACGCGACACACAGGGGCAACCACAATGGAAAAATGCGTGCGGGACTCACCGTCTGCCTGGAAAATGAATGTGAAAAAGACGCACGTGTGCTTGTTGGCAACACCCCAGCCAAAAGAAGAATTGAGCTCTGCCTCAGTAAACAAGGAGTACGCACTGCAACCGGTGTGAAGTAATCACGTGTGAACCGACAAGAAGTACAAGAATCACCCACTCGCTCTCAACAAAAAGCAAGTACAAGAAAATGGTGTCCTACGCAGACCTTTAACCCCTGCCCACAAAAACGCCTTTGCGTGCCACGTCACTTGCACGCTTATGCGCTAAGGGACTTTCCTCAAATTACACGCATTCACATGTGTACGTGCTGTTTTCGCACGTGCGGATTCACTATGCACCAGTGCCGAGGAAAGGCCTGTGCACGTAATGTCACTTACGCGCTTACGCGCCAAGGTCCTTTCCTCAAATTACACACTGACATGCTGTTTTTTCACGCGCAGATTCACTCTGTACCAAGCTGGCCACACTTCAACACACGGAAGACCACGCTCCTGCGCAGAAGGCCATTTTCCTGCCACCAAGGAGCCACCTCCCATGAGCCATCTGCTGCTGCCTGCCTGCTTGCTTGCCACGTGCCCTGCTACTTGGTGCCTGCACATCAGCCATCTGCAGTGTTCCAGTTGCTGCGACCACCCCTGCTGGAACAGAAGACTCCCGACTGCTGTTCCATCGCTTCACAGCCCAGAACCAGGACCCAGTTGCCCACCCACACTTGCCTCGGGGGTTGGCAATGTCGGGCCAAACTCCATCTCGGACCAATGGTGGCCCCCCGGCAGAGAGGCAGAGGGCTGCCAGCTTCACTGCAGGAGAAGTTGGCATCCTGATGGAGCAAGTCCTGGTGCATTATGATTCCCTCTTCGGACGACCACGCGCTGACAAGGATGGAGGGAAGAGGATCTGGTTGGACATCGTGGGTGCCATCAACGCGGAGGGGGTGGCAAACCGCGACCTGAAACAAGTCCATAAGTGCTGGGAGGACTTCAGGTCCAGGACCCTCAGGAAGGCCTGGTGCCTCTTGGACGCAGCAGATGCAGTGGGGTGCCGGGTCCGCCTTACTACCGACCAGATGAGGGTCCTGGAATGCATTAACCCAGTGCTTCACCTCCAGGCCCTCGAGAGGCAGACCCGTCTGGAGTCGAGCGGTAAGTGTCCATGCATATTCATTGGACACAGTGCATGTTGAGGTGTGCCAGGAGTGTGCAGCTTGGACATATGTCTGACATGGCCCATGTATCGATGTTTATGTGCAGGGATATGACCGTGCTGCTTTTGAGTCCAGTCATGTGTGATGCACATCAATGGTGTATGTGTTCCAAAGCATGACGCACAACTGCATGTGAAGATGCACACATGTTTGCATGCATGAATATGTACTCAGCCATGTTTGGGGTGTGACACATGGATGCTCGTCACGCCTTCATGTACGTGCATGGTGTACATATGTGTGTGTCTGTTTGGGGGGTGTGACTGTGAGATGCCATGGATGCATGTGACACAGACATGTATGTACCCGATTGGCAGATGTGACATAGTTGCCGATGATTTCACTGTGACAGGTGGTGGAGATGTACAGATGCATGTCTGTCTGGGGGCGTGTGTGCATGTGTTCGGCACTCACCATGTTGCTTGTGCCGTCATGCCAACCTTTGGATGTTCATGCAGTTGTGTGGGTATGGATGCTGCTGCCTGCTGCACGATTCCTGTTAATTTGTGCATGTGTGTGGGTTCAAATGGTATGATTGTTGGGGAGTGTGATGCCATCTGTGAAGTTTGACACTGCCACTCATGTGCAACTGTCATGCGTGTATCAGACCATTGTACAGTGCCCTGATGCCTGTGTTCTATCTCTCCCTGTCTGCAGCGTCGACTGATGAAGAGGGCAGAGACGGTGCTGTGGAGCACAGCGGCAGGGATGCCACCGTCAGCCGGAGATGCAAGGCCCAGCTTCTCTCCGAGGTAATCATATCTTCCGGGACCGAGGAGTCTGGTGCCGCGCCCACGGCCACAGCTGCCGAGGGAAGGTCCAAGAGGCAGAGGTTGGAGGTGGACCCCTCGGAAGGGGCAGCTGAGCCCCCACAGGGGCCTACAGAGGAAGATGGCACAGAGTCATCCAGATTGGTCGGGGGTTTGGTTGAGGAGGATGCCATGACAGCCCCACGCACAGGGCCTGCAAGGGGGGATTCCACTGGTGCTAGTGGTGCGGTCCAGGGTCAGGGACAGGAGGCAGCACAGGCTGCCGCAGAGGTGCCTGTGTGTAATCCTGTCCCCGATCCTGTGACTGCATCATCCGGCACCAGCAGGGATGCCTTTGTCCAGACCCCTTTTCAGGGAGGGGATGCGCAAACAACAACTGGCCTTCCTCTCCCTGCGGATGTGGCAATCGGTGACTGGATTGAGCCTGTCCTAGCTGGTGTGGCGTTGTGCGAACGTGGTATTCGGGATGACGTGCAGGGTTCTCGTGAGGACAATGCACGTCATTTTGAATACCTGTTTGGGTGCGTCGCACTACTAGGACAGGCCGTCGGTACTGGGTTGCTCTGTATGATGGATCTTCTTGAGACCCCCTCCTCAACTGAACTCCCTATGTGCCAGTCATCCTCCGTGCCATCTTCCCACCCAAGTACCACCTGGGCCCCCTATGGAGCTGCCCCTGAGCCAGTGGCCAGGCTGGTATAGGACACATCCCTGCCACAGTTGGGAGTCAGAGGTCCAGCAGGGGTGGCCACCCCACCAACTGGACCCCAGCAAATGGAGGATGTGCAGGCATCAACAAGCAGGGCACATGCACGACGGCACCAGAGGATTCCATCATCCTGGATGCCGTTGTGGTGCCAGAGGCAGTTGCATTGGAGGCAGCAGCAGTCTCGTTGTGGGAGCCATCGTGGGTTGGGGTCATCAACATCCTGGGGGCAGCCATCGGCCGGCAGGCAGGAGGACCCAGGATTGGGATTGTCTTCCTTGTGGCAGCGGTTGGGCCAGCAAATAGATGCAGAGCAGCGGCGGATGGAGAGGGCAAGGCTCACAATGGTGCCCGTCACTGGGGGTTGGGTGGGGGGGACATGAGTCGGGGCCTGCTGGCAGGTCCCCGTCATTGGTGGGGGGGAAATGAGTCAGGGCCTTCTGGCAGGTGCCCGTCAATGGGGGTGGGGTGGAGGGACACGTGCCAGGGCCTGCAGACAGGTGCCCATCAATGGGGGTGGGGCGGAGGGACATGTGTCAGGGCCTGCTGGCAGGTGCCCGTCAATGGGGGTGGGGTGGGGGACATGTGTCGGGGCCTGCTGGCAGGGGCCCGTCACTGGGGGTTGGGTGGGGGGACATGAGTCGGGACCTGCTGGCATGTGCCCGTCACTGGTGGGGGGACATGAGTCAGGGCCTTCTGGCAGGTGCCCGTCAATGGGGGTGGGGTGGAGGGACATGTGTCAGGGCCTGCTGGCAGGTGCCCGTCAATGGGGATGGGGTGGGGGACATGTGTCGGGGCCTGCTGGCAGGTACCCGTCACTGGGGGTTGGGTGGGGGTGACATGAGTCAGGGCCTGCTGGCAGGTGCCCGTCACTGGTGGGGCGGACATGAGTCAGGGCCTGCTGGCAGGTGCCCATCAATGGGGTTGGGGTGGAGGGACATGTGTCAGGGCCTGCTGGCAGGTGCCCGTCAATGGGGGTGAGGTGGGGGACATGTGTCAGGGCCTGTTGGCAGGTGCCCGTCACTGGGGGTTGGGTGGGGGGGACATGAGTCGGGGCCTGCTGGAAGGTGCCGGTCACCGGTGGGGGGGACATGAGTCAGGGCCTTCTGGCAGGTGCCCGTCAATGGGGGTGGGGTGGAGGGACATGTGTCAAGGCCTGCTGGCAGGTGCTCGGCACCGGTGGGGGGGACTTGTGTTGGGGCTCACAAGTGCATGGTGCCATGTGGCCTGCCTGCAGGGCATGGTCAGGGTTTGCATGGGCCCCCCCTGTGGTGTGGGGTGCCTGTGGGGCATGGTCAGGGTTGATGGGCTTCCTGAGGGGCATGACCAGGGGTGTAGGGGGGCCCTGTGCCATGGGTCGCCTGCAGGGCATGACCAGGGTGGATGGGCTGCCTGCGGGGCATGCCCAGGGGTGTAGGGTGGCCCCCTGTGGTGTGGGCTGCCTGTGGGGCATGGGGAGGGCACACCTGTGAGGGGCTGCACTGCCAATTTGCATGTAAAGCTCACTTGTGTACCCCGGAATACACCTACCCGCTCCGGCCAGTGAAATAGCATGTAAAGCTCACTCGCATACCCCTGAATACACGCACCCCGCTCACGCCAGCGAAATCGCATGGACAACTCACTCGCATACCCCGGAATACACGTACCCCGCTCCCGCAAGCAAAATCGTGTGTAAAGCTCACTCACGTACCCCGGAATACACATACCCCGCTGGCGCCTGCGAAATCAGGTGGACATCTCAGTCGCTTACCCCGGAATACACGTACCCTGCACCCGCCTGTAAAATTGCATGGACAGCTCACTCGCGTACCCCAACATACATGTAACCCGCTCTTGCCAGAAAAATTGCATGGACAGCTCACTCGCGTACCCCGGAATACATGTGTCCCGCTCCCGCCAGCAAAATCCTGTGGACAGCTCACTTGCGTACCCTGAAATACACGCACCCCGCTCGCGTCGGCGAAATCACGTGGTAGCTCACTCGTGTACCCCGGAATACACGTACCCTGCTCCCGCCAGCGAAATCACGTGGACAATTCACTCATGTACCCCGAAATACACGTACCTCGCTGGTGCCAGCAAAATCATGTGGACAGCTCACTCGCGTACCCCGAAATACATAGACCCTGCTCCCGCCAGTGAAATCGCGTGGACAGCTTACTTGTGTACCCCCAAATACACGTACCCCGCTCCCACCAGCAAAATCGTGTGGACAGCTCACTCATGTACCCCAAAATACACGTACCCCGCTCGTGCCAGCAAAATCACGTGGACAGCTCACTCGCGTACCCCCAGATTCGTGCACCAGTGTGGTGTGGAGCCACATTCTCCCCTTGCAGGCAGACTACACCAGAGGCCCCCCAGTACACCCCTGACCATGGCCCACAGGCAGCCCATCACCCCTGACCATGCCCTGCAGGCAGCCCACACCACCGGGACCACCATACACCCCTGGGAATGCCATGCAGGCATCCCATCCACCTTGACCATGCCGTGCAGGCAGCCCACACCACGAGGGAAGACCTTACACCCCTGGGCATGCGCCGCAGGCATCCCATCCACCCTGACCATGACCTGCAGGCAGCCCATCCACCCTGACCATGCTCTGCAGGTAGCCCACACCATGGGGACCACCATACACCCCTGGGAATGCCATGCAGGCAGCCATCTACCCTGACCATGAACCGCAGGCAGCCCATCATGCCTGACCATGCCCTGCAGGCAGCCCACACCACAGGAGACCACCATACACCCCTGGGCATGCCCCACAGGCAGCCCATCCACCCTGACTATGACCCACAGCCAGCCCATCACCCCTGACCATGCCACTATTTACCCCTGGGCATGCCCGCAGGCAGCCCATCATCCTTGACCCGTAGGCAGCCCACACCACAGGGGGACTTTTTCCACACAATTTGCCTGACGCAGGCTGAGTACGCGTATTCAAGGGGGTGCGGGAGTTGATTTTCATGCCTTTCGGCTGCTAAAAGCAGGGTACGTGTATTCAAGGGGATGCGCAAGTACATTTTCATGCGTTTTCTCTGCCGCGAGCGGGGTACGCATAGTTTTTCACGCGATTACAGTGTAGGGGACCTGTAAACTGGTCCAGGGTTAGCGCAACCCTTTGCGCTGTATTGGGAATTTCTATGGCTTTTCCCTGCGCAAGGGGTGTTCTTGGGGGCGTAACTGGCACTGCAGGATGTTTGCTGTGCCACGGCTGCAAATGGTTTTGGACATCCATGAATACCCGGTGCGCCAGAATGCTGTTTAACGCACACGGCTGGCACACTGTGGGATGTATTTACCCATGCATCCGAGCCCTACCTCAAAACTGTGCAGTATTGACATGGAAAACATCATGATGGCCAGAGCTTCCCAGAAAACGCACAGGGAAATGCATGAAGAATAGGCTGCCCCTCATTTTTGCCGATGTTATGGGAACAGAAGGACACTGCCTAAAACCACCAGTGGACTACCCACACAGTAGTCTGAAACCATTGGGAATGGCAATGCTGATTGCCAAAAGCAAACCCATAACTGTTGGGAATTCATTTTCTTAAATCCCAAAAAGGGGTGCGGTACCAGTACTCACCACTATCCAAAAGCCGGCGTTTTAAAACCACCAGATTTTGTAGAAAACTGAATAAATGAACCCAAAACATGCCAATGAAAGACATTTTAAGAGGTGGATCCAATGTAAAGTTATATTCTGAAGTGACTTGAAGGTTTATAACAAGACTGGCTGAGCTGTGGATTTCAGCAGTTTAAGTAAATTTGGACTGAGAGACACTAAAAAAATCTAAGAGGGTAATTCATAGAATTTCGCAGAAAAGTGTCGCAAGCGGCTGGCGCAGAGTGTCCGCGTGCGATTGTCTGCGCCAGGCACGTGCGCTAAAACCGATTTCCGCGCACAGCGTATTCATGGATTTTAGGCTCCCAAACCAGCCGTGGCGCAGAGTATCGCAGCGACCCTGCAGCAGCGCCAGTAACGCCCCCAAGAACGCCCTCGCGCAAGGAAAAGCCATCAAAATCGCTAAATCATCGCAAAGGGCTGCGCTAACCCTGGACCAGTTTACAGGGCTGCCAAACAAGGAACGCAAAGCGGGTAACGTTCATGTCAGGGGTACGCAGGAAGTTTTACACGCGATTAGCCAGGGTACGTGTATTACAGGGGTACGCGGGAAGTTTAACACGCGATTGGCCAGGGTACGTGTATTAGAGGGGTACGCGTGAAGTTTTACACGCGATTAGCCAGGGCACGTGTATTACAGGGGTACGCGGGAATTATCACACGCGATTTGGCTGGGTAGGTGTATTACAGGGGTACACGGGAAGTTTTACACGCGATTTGGCTGGGTACGTGTATTACAGGGGTGCGCTGGAATTATCACACGCGATTTGGCCAGGTACGTGTATTACAGGGGTGCGCGGGAATTATCACACGCGATTTGGCTGGGTACGTGTATTACAGGGGTGCGTGGGAAGTTACACACGCGATTAGGCTGGGTGGGTCCTCACAGGTGTTCCCTGTACACCCTCCACGGCCCCTGCAGGCAGCCAACAAAACAGGGGACTACCCTGCACACCTGCTCATGTCCCCCTGCACCCCCACCCCCCAGCCACCAGGGGCACCCTCCACCAGGCCCCCACCCATGTCTACCACCACCCCCACCCCCAGCCACGAGGGGCAGCCTCCACCAGGCCCCCACCCATGTCTACCACCACCCCCGCCCCCCAGCCACCAGGGGCAGCCTCCACCAGGCCCCCACCCATGTCCCCCTGCACCCCCACCCCCCAGCCACCAGGGGCAGCCTCCACCAGGCCCCCACTCATGTCTCCCTGCACCCCCATCCCCCAGCAACCAGGGGCAGCCTCCACCAGGCCCCCACTCATGTCTACCACCCCACCCCCACCCCACAGCAGTGCAGGGGCACCCTCCACCAGGCCCCCACTCATGTCTCCCAGCGTGCTACGTGTATTTCAGGGGTGCGCGGGAAGTCCCACTCGCGAATACCCTGGGCGCGTGTATTTCAGGGGTGCGCGGGAAGTTCCACACGCGAATAGCCTGGGCGCATGCATTTCAGGGGTGCGCGGGAAGTTTTACACGCGACTTCAGCAGGGTACGTGTATTACAGGTATGCGCAGGAATTATCACACGCGATTTGGCTGGGTAGGTGTATGACAGGGGTACACGGGAAGTTTTACACGCGATTTGGCTGGGTACGTGTATTACAGGGGTGCGCTGGAATTATCACACGCGATTTGGCCAGGTACGTGTATTACAGGGGTGCGCGGGAATTCTCACACGCGATTTGGCTTGGTACGTGTATTACAGGGGTGCGTGGGAAGTTACACACGCGATTAGGCTGGGTGGGTCCTCACAGGTGTTCCCTGTACACCCTCCACGGCCCCTGCAGGCAGCCCACAAAACAGGGGACTACCCTGCACACCTGCTCATGTCACCCACCACCCCCACACCCCAGCCACAAGGGGCACCCTCCACCAGGCCCCCACTCATGCCCGACTCATGTCACCCACCACCCCCACCCCCCAGCAGTGCAGGGGCACCCTCCACCAGGCCCCCACTCATGTCCCCTATCACCCCCACCCCCCAGCCACCAGGGGCACCCTCCACCAGGCCCCCACCCATGTCTACCACCACCCCCACCCCCCAGCCACCAGGGGAAGCCTCCACCAGGCCCCCACTCATGTCCCCTATCACCCCCACCCCCCAGCACTGTGGGGCACCTGCCAGCAGGCCCCAACCCATGTCACCCACCACCCCCACCCCCCAGCAGTGCAGGGGCAGCCTCCACCAGGCCCCCACTCATGTCTACCACCACCCCCACCCCCCAGCCACCAGGGGCAGCCTCCACCAGGCCCCCACCCATGTCTCCCACCACCCCCACCCCCCAGCAGTGCAGGGGCAGCCTCCACCAGGCCCCCACTCATGTCTCCCACCACCCCCACCCCCAGCCACCAGGCGCAGCCTCCACCAGGCCCCCACTCATGTCTCCCACCACCCCCACCCCCCCAGCCACCAGGGGCACCCTCCACCAGGCCCCCACCCATGTCTACCACCACCCCCACCCCCCAGCCACCAGGGGAAGCCTCCACCAGGCCCCCACTCATGTCCCCTATCACCCCACCCCCCAGCACTGTGGGGCACCTGCCAGCAGGCCCCAACCCATGTCACCCACCACCCCCACCCCCCAGCAGTGCAGGGGCAGCCTCCACCAGGCCCCCACTCATGTCTACCACCACCCCCAACCCCCAGCCACCAGGGGCAGCCTCCACCAGGCCCCCACTCATGTCTCCCACCACCCGCACCCCCCCAGCCACCAGGGGCACCCTCCACCAGGCCCCCACCCATGTCTACCACCACCCCCCAGCCATCAGGGGAAGCCTCCACCAGGCCCCCACTCATGTCCCCTATCACCCCCACCCCCCAGCACTGTGGGGCACCTGCCAGCAGGCCCCAACCCATGTCACCCACCACCCCCACCCCCAGCAGTGCAGGGGCAGCCTCCACCAGGCCCCCAATCATGTCTACCACCACCCCCAACCCCCAGCCACCAGGGGCAGCCTCCACCAGGCCCCCACTCATGTCTCCCACCACCCCCACCCCCAGCCACCAGGCGCAGCCTCCACCAGGCCCCCACTCATGTCTCCCACCACCCCCACCCCCCCAGCCACCAGGGGCACCCTCCACCAGGCCCCCACCCATGTCTACCACCACCCCCACCCCCCAGCAGTGCAGGGGCAGCCTCCACCAGGCCCCCACTCATGTCTACCACCACCCCCAACCCCCAGCCACCAGGGGCAGCCTCCACCAGGCCCCCACTCATGTCTCCCACCACCCCCACCCCCAGCCACCAGGCGCAGCCTCCACCAGGCCCCCACTCATGTCTCCCACCACCCCCACCCCCCCAGCCACCAGGGGCACCCTCCACCAGGCCCCCACCCATGTCTACCACCCCTCCCACCCCCCAGCAGTGCAGGGGCACCCTCCACCAGGCCCCCACTCATGTCTACCACCACCCCCACCCCCCAGCCAACAGGGGCAGCCTCCACCAGGCCCCCACTCATGTCTCCCACCACCCCCACCCCCCAGCAGTGCAGGGGCACCCTCCACCAGGCCCCCACTCATGTCCCCTATCACCCCACCCCCCAGCAGTGCAGGGGCACCCTCCACCAGGCCCCCACTCATGTCTCCCACCACCCCCACCCCCCAGCAGTGCAGGGGCAGCCCCCACCAGGCCCCCACTCATGTCCCCTATCACCCCCACCCCCCCAGTCACCAGGGGCAGCCCCCACCAGGCCCCCACTCATGTCCCCTATCACCCCCACCCCCCCGGTCACCAGGGGCAGCCCCCACCAGGCCCCCACTCATGTCCCCTATCACCCCCACCCCCCAGCAGTGCAGGGGCAGCAGGCAGTCAGGCAGCAGCAGGTGGGAGCGTGCTCGGGCTCTGGGGGGCAGTAGTTCGGCCTTCCGGGCAGGAGCGTGGTATTCCGTGTGCGTACGCGTGGCCAGCTTGCTACGGAGTGATTTTGCACGTGAAAATCCTGCACGTCAGCGTGAAAACTGAGGAAAGGCCCTCAGCGCGTAAGCGCGTCTGTGACGTGACCCGCACAGGTGTTTCCCACACAGCACGTGATGACAGAGCACACGTGGAAAGACTGCACGTCAGAGTGTAATCGCGTGTGATTGGTGGAAATGGCCCTACACGCAGAAGTGACAAAGCGTGTGATTGGTGGAAATGGCCCTACACGCAGAAGTGACAAAGCGTGTAATTGGTGGAAATGGCCCTACACGCAGAAGTGACAAAGCATGTAATAGGTGGAAATGGCCCTAGCGCGTACACGCCGCCGCGTAAGTGACGCTGGACGTGTGGGCCTGTATAAAAGGTACGTGTAGAACACGTTTTCCTTGTACGTGGAGAGCGAGTGGGTGAATTCTGTACTTCTTGTCGTTTCACACGCGATTTACTTCACGGCGTTTCAAGTTCGTATTCCCTGTTACCTCTGACAGCTTTTTCTCTTTTTTCTCTTTTACTGGTTTACCTGGGCCTGTTCCCTCAAACAGTGTTCCCTTCTACTGTTGTCCTGTCTCCTCAGACAGCGGACAAATCTTCTTTTGGCGGGGGTGTTGCCAACCAAACGTGCTCCTTTTACACGCTCGTTTACCTGGCAGACGGTGAGTCACGCACGTATCTAACATCTGTGCTTGCCCCGTGTGTAGCCTACCCCTTCAGAGGTCATTCTAGGCTGCGTGTGACACGCATACGTTCATTCTTGTGTTTCTGGGTGCCACAGCGTAGTGCAGGTTTTTCTTTCTGCACACGTGGTCTAGGAGGGGTTGCATGCACGTCATCTCCCTTTTTTGGGCCTCCTGTGCGTTGCGTGACCCGTCATCTTTCCCCAGGGGTTACATTCAGCCTTGCTAGAGCACTAGGGTACAATTACCATATGGTACCCAACCCCTTTGACCCCCAATTGCCCAGGACAATAGTCTACATCCACTCCCATACGCACATTAACATCAGTGCCATGGCTGGGAGGCGAGGATTCCGTAAGGGTGGCAAAGGTGGAAGAGCCACAAGTGGTGGCCGTGGTGGATCCGGTAGGGGACGTGGTCGTAACTTGCAGGGTGAGCCTGTCCCCCCATGTGTGGAGGACCAGTCACGGGCACCCATAATCCCCCCTCTCCCCCCCTCCCATTGAGGCTGATGTGGCTGACACCATCCATGCTCAGCCCTTGTTGGACCAGCCCATTGTGGCACCAGACCTGGCTGACTCCATGGCTGACTTCCAGGTCAGCAGGGCTACGACACGTGCACTGGTGCACGTTGATGCCATCATGCCACGTGGATCTGGGGCAGCAAGGTCATCTGCTGCACCAAGGAGGCAGGGCGGAGAGGCTGCAGGGGCAGCTACGGCTCCACCCACCCCAGCCCTCACACACCCAGCCAGGACAGTGTCGGTCCTAGTCCATGCTGCTGACATTCCCCCTGACACCATCACACTAGAGCCAATGCCTGCACCAACTCCCATGCTGAGTGTGCAATCCCACACTCCTGATACAGAGTCCACCAGGGCTCCTGCTCCTAGTGTCCAGAGCGGCGCAGGACACTCAGGATCACCACCACCTTCCAAGCGGAAGAGGAAGAGTGCTCGTCCGGCACAGGCTGATGCCCCAGACACGGCTACACAGTCCGGCCCGTCCAGGAAGCCCAGCTTCACGGATGACGAACTGAATGCACTTGTCGAGTATGTGTACGGACATGACAACGAGATGGTCATTGTTGCAGGATCCAAGACCACACCTGCACAACGCCAGGCACACTGGCAGACCGTTGCGGACATCGTAAGTGCCCTTGGAATCGTGAGGCGCACAGCCAATGATTGCTATAAGCGCTGGAATGACCTAAAGCGCAGGGCAAAGAGTAAGCTGGCCTCAAGTCATGCCGCAACTCTAGTGACTGGAGGTGGGTCTCGAGTAGTAGAGATGGAACTCACTCCACATGAGTCAGTCGCTGGGACCTACGTCACAGAGGAACAGATCCAAGGCGTGGGAGATCTGGCTGATTACGAGGCATTGTCCGGTGAGTGCACATGCATGTGTGTGTCATCCATGTGCATGGTGTGTGTGTGAGGGCTTCTGTTCGGGTGCCAGGTGAGAGTGTGTGCGCCTGAGTCGTATGTGTCAGCCATGTGCTTCATGCAATCCTTCCTGCGCAGCTGCATTTGGCCATAGCAGTATCCCTTCTGCCAACAGTAGACATCTAGCCCAACTGCACGCCAGTTGCCCTTGAAGTGTCACCTTGCCACAACATATTTGCTTCTTTTTCACTGTTCATTCAGTCAGTTTGTTTGCATTCCACCACTTTCACTAGGCATGTCGCTGTCCACTAGTCACATGTCTGACATGGGTATGGTAAAGTGGAGTGACTTTGTTACCTGGATATCATTTGTACACACATGTCCCTGTGCAATTGGACCATTTCAGACTGGCAGCTCCAGGTGAAAAATCTGACCTGTTAGAATTAGAAAAGCAATTACATGCGGGAACTGGACTGAATGAATAGGTGCTGCCCTCCTCTCCATCTTCACTCAATAGCAATGGTACATGCCATCTGTGTGATGGCATGTGTGTTTCACCTGCCAATCACACGCCAATGTGTGATGCCACTGCCAGGCAGCATGCAGAAAATGTATTCATCTTCCATCTTGGTGTCATCAGTGTGTGCCATTTGCCTGCACTTCATACGCAGTGAGGGTGCATGCATGGGAGGGTTTTAGTCATGTGGGACATGTGTCAATCAAGTACTGGTTCTCTTGCTTCTCAGCCCTCAATGTGTGCCATGGTGCTAATGCCTGTTTCCATTTCTTTGTTTTCATGTCTTTGCAGGGGAAGACGCACCTGATACTGCTGGGGTTGTGGAGATGGTGCAGACCCAGGAGGGGTCCGAGGGCCGACCAACCACCAGTGAGGGACGTGGTGTGGTGGTGGGGGAGAACCCACAAGTGCTGCAGGTCGTGCTCTCAAGGGGTGTCTCTGGCTGCACCTCCCCCGAGCTGTACTCAGGTGTTGATTCGGATGAGACCTACGTGCCGTCGCAGGTGAGTGTTCCAGGGAGGGATTCTGTTCTGTCTCACCCACCTGCACCAGGGTCAGAACCCTCCATGGGGATGTCAGTGTTGGCAGCTACGCCTTCGGTGGTTACGGATGCAGGGTCACACTCCGCGACATCTGATCCTGTTCCTGGGCCAGCAGATCAGAGGGGGAATGCAGTCCTGCAGCCTCAGGCAGTGCCGGCACAGCAAGGCGCAGTTCGCCTTGCCCCAGACAGGTGTGGTGCCCGCCGACATGGTGGCCGTACGCCACCTGGCAATACCGCATGGGAGCAATCCATTTACGGTATGGCAACCCAACAGGCTGCATCATCCGAGATGATGGCTCAGGCCATGGATAGGGTGGCCACTTCCATTGTCCCCCCAGAAAGGCTGATGAGCGACTAGAGCAGGCAACCGACTCCATCTGCCAGTCACACAGGGAGGACATGTTGGGGTCCAACAGGGACAGGCGGGCGGCAGTGGCGACTCTGCAGGAGGCCATCTCCATTGAGTCCCAGGGCCACAGGGAAGCCCTGAGGCAGGAGCTCCTTCACCTCAGGACGACTCTTGTTGAGCTTGAGGCTTCAACACACCAAAGGACAGAACAGCAGCTGGAGCGTCTCACCTGTACGCTCTCAGCTGAGATGCAGGCAACGAGGGCGGAGGTCCGGGCATCCCGTGAGTTGTTGCATGGGGACCTCCGCACACTCATCCTCCAGAACCAGACCTACCACACCCGCATGCTTGCAGCCATGGAGGAGCAGACTAGGGCCTTGCGTGGGCTGCCTCCCATAGTGCAACCACCTCCAGATGCAGCTGCACAGGGTGATAATAGCGACAGCAGTGATACTCCCACAATAGAGTAGCCGTGTGGGCCATGAGCCCATGGAGGTGTTTTATCTTCCCAGGATCCACGCAGGTGGGTTCTGGTGTACATCCTGTCCTCGGACCCCCTGGGTGGCCTCCCCAACCCCCCCCGGGCCCATCAATGGCCATTTTTGATTGTTTCTTATTTTTATTTCTATTTTGATTTCTTTTATTCCCAATTTTTTTGGGACGATCTGTTGGCTTCCGTGGTTCCTGTGGGCATACGCTGCATTGTGGCTGGGCACATGCAGGCTTGTAATGTATTTGGTTCAGATGCTTGGGTTTGAGTCACACACACCCCTCCTGCTTCCCGTTTCCATGGGCTTGCAAAGGGTGTGCCCAAGTGACAGTGAATTACACAGTGACGTTGGACTCCCATGAGCTGTGTGGGCAGTCTGTAGTCAATACTGTGTATACATTCCTAGTGCATATTGCTGTTGTGTTGTACACTGCATGTTGCATTGATGTGTAACTCTTCTTCTGTGTCTACCTCCCAATTTGCAGGTCCCTTCCTCATGTCCACACAAGGACCTCTAGTCTGGAGATGGGGTCCATGTTGGCAGCAGTGCACCTACAACTCTACATGGTGACAACACTGCACAGTTGGTAGTGGTGGGAGTGCAGGCATTTCCAGGTGGTGAGACTACTAATATGTAACATTTGTGATGTCATGTTAATGGTACTACGTGCTCAAGTATGTTGTTGGTCTGGCATTGCTGTGAGCATTTCAGGTGTTGCAGGTTTCTAATAGTGCCACTGTACATAGTGAGACTGATGTCATGTTGTGGGGATTACTTTGTTTACCTGCAATTAGCATGACATGGCACGGTGTGTCGTGTGGCGGTGCTGGGGTTGGGTTGGCTGACATGGCACTGTCCTCTTGTTGCATTTTGCAAGTGGGTATTCATTTTAGCTGCTTCAATGTGTAACTTCACAAAACTGCATTGGTGGTGTCTGTGTGGGTAGGGATGCACACATTGTGACACTTCCAGGTGAACAATCTCAGGCTGACATGGTATACCCGGTTCATTCTCCAGACATTCAGGATCAGTGTCAGGTTGAGTCATCATTGATTGTCAGATGGAATGTGCCAGGGCAGTGTGCACTCCACAGGGGTGTGATTTCTATGTGAAGTAATTAGCCACTAGCTGTGTACGGGCTGCCTCCCCCCGTGCCCTTTCCCCTCCCATGCACAGCGGCTGTGCATGTGGTTGGGGATGTGGGGCCACCACCATGTCCACGGCCAGGCCCCGGCGTGTTGCAACGTTGTGCAGGACACATGCTGCCACTATGATCCTGCACACTACTGGGGGAGCGTATAACAGCTGCCCGCCAGAACGGTCAAGGGAGCGAAAGCGTGACTTTAGCACTCCGAATGTGCGCTCCACTATGCCCCTGGTTGTAATGTGGGCTGTGTTATATCTTACCTGGGGTAGCGTGGTGGGGTTCCGAATTGGCGTCATCATGTGGGGGCTGAGAGGGTAGGCACTGTCCCCTGTGGAGGTGGTGATTGGTATCATTGGTGGGGTTGTGACCTTGCTCAGTATCCAACATGCATGCATGTGCAGTGGCATACATACTCACCAAGCAGCCATGTATCGCCATGCCGCCCAGCTTCTAGGTCCCGGCTTAGGGTGGACATTCGGTAAATGAAGCTGTCGTGGGTGGAGCCGGGATAGTTGGCATATACTGAGGTGATGATTCCCTTGGCATTACATGCTACCTGCACGTTGATGGAATGCCAGTGCTTGCGGTTCCTATAGATGTGCTCAGATGCCCTGGGGGGATGTAGAGCCACATGGGTGCAGTCGATGGCACCTAGCACTTTGGGGAATCGTGCCACAGTGTAAAAATCCAGGGCGGCAGCATGCCTTTCTGCAGGTGTTCTGGGCAGGTATATGTGCCTGCGGACTGATGGGCGTGCAGTGATGATGTTCAAGACCTGGTGTAGGCAGCGTGACTGGGTGGCCTGTGACACCCCACCCACTATGGCACTTGTCCGCTGAAATGATCCAGTGGCTAAGAAGTGCAGTACATTGAGGACCTTCTCCAGGGGGCTGAGTGCTTGGGAGCACAGGGTGGGTGATGTGAGGTCATCCTCCCACTCACTCACCAGGTCCAGTATAATGTGTGGTGGAAACCTGTACCTCCCATACACCTGGTCATCAGGCATCCCGAAAAGGCTGGTTCTGGGTGTGAATATTCTGGCCCTGACTATCCTCCTCCTCCTCCTTTGGTAGCCCACTGCCACTGCTGCTAGGAACGGTATGTTCATCGTGGCGTCTGAGCTTGTTATTGTTAAAGTCCGCAAATTTATGCTTTGCGCGTGTTCTAGGCGAGCGTGTGACCCGCGCACCCCTGGAATCCAGTTCCCAGTCCAATAGCGTGTGGAAATTCACACGCACCACGGGATACAGCGTGTGACCCGCGCACCCCTGGAATCCAGTTCCCAGTCCAATAGCATGTGGAAATTCACACGCACCACGGGATACAGCGTGTGACCCGCGCACCCCTGGAATCCAGTTCCCAGTCCAATAGCGTGTGGAAATTCACACGCACCACGGGATACAGCGTGTGACCCGCGCACCCCTGGAATCCAGTTCCCAGTCCAATAGCGTGTGGGAATTCACACGCACCACGGGATACAGGTTCGCTGACGTACTTGCGTGTGTAAGTGCCCGCGCACCCATTAAATACACGTACATAGGCCAATCGCGTGTACGCGCACTTTTGTCCAATTACACGCGATGACACTCTGACGTGCAGTATCTCCACGTGTGCCCCGTCATCACGTGCTGAGTGGGGAACACCCGTGCGGGTCACGTCACAGACACGCTTACGCGCTGAGGGACTCTGGTCCAATAGAATCGCGTATGCGTGCTGACGCGCTTACGCGCTAAGGGCCTTTCCTCGGATTTCACGCTGACGTGCAGGATTTTCACGTGCCAAATCACTCCATATCAAGCTGGCCACGCGAAAACACACGGAAGACCACGCTCCTGCCCAGAAGGCCGAGTTACTACCCCCCAGTCCCCCGAGCAGCCTCCCACGTGCCATCTGCTGCTGCCTGCCTGCCTGCCTGCCTGCCTGCCTGCCTGCTGCCACCGTGCCCTGCCATTTGGTGCCTGCACATCAGCCATCTGCAGGGGTCCAGTTGCTGTGTCCACCCCTGCTGGAACTGAAGACTCCCGACTGGGATTACATCGCTCCACAGCCCAGCCCCAGGACCCAGTTGCCCATCCACACCTGCCTCTGGGGTTGCCATGTCGGGCACTTCCACATCTGGCACCAGTGGCAACCCCAGGCCAGAGGGGCAGAGGGGCACCAGCTTCACTGTCACCGAAGTTGGTGTCCTGGTGGAGCATGTCCTGGGGCAGTATGATGCCCTCTTTGGATCGTCCCGCGCCAGCAAGGAAGGACGGCAGAGGATCTGGGCCGACTGTGTGGTTGCCATCAACGCGGAGGGGGTGGCAACCCGCGACATCCTGAAGATCAAGAAGCGCTGGGAGGACTTGAGGTCCAGGACCCTTGTGAAGGCCCGGCGCCTCGTGGAGAGGGGCCGGGGCCGCATGAGTTCCATCCAGATGAGGGTCCTGGAACGCGTACGCCCAGCGCTCCACGCCCAGATCCTTGAGAGGGAGGCCTGTCTGGAGTTGAGCGGTAAGTGTCCATGCATTACTGTGTGAGACAGGGCATGTTGCGGTGTGCTGGTTCTATGATACTTGCCTGTATGTGTGCCATAGGCCATGTATGCATGTATGTGTGCAGGGACATCATGGTAATGCATGTGCGACCAGTGATGTGTGATGCACATGGTTGTTGCATGTGTTGAAATGCCGCATGGGGAGCCCTATGCAGATTTTGGACATGAGAGCATGCCAGTCTCTGTACCTGGACATGGGTGGGGGTGAGGGATGGGTGCTGATGCCAGGTACATATATGGTAGCCATGTCTGTGTGCCTGACCTGCGTGTCTGTGACTTGTGCATGCCATGGATACAGTAAAGCAGCCAAATTACCCTTGTATCCGCTGTGTTTGGTGTGTTTGGGGCCAGATGGATGTGACTGAGGTGAAGTGTGTGCATGTGATAGGCATGAGCCATGATGCATGTGAGTTACATATCATTGAATGTTTCAAGAGTCCATTGGACATGCATGGAAATGTCCATGGCATGCACCATGCCTGTTACTGTGTGTGTTTTGCCTGGACTGACCCATGTGTTGTGGAGGGACATGATGGAAGTGTACTTTGACAGTGGTTCTCATCTGCTATTGCTTCCTGTCTAGGGGACCATTGTACAGTGCCCTGATGCTTGTGTTCTTTGTCTCCCTCTACGCAGCGGCTAGTGAAGAAGAGGGCGGAGACGGCGCTGTGGAGCAAGGCGGCGGGGATGCCCCCACGGCTGCAGCGGAAGGGGTGGGTGAGCCCCCACAGGGGCCTGCTATGGTGGGAGACGGTGAGGAGCCATCCAGGTTGGTGGTTTGCACAGAGGAGGAGGAGGCCCCCACTGGGGCACACATGGGGCCTGGTGGGGGCATCCCTGCTGGTGCAAGTGGTGCAGTCCAGGGCCAGGGGCAGGAGGCAGCACAGGTCACCGTGGAGGGGCCTGTGCATGTCGCTGTCCCTGACCCTGTGAGTGCACCACCATGCACCAGCAGGGATGCCCCGTCCCAGGTCTGTCCGCATGTAGAGGGGATGTCCATGTCACCTGACTCCCCTCCACCTGCGGACGTGGGAACCCCTGGCCGTGCGGAGAAGGTCCTGATTGGGGTCGCGATGCGCACGGCTGTGATTCGTGATGCCGTGCGTGCTTCCCGGGAGGAGCACGCACGTCATCACGAAGTGCACCGTGCCGACGTGGCCCAATTGGGATCGGCCATGTTCGGGGGTTTCCTGCATGTGTTGGCCAATGTGGCGGCCCTCTCCTCCTCTGTGCAGGCTATCCACCAGTCGTTCTCCTTGCCGTCTTCCAGCCCAGATGCCACCAGGGCCCCCTGTGGACCTGCCCCGACCAATGCAGCCAGCTCGGTGGGGATCCCATCCCTGCCACAGTCGGGAGTCAGAGATCCAGCAGGGGTGGACACCACAGCAACTGGACCCCAGCAGATGGAGGATGTGACGGCATCATCGGGCAGGGCACGTGCACGACGGCGTCGGTGGTTTCCATCAGCCTGGATGCCGTCGTGCTGGCACAGGCAGTTGCGTCGGAGGCAGCAGCAGGCTCAACGTGGGAGGCATCATGGCTCGGGGCCATCAACATCAGGGGTGCAGGCATCGGCCGGAGGGCAGGAAAACCCTGGAATGGGAGTGGCTTCCGTGTGGGAGCGGTTGTGCCAGCGGATAGGTGCGGAGCGGCAGCAGGCAGAGGAGGAACGGCTCACGATGGTCAGGGCGGGCTGAGTGCCTCGAGGGTCTTCGCAGGGAGTTTGAGCTTGACACTGCGTTATCCCTGCGGGACCTCGGGGCCAGGGAACATGCCCGCCTCCAAGCCATTGACCAGGAGTTCGATGATGCCCTGGCCCATGACAACAACCAGTGAGCCGTCCGAATAGCCCGCTGCCTTTGTATATAGTTGTATAGTTAGGGTTAGGTTTCCTTTGTTTTTTTGATTTTTTTTTGGTTGCGATTGGACAATGCACCACTTTTTTGTATATAGTTCAGTTTTTAGTTAGTAGTCATAGTTAGGTTTAATTTGGTTGGGCTCATGGACCCAGGATGATCTTCTTCATGGTTCTTCATTGGCTTATTTTAATTTTTCAGATTATTTTCTTGGACATTCATCTTGTTTTGTTTGATTTGCTTTGTGTTTTTTCTTATTTCATTTCCATTCTACTTGCTGTTCAATACATTTTATTTTTGATTCTTCAATGTGTCGTATCATCTCATTGCTTTCAGGCATGTCATGTTGGGTGTTTTGTCATTCACTTGCAGCCATTGTGTGTGACAGACATGTGTTCAATTGCATTATTTAAATTGGGGGTGTAACATGTAATTGCCTTTGATATGTGGGTGGGTGTGATAGTTGGTTGGGCCTTTTGGCAGGGGAGGATGGGCATTACGGACATGATTGGGGAATGTTGGGACCCAGGTGCAGGGGGGCATGGATTGGACATGGGTGGGGGCCTGCTGGCAGGTGCCCCACAGTGCTGGGGGTGTGGGGGTGGTGGGTGACATGAGTGGGGGCCTGGTGGAGGCTGCCCCTGGTGGCTGGGGGGTGGGGGTGGTGGGAGACATGAGTGGGGGCCTGGTGGAGGGTGACCCTGCACTGCTGGGGTGTGGGGGTGGTGGGAGACATGGGTGGGGGCCTGGTGGAGGCTGCCCCTGGTGACTGGGGGGGGTGGGGGTGGTGGGAGACATGGGTGGGGGCCTGGTGGAGGGTGCCCCTGGTGGCTGGGGGGTGGGGGTGGTGGGTGACATGAGTGGGGGCCTGGTGGAGGGTGCCCCTGGTGGCTGGGGTGTGGGGGTGGTGGGTGACATGAGTGGGGGCCTGGTGGAGGGTGCCCCTGGTGGCTGGGGGGTGGGGGTGGTGGGAGACATGAGTGGGGGCCTGGTGGAGGCTGCCCCTGGTGGCTGGGGGGTGGGGGTGGTGGGAGACATGAGTGGGGGCCTGGTGGAGGGTGACCCTGCACTGCTGGGGTGTGGGGGTGGTGGGTGACATGAGTGGGGGCCTGGTGGAGGGTGCCCCTGGTGGCTGGGGTGTGGGGGTGATGGGTGACATGAGTGGGGGCCTGGTGGAGGGTTCCCCTGGTGGCTGGGGTGTGGGGGTGGTGGGTGACATGAGTGGGGGCCTGGTGGAGGGTGCCCCTGGTTGCTGGGGGGTGGGGGTGGTGGGTGACATGAGTGGGGGCCTGGTGGAGGCTGCCCCTGGTGGCTGGGGGGTGGGGGTGGTGGGAGACATGAGTGGGGGCCTGGTGGAGGGTGACCCTGCACTGCTGGGGTGTGGGGGTGGTGGGAGACATGGGTGGGGGCCTGGTGGAGGCTGCCCCTGGTGACTGGGGGGTGGGGGTGGTGGGAGACATGGGTGGGGGCCTGGTGGAGGGTGCCCCTGGTGGCTGGGGGGTGGGGGTGGTGGGTGACATGAGTGGGGGCCTGGTGGAGGGTGCCCCTGGTGGCTGGGGTGTGGGGGTGGTGGGTGACATGAGTGGGGGCCTGGTGGAGGGTGCCCCTGGTGGCTGGGGGGTGGGGGTGGTGGGTGACATGAGTGGGGGCCTGGTGGAGGCTGCCCCTGGTGGCTGGGGGGTGGGGGTGGTGGGAGACATGAGTGGGGGCCTGGTGGAGGGTGACCCTGCACTGCTGGGGTGTGGGGGTGGTGGGAGACATGGGTGGGGGCCTGGTGGAGGCTGCCCCTGGTGACTGGGGGGGTGGGGGTGGTGGGAGACATGGGTGGGGGCCTGGTGGAGGGTGCCCCTGGTGGCTGGGGGGTGGGGTGGTGGGTGACATGAGTGGGGGCCTGGTGGAGGGTGCCCCTGGTGGCTGGGGGGTGGGGGTGGTGGGAGACATGAGTGGGGGCCTGGTGGAGGGTGACCCTGCACTGCTGAGGTGTGGGGGTGGTGGGTGACATGAGTGGAGGCCTGGTGGAGGGTGCCCCTGGTGGCTGGGGGGTGGGGGTGGTGGGTGACATGAGTGGGGGCCTGGTGGAGGCTGCCCCTGGTGGCTGGGGGGTGGGGGTGGTGGGAGACATGAGTGGGGGCCTGGTGGAGGGTGACCCTGCACTGCTAGGGTGTGGGGGTGGTGGGAGACATGGGTGGGGGCCTGGTGGAGGCTGCCCCTGGTGACTGGTGGGTGTGGGGGTGGTGGGTGACATGAGTGGGGGCCTGGTGGAGGGTGCCCCTGGTGGCTGGGGGGTGGGGGTGGTGGGAGACATGAGTGGGGGCCTGGTGGAGGGTGCCCCTGGTGGCTGGGGGGTGGGGGTGGTGGGAGACATGAGTGGGGGCCTGGTGGAGGGTGACCCTGCACTGCTGGGGTGTGGGGGTGGTGGGTGACATGAGTGGGGGCCTGGTGGAGGGTGCCCCTGGTGGCTGGGGTGTGGGGGTGGTGGGTGACATGAGTGGGGGCCTGGTGGAGGGTGCCCCTGGTGGCTGGGGTGTGGGGGTGGTGGGTGACATGAGTGGGGGCCTGGTGGAGGGTGCCCCTGGTGGCTGGGGTGTGGGGGTGGTGGGTGACATGAGTGGGGGCCTGGTGGAGGGTGCCCCTGGTGGCTGGGGGGTGGGGGTGGTGGGAGACATGAGTGGGGGCCTGGTGGAGGGTGACCCTGCACTGCTGGGGGGTGGGGGTGGTGGGAGACATGAGTGGGGGCCTGGTGGAGGGTGACCCTGGTGGCTGGGGGGTGGGGGTGGTGGGAGACATGAGTTGGACATGGGTGGGGGCCTGCTGGCAGGTGCCCCACAGTGCTGGGGGGTGGGGGTGGTGGGGGACATGAGTTGGTGTTCATTAGTTCAAGGAGACATGTGCCTTTTTTCTGGGGGGCATGCCCATGGTGGGTGGGCTGCCTGCGGGACATGACCAGGGATGCAGGGTAGTCCCCTGTGGTGTGGGCTGCCTGCAGGGGCCGTGGAGGGTGTACAAATCACATGTGGAACTTCCCGCGCACCCCTGAAATACACGCGCCCAGGCTATTCGCGTGTGGAACTTCCCGCGCACCCCTGAAATACACGCGCCCAGGCTATTCGCGTGTGGAACTCCCAGCGCACCCCTGAAATACACGCGCCCAGGCTATTCGCGTGTGGAACTTCCCGTGCACCCCTGAAATACACGCGCCCAGGCTATTCGCATGTGGAACTTCCTGCGCACCCCTGAAATACACGCGCCCAGGCTATTCGCGTGTGGAACTTCCCGCGCACCCCTGAAATACACGCGCCCAGGCTATTCGCGTGTGGAACTTCACGCGTACCCCTGGAATACACGCGCCCCCAGGCTATTCGCGTGTGGAACTTCCCGCGCACCCCTGAAATACCCGCGCCCAGGCTATTCGCGTGTGGAACTTCACGCGCACCCCTGGAATACACGTAGCCCGCTCCCCCAGGCCTGATCGCGTGAGGAACTTCACGCGAACCCCTGTAATACACGTAGCCCGCTACCCCAGGCCCGATCGCGTGAGGAACTTCACGCGAACCCCTGTAATACACGTAGCCCGCTCCCCCAGGCCCGATCGCGTGTGAAATATCACGCGAACCCCTGAAATACACGTAGCACGCTCCCCCAGGCCCGATCGCGTGAGGAACTTCCCGCGCACCCCTGAAATACACGCGCCCAGGCTATTCGCGTGTGGAACTTCACGCGCACCCCTGGAATACACGTAGCCCGCTCCCCCAGGCCCGATCGCGTGAGGAACTTCACGCGAACCCCTGTAATACACGTAGCCCGCTCCCCCAGACCCGATCGCGTGAGGAACTTCACGCGAACCCCTGTAATACACGTAGCCCGCTACCCCAGGCCCGATCGCATGAGGAACTTCACGCGAACCCCTGTAATACACGTAGCCCGCTACCCCAGGCCCGATCGCGTGAGGAACTTCACGCGAACCCCTGTAATACACGTAGCCCGCTCCCCCAGGCCCGATCGCGTGTGAAACTTCACGCGAACCCCTGATATACACGTAGCACACTCCCCCAGGCCCGATCTCGCGAGGAACTTCACGCGAACCCCTGTAATACACGTAGCCCACTCCCCCAGACCCGATCGCGTGTGAAACTTCACGCGAACCCCTGAAATACACGTAGCACGCTCCCCCAGGCCCGATCGCGTGAATAACTTCACGCGAACCCCTGTGATGCACGTACCCTGCTGAAATCGCGTGTTAGACTTCCCGCGCACCCCGGTATACACGCACACGTATTTTTTGTCAGCAGGTGTCCGTGTTTGTGGGTACCCCTTTGCACGTCATTTTTCCTGGAGGGCCACAGTATGGGACATTCATCATGGCAGTATATAGGTGCTATTTGTTGGCGCACCTTTTGGCGCACATTTCTTACAGCCGCAGAGACGCTACCGCCTGCTTTCTTGTGGCGGTCGTGTTTGTGCCTGTGCGCTGGTTTGAGCGTGCGCTTTTTTGCCCTATTCTATTCCATGAATACGTGTTGTAGGCGAGGGTGTGGGCGTTCCGCGCACTTGTGCCCTGTACTTCCCCCGTGACGCCCATGTTTTGGCAAGTTGTTCCCCATTCCGAGTGTTACGCCTGTGTTCCGCCTACTTTTGTTGCGTGCGCCGCGCTATGTGCGAATTTCGCTGTGGCCTGTGCGATTTTCGCTGTGACCTGGCGCACGCTGTTAGATGGCCTGTGCGCCAACGTGCGCCGCGCACTTTTTTATCGCACATCCGCTGGTTTTCTCGCGCACGGCCTTCCATGAATCGACGTGCGATGCTTTTCGTGCGATTTTCGCAATTGCACTGCGATTTTCGCTATTCCACTGCGATTCGCACGTTTTTGCCCACTTGCGCCGCGCTAATTATTCCATGAATCGGCCTGTCAATGTTTAAATTGACTGAGTGACCTACTTTGAGTGTCACATAGGTTGCAATTGTTTAAATGTCATAGTTTTAAACTTAGAATCAGCATTCTAGCTGCATATGTGAAAATGTTTAGTTTTATTTGAATGCAGAAACTGGGGAACAAAAAGTGACATTTTATCTGAAACCTGGCTTAAGGAACTGAATTCTGCCTGGCAACTTCCCCCATCAGGAGTGAAACTTGAGTCACAGCTGTGTTCCCAGGCCTAGCTGCCCTTTTGCTGCTCACACCAAAAGGGATATGACACTTCCCTGATTGAATTACCTGGGCTCTGCAGGAAATTGAACAAAGCCCTGTCTTGACTCAGGCAAATGTTTTATGGCGGGAGTCGTAAATGGAGATTTCTCCTGGAAGCACAGGGGAGGGGCACTGCCTGTGAGAGCAAGCTGGCTTGGCAGAACTGGAAAAACCAGAAATTCAACCTTGTGCTGGAGGAAAACCACACCCCTTTGGGGCCAGAACATAACTCTAAAAAGATGAATAACTCATAGTACGGACATGTGAAAATTTTATAAATGACACCATAATTCTTGTGATTTTTCTGCCCACATTTTTAGAACCGGTGGCATGTTCAGGGGGGTTTTAGCGGAAAAGAGGATATTCCTCAAAATGTGTGCATGTGAAAAATCTGACACTTCATCAACTAATGTCCATACTCCTTGCGCACATGTGTGTAAATTTGGGTCAATGTCCGGAATTGCAAACCAGTTAAAAAAAGTGCAAAATATCGCCATTTCTGAATGCAGGCCCCCAGGAAGAGCAGCGTTGGAACAGGGGATACCTCCTGTGATATGTGATGGGTGCATGTAATTTCAAACCACTGTGTAGCTATGAAATATGTATTTGGTTCAAATCTAGATTTGTGTGCAAGTTGACAGGAGGAGTGGACTTTCTGCAGGCTGTAAAATGACATCACTCTGACACAACTTAGCTCCCCCAATCAGGGGAGAAATGAAAGCTTGGCCAATGATAAGTGGAGAGGGGCTGGCTAGCGATGCTGCTCACACACACCCATTTTAAAAACACATAAAAGCAGAGAGACAGGACAGATAGGGACTTTCAAATCCATTTGCAGCTGGAAGCTCTGCCGGGAAAATCCATACTTTACCTCCATCAATCTCCAGAGAAAGCTGTGCAGAAAGATCCAGACTTTAAATCCCTCAATCTTCAGAATCCAGAGAGAGAGCTGACCCAGATCACTGTTAGCAGAACCAGAGAGAGCTGACCCAGATCACTGTGAAGTGCAGAGATCAGAGTCCCGTCCAAAACCTGACCAGATCCGTGGCAAGGCATATTTCTAAATATATTGTGAGTACATAGCAGAACTGTGCAGAACCAATCTCTTAGTTAAAATAATATAATCCAAGCTATTTTAATCTAAGTAGAACTGCCTCCTAACTGTCACCTGTCATTTGCAAAGCTGTCACCTGTCATTTTCTAGTTGCAAGCTGCACTTGTCTTTGTGAACTTTAAAATTTCAATCTGAAAAACGACCTTTATTTAATCGCTCATATCTCCGCGACCGTTTGTGCTAGAGACTTGCAGTAACTTTCATCTGGAAGCTGAGATCCTAGGCTTTCCTAGGACCCCAAATAGTGATAGTCCCTGTAGTTCCTCTGTAATCGCGCCCGGCGCATTCGCGAATTTTGCCGCGATTTGAAAATTTCTCCACTTGCAAAAAGATAGCTGCTTTTGCTTTCCTCTGAAAAAAATCGTTTGCCTCATAAAAACTATCCCTGAATCATTGCAAGAGTGAGCCTGGACTAATATTAACTTGATTTCAATCACCCTGAACCTCCTAGAGGGAATTAAAAGCATTTTAGCATATTTTTTTCCTACATTGCCAGCACATTTAAAAGCATTTGGGCCTGTGTTTTCAACTTCTGTAGTCTAAGTTGCTGGGCGAACTGAATTACATTTGAATTGCATTTCTGAGAATTGTGTGCCTTCCTTCCATTTTCCTGCATTGCATAAAAGGGGGGGGGGGGTGAATTGTCCAAGGAAGTGATTACATTGTCTTTTGCTGAAATCCTATCAAGTTATTTTCTGTACTGCATTTCATTCCACATTGCATCCATTTGAAACCATAAAAGTATTGTTGCTATCTTATCCATTTCATGTCAACTCCTTAGTGATTATCAAGAAGTGTGCTAGTGCCAGATTCTCCGTTGTTAATCTTTATCATACCAGATTAAGTGTGCTATTCAATTATTAATTTATTCTAAAGTGTGATATATATACCTATTGTTTAAACTATCAATTAAACCTTTTAACTTGCAAAACAGAACTACTTCTTGGCTCAGTGGGGTCAGGAGGATTCCAAGAGAGGGGTGTTATATAGGGGTAGTCATCCAGAACGCATGAACTGGACATAAAGATATATCAATAAGGGTTTTCATTCAGTATTATAGACTAGGCGTTGACTTAGCTGTAGTGTTGAATTGAATCCTCTTACAACACGATGGCGCACGCTGCGCTGCCCGCGTGTGCTACTTCTGAGCTGAATTCTATGAATTACCCCTTAAGTGTTAGTAGTCATTTGAGTGTTTCAGGCATCATCATCAGTCTCCAATTACCCTTAAACTGAGACAAGCCTGATCGCTGTGTATGGTTATGACGTAACCAATTGGCCTCTGGACTGAACCATGGTTATAGGATTGGTGTAAAGCTAGGGACCAGATAATCAGTTGTAGAAGTAGAATATAGAATAGGACACAGCTAGCGATGGTAACATTCTGGGAACATTCCAATGCTTCTGGATTAGAAATGTTTCTAGTCAGATTTTGTATTTTTTTTTATTTATTTACACTCAAAGTGGGTATTGAATACAAATATCCGAGGGGAAGTGAGAACCAGTTTGCTCACCAAGCTAAGCCAGCCTGAATTTTAACATACGTGATACCCATATCGTCTGCTTTGTATAGAGTAAAAGCTCTGTTGGTGTCCCCTCTCATCTCTTAGGTAGGTCAAAACTGCAAACATGTTTTGTTGTACAAGACTTAGTACATGCCTGTAAATCATTTCAAATCCTCCATTATGTTTAGCAAGAAGATCGGCAGTGATCATTTGTTGTTTTTTTAATTTATTTTTTTATTAATTTGTTTAGTTGCATGACAACTTTCCAAACATGTGTAAACATAAAATTTATTTCATTAAAATTCATTTCATTTTAGTTCATTTCATTTATAATAAAACTATCAATTAAACTGACACTTAAGGTTTAAATTTAAAACATCATTATTCACCTTCAGCCTTCCTACTTTGACTGTGGTCAGGCACTGTGATTTCTAAAAAGTGGACAATTGCTACTTTTACCGATACTCTTGGGCATGAAAAAACCAATTGGCAAGTTTTCTGAACATTTAAATATGCCGTAAAATCAAACAATCTTTGAGAAAAAAAAATTGCGAATCGCAATCAAAGCAGGACATTGCACCAATAAATGTTTCAATGTTTTGGGTTCACAATCATTTAAACAATAGCGGCAATGTATTAACTCTTTAGGAATTATTCTCCTTTGCACCAGTACATCGCGCGTATGCCACAAATTAAGCCTGAAACGCATATACTGACTTCCAATGCATGGTGAGGGACATTTAATCAGATATTCAGCCAATTGTCTATACCTTTTTGTCCCAAGCAATGATGTATCAAAGTCCTTATATTGTGCACAGATCTCCGCATTCTGAATCCAATCAAATTGGAAGAGTTTGATTTTTGCTCGCCCAGGGTTATTCATTAGTAATTCCAAATCAATAGATGCTTCTGTCATAGAATTGTATGTTATTTTGCACGAGGTTTTTGATAGTGTGTTGCAGTTTGATAATAGATGTTTAGCTACTATGCTCAACACATTGTGCATTTGAGTACTCAGTATACATTTGCGTAACAAGGAACACATTTTCCATAACAATTGGGAATACAGAGAGAGTGACCCCAGTTCGTATCGGATCAGGGGTAGAGGGGTGCAGTTGGGCAAATTCAATACTTTCTTCCAAAAACTGGCTTCCAGTTTGTTCCACTCCTCTTTTTTTTTATAACACAAAAGGCCTCCATGCCATATATTAAAATTGGTGTTACTTTCATTTGATAAAATGACAGGACATGTTTAAGTGAAAATTTCCCAAACCTGTATGCTAATATTTTAGCTTGTGATGTTAAAACTCGAGGTTTAGACTCTAGTTCACATCTGTGGTGAATTTGGTTAATTGTATTTGAAAACATTATGCCTAGATATTTGTAATGATCAACTACAGTCATACTTGTATTTTGAATTCTCCATGGGCCTTCTTGTTTTCTTTTTTTTAGATGGTCTCGGCTTACATACTACCAACTGTGATTTATTGATGTTTATGATCATGTTATTCTTTTTGGTGTATGCATCTAGAGCTTGTAGCATATTTTGCAGCCCACTAGGGGTTTGAGACATAATTACCAAATCGTCGGCATAGAGTAGGTATTTTATTTTTTGGTTGCCTAACTTTGGTGTGTCACAGATAATACTAGGGAATATGTCACCCATATCCAGAATGAAAAAATTAAACAAAAATGATGCAAGAGAACATCCTTGTTTCAGACCTCTCTTCGTAGCTATTATTTCAGATAAATGGCCCCCATATGTTAGACGTACTTTCATTGTAGTATTCGTGTGGAGTAGCATAACCAAGGTTAATGTGGAAACAGGACACTTAGGTTTTTTCAATTTGTTGTATAGCATAGTTCTGTCAATCGAATCGAATGCTGCCTGAAAATCGATAAATGGCAGGTATAATGGTTGGTCCTTTTCTGCGTATTGCTGTTTTATCGAGTTTAGGCATAAGATATTTGGCACTGTGCCCAACCCCGACATGAAGCCTGCTTGAAATGGATCATTTAGATGCTGCGCTGTGGTCTATTTGTTTAGTTCTTTCAATAAAAGTCTTCCATAGATTTTGCTAGGGATGTCAAGCAGTGAAATGGGTCCATAACTAGTCGGCAGTTGACGATCTCCCTTTTTAGATGGGGGCACAGTTATGGCATGAGTCCAACTATTTGGGATCACTTGCTCTTAGTTTATAGCTATGAAAATGTTGTACCATATAGATGTCCAAAGTTCCGGTTGTGATTTCAGCTGGTAGTTAGATAACCCATCAGGGCCAGACGCCTTTGAATTGCTTTCTGATTTAATCAAGAGCCATATATCCTCTTGATCAAATTCTAAGTTGAATTTGTGCATGGACTTGTTACCCTCTGGGCATTCACTACCCTGTGGAGCGGCATAGAGTTTTGTAAAATGCTGTACCCATTTTTGTTCATTGACTGCATTCACTTGAATTGCTACCTGTGAGCCAACCGTTGCCTGATTAATGATTGACCACATTTTTGCTGTATTTTTAGTGGCTAAAATGCTCAGCATGTTTGCACCATCATTTTGATACAATTGGGCTCGATGTTGTTTTACCCAATTTACATATTGACTTTTAGCCTTCCTGAGTTGAAGTGCCTTTTGATCCGGTGGGTTACTAGCTATGCGCCTCACTTTGGCTCGATATGCTCTTTTTTTCAATTTCAATTCTGGATCAAATGAATGTAAATGATGTTTGGCTATTAATTTTACAAATGTTGATTTGGGCTGCTGGAAAAGTTGCATTGCATTACCATATTCCGGTTCCAGATGGCCCCTACTCCCACTTCCCTAGAGAGCGAATTTGTCAGAAATTTGTTAAAGTGCTGTAAACTCTCCTCAGACCATTTAAGACGTTTCATCCCAGGATTGACACATAGGTGGTTTCCTTGCTGAGTATTATTGCAAATTGTTTTTTGATCCTCATTCCCCCAAGTCATTGCCGAAATGTTGTGGTCACTTTTTTCTGAGTGCAGCACCTCAAAGCCTACTACAACTGAAAATAAGTTCTCATTTACGTATATGTAATCTATTATGAAGTGATTGCTCCCTCGTTTCCATGTGGCATGAGGTGGCGTATCTGTTTTGAATGCCCCATTAAGCATACAGAGGTTTCGATGTTTCGTAAATAACTTCCATCTGTGTATTTTAAGTTTATCACGTTGCGTTTTACTTTCCCAACAGTTAATATTAAGATCACCTGCCATTACTACATAGGACACTGTGGTGTCAGTTTCAAATAAATCCAAAAGCATGGCCAAGTCCTGATAAAATGTAGTTTCTGTTATTGCCATGCTATTCCAAAATATATTTAGAATTGCATAAACAGTATTCCCAAAGACCACCTTCACCATGAGCATATGATTATTTGGCATTGCCCATAATTCTGATGATGTTACTTTCATTGATTTCATGGCAATTAGAAGCCCCGAGGATGGTCTTCCAGAGGAATGTTTAAATGCAGGGTTTAAATAGGTATCATGATTATCCCACACCGGAACTGATGTCAGCCATGTCTCTTGCAGTAATGTGATGTCTATAGACCCTAAATTACTATCATCATTGTTGAGTAAATGGGCAAACCCTCTTGTGTTCCATCTTGAAAGTGTAGCTAAGTTTTGTTGATTTGATCTGTCTAGTTAACATGGCTTCTGGGAGCATTTACATTGACAAGTGTTAGGCATTTGTTGTCTTGTTTTTTCCTTCTTCTCTTGAGCTGCGTTTCTTCTATGGTCAATCACTTGATCTAGTTCAACACTTTGCTTTATATTGATGGTTAGTTCAGGGTTTAACTCAAAACCCAGGTTATATAGAGCTTTTTTTGATGACCACATTACGTTTTGGACGACTCAGGAATTTAGCCAGAGTCGAACTGAGTTGAACTTTCCATCTTTGGTAAATTCTACACAGTCGATATCAGAGGATGTTATGTCCTCTAACTCTGTTATTTCTGAGAAAATAGCCATTACCGATCTCCTGTTTAGATCATATTGAACTCCAGGGGGCGGACGGCATGCTAATGTCAAAGAATATGTTGCCAGACGTTTCAGTCCTAGTTTGAGGTCAGGATTTGATTTCTCATTTCTTTCATTTTTCCTTTCCTCCAACTGAGGCTTGTTCAAACTTGTAAGATTGTGACTAGCTTCAATGGTTCTCAGTGCTGCTTCAATTCTGTGTAGAACTTCAGTAGAAATGTGTGAATTGCTGGCTACATAGTCATTGTTCTCCATGTTAGCTGGTTTTGGCGTTGATGCCGGTGCTAAAAGGGGGCCACGATGGTTTAGAGGTTCTGCACCATTATATATATTATGGCTAGACTCTTCTTTGCCCTCGTGAGCCCTTCCTTCAAACAACCTGGTTCCAATCTTCTCTCTCTCAGCGGTTGGCTTCTGCAGTTCTCTCGCTACGCCTTGTTTGTTGGCTTCTGGTGCTCCATGGCTAGTCATATAAGCATCCACAGCTTTCCATATCTCCAGTCTATGTTGGTTCATTGCTTCTAAATCACGGCCTTGTGCCAATGCAATCCCTCCCGCTTTAGGGCCCACCGCCATGACACCTTTTTTTCAGTTGATCATTTGATTCAGGGCAAGAATCTGAATTACAGTTGTCTATATGCTGCAGTAGGTCATCTAATGGGGCATATGACATCTGATTAACCGGGGCTTTCATCAGACTTTTATTCTCTTTCGCCAATGCTTGTTGTTTATATTTTTTCTTTATCGCCTGAGAAGCGGAACTTGCACTTTTTTTAGGTAGATTAACAGCCTTAAAAAAACTGCTTAGTACTTGCTGTCACCCCCCTCTTTTCTTTCTTTTAATTTTTAACAGGTTTGTTTTCACCATTTTCTGAAGGAGTGCCCGCTTTCCCTGCCTTAAAGATGGTATAGTCCATTTTAAAAGAAGATTCCTGGTTACTGCTAGTTACTAATTCTACTGCAGGTTTTTTGTTTTGCGGAGCATGGCACGGCTCCATTATCTCAAGTATGACTTTTTCAATATATGGTGGACTAGTAAGTGTCTTTTTAAGCTTGCCAGGAACCAGGGATTTGCTGACATTAGGGGGTTGGCAAGCGACCGCTATCCCGGGTATTTCCGTTTTTTTAGCCGAAATGAGGGCTAGGAGTCTGTTGGTGAGTTGTTGTTCAAACGTTTCCTGCCAAAATTGTATGTCTTCCATATTAGTAGTGTGTTTAGCAAGTTTAGAATCAATAGACTCATATAATTTACCCAATGCCTGGATTGCCAAATTCATGGCGTGCAGTGTTATTTCAAGTAACTTTCCATTTTGCATTTCACTAGAGTGCTCATGCCCATTTGAAGCAAGTTTGGAAGTTTTCTAGGTGTTGGTTGCATAAAGGAGACACTTAAAGCGGAACTACTGTTCCCCTCTTCAGGGGAATCAATGAGCACTGGGGATTTGGACAGATTATCTGGGAGAACTTGTATTGAAAAGGCAGTACCTTCAGGGTCTAAATCTATAACTGCTGCATCTGAACTCGGGCACATTGCTGTATTTATTGGTGGTAGTTTAGCTGTTAAGGTGATTGCTTTTAGTAGAGCACTATCTGAAATCGATGTTCCTTCAGAGAGGGATATATGAACAACCTCAGGCTCAGGGACTAGGGGTATTAAGATGTCTGGGGGAAGATAGTTTGACTCACTAGTTTTCAGTGTTGCGCTTGATGTTATAGTACAACATGCAACACTTGCGTCTGTTTTTCCAGTTTGTAACTGGTCCGCCCCAAGCCAGTGCTAGCAATGGTCTTTTCTCTGGCCTTTTTTCAAAATATACGGATGTCTTTACAATTCCCCAAGTTCGGTGAAGCCATACCTCTTTCTTTCGACTTCTGCGAACGAGGGGTGGAGCATGTCATGCTTGCCACGCGTTGTCGCGGAACAGGGGTTAGTAATATTCTTTCACCTCCACCACCAGGGAGCCCGTTGCAAGGGGCATGCCAGTTTTCAGGGTGCGCGGTTGTATCTTACTTACAAGTGAGAGCGGAAGATGTCGTGGAGCCTTGGAACGCGCGACCCAGCGGCAATGCGGACAGGAGATACCACTGCCTTGTGTACACCTGAGACAAATCCACAAGTAAGGGGGTTGACCTCCAGCGCCTAATAGCCGCACAACAGCCAGTGGCCTTTACTCCGATGGGCTTAACGCCGCAAGGGTGGCTCGAGCCACAATGAATACACGGCCAAAGTCACGTGATCAGTCACGTGATGCAGACTGATCCCGCCTCCTCCAGGAAGTAGGGAATCCACAGAAAGAGCTGCGCCAAGCTCGTAGTGCTGTGTGATGAAAGTTGTAATCAGGTAAGCGTTCTGTTAAAATGAAATCCTTCACTTCAGAACAAAACACGCCGCTCGGGCGGCTCGAGCCACAATAAATACATGGCCAAAGTCACGTGATCAGTCACATGATGCAGACTGATCCCGCCTCCTCCAGGAAGCAGGGAAATCCACAGCAAGAGCTGCGCCAAGCTCGCAGTGCTGTGTGATGAAAGTTGTAATCAGGTAAGCTTTCTGTTAAAATGCAATCCTTCTCTTCAGAACAAAACACGCCGCTCGGGCGGCTTGAGCCACAATAAATACACGGCCAAAGTCACGTGATCCGTCACATGACGCGGACTGATCCCGCCTCCTCCAGAAAGCAGGGAAATCCAGAGCAAGAGCTGCGCCAAGCTCGCAGTGCTGTGTGATGAAGGTTGTAATCAGGTAAGCGTTCTGTTAAAATGCAATCCTTCTCGTCAGAACAAAACACCATACTGATGATGACCCCAGTTTGTATCAGATCAGGGGTAGAGGGGTGCAGTTGGGCAAATTCAATACTTTCTTCCAAAAACTGGCTTCCAGTTTGTTCCATCATTTGTTGTGCTTCTGGGGAAAGGACTGTATCACATTTCTCTCGCATCTAAAATGGAGCAGCAGTCACTCCATTTCAATAATCAGACTTGAAAATGAATGATATGCTTCACAGCAGTACAACTGTACAACAATGTGCAAGACATATATGAATTAATCATGAGGAGAGATAATACATACAAACTATTCTGATTTCTCAGGCCATGAATAACCGGAATGGGCATTTCTTATGCTATTTAAAATGACCCTCTAATGAGTAGAGCTTCACATTCCTCTGCAGGGCCTCTGACTCTAGTTTTTCTCTTCAATAGATTGTCCTGTGGTGGATGGCCCGGAGCAGATGAGTACAGATGTGCTTCTGTTGTGCACATCAGCCGTCAAGTCAGCGATGCTACAGCAACGTCATCCGATGGACATTTTGAAATTCTCATGCAACGCAGTCAAGCACCAAAAAATAAGCACAAGGAAAAAGTAGGAAAGGAGAGAACACAGGTATGTCAAGATAATGCCAGCAAAAATAAACAACTGAAATAACTGCAGTGGGGACGGGTGGTTGAAGAGGGGGCATGTGCCTTGACTGAATGTCTGCAAGTAAATCAAGCATCGGAAATTACGACAAGGAACTGGCAATGCAACAGGAGCTGATATGCTGCTCTTGCACTATTAAAATGCCAACTGTCCTTGTGCTTGCACAATTCTCAGGTGCTCATAAACACTTCAAGCAGTGATGTAATTGGCCAATCAGCTGGATGCAACGTTAAAAATGGCAACAGGGCTCAGAAAATCTCTTAATTGTTCATGAAGTGGACAATGCATGCAAATAATGAATGACAGGATAGATTCTGCTTGCCGAAATGGTGGGCACTCAATAAGACGAAGACATTTGACGTTCCAGTCATGCCATAGTCATTTTCCGTGACTGCATATGCTTCTGGTTCTGCTTTTATACAGGTGAAACGACCAATACGAGAGGTAGGTGTTTTAGACACATAGGGCCTCATTACAAGTTTGGTGGTAGCCTTGCCGGTAAAACCGGCAGGCTACAGCCAAATTGTTATTTTTTCCAGCACCCGCGAATGGGCAATTACCAGGGCCTTTCAGCCCCACTGGACCCGGTATTGCCCATTCATGGGTGCCCGAAAAAAATGCTCCCCATTCCCGTTGAGCCCCACGGTAGGTCAGATGCACCGGCACCATTCAGAATGGTGCCAGTGCATCCAGCATGCTCTGCTCGTGGGTGTCGCTTTGCCCGCCAGGTCAGACCGGGCAGAAAGGCACCTGTGAGCACAACTCGTAGTTTGCCAGTCCAGTACCTACGGTACCGGCAAGCTTACTGGTACAGTAGTTACCGGACCGGCAATTTTGTAATGAGGCCCATAGAATGTTATCCTATCTTGAACTATGCCATTGTCAGCAGTATCAGGGATGTGACCAATGCAGGAGGAGATCAAAGATGCCTTCTGCCCACTGCCAGCAGAGAGTGGCAGGAGAGGACTAGAGCATCCCTGCTCTGCCCCTTTCTCATCCACCAGGACCTACATTTCATGGAGGTAGGTGGGCCCTGGGAGAAATGTAACTCTACACCCATCTCCTTGGGACCCACTGTGAAGGCATCATGAAGCAAGACACAGACAACAGATTCAAATTTGTACTCAAAGTAAATGTATTTCACTTAAAATGCCGGGTGGAGTAAGGCCTATGTTGCCCTGTGCTAAGGTGGGGTTTCCATACCTAAAGAAAACTAAGGATAGTCTGTGTCTGGATGTCCAACTTAAGTCTCTGTCTGTGTCCAAAACCTATGGTTGCCCTCACAACCAACTGTATACAAAGTGTAGGGATGTCGGTCCCAAAAGAATAGTGTTCAAAAGAAAGTTCTAAGCTTCTTTCAGCTCCTTGCTTAGAATCAGCTTCCCTGTCCCCAAGTTCAAAATAGTTCTCAAAGTCTTGGGATTCCCTTCCCCAAAAGTTCAAACCTTCTTGCTTCCAAAAAAACACAGTTCCCTTGGGACATCTCCCAAGTCAGGGTTGCCTTTCCCCAAGACCTCAAACTTCCAGCTTTCAAAATCAACAGAGCCTTGTTTCTTACTTCCAGTTTCTCAAACCAAGATGTAGCAACACATGAGTTGACTTCAAATATACTTTAATTCGCTTTTTCCACTTAGGATTGCAGCTCGAGCAACCTGTCTTCCGGCTTCCATGAACACATAACCACTGTTGATCTGACAGTGATACTTAATTGATTCCTCAGTGTCACCTGCTTCAGACACCGTCCAGCGGCTGATTTAGCCACTGTGCACTTTATTGTTCTGGGCTGTATTTCTAGGGCGCTTGCTAACACAACTTTGGTTCTTGCCAACACAAGTCTCTCTCAGTCTTAATACTCTCTCGACTTTGCCTTTACTTGTTCCACACACTGTACTCCTTGGCTCTTATTTCATGCACTACTTTGATTTTTCTCCAGTCATGAGCATTCAATCGGCTTTGCGCAGCATTCACAAGTGTTTTCAATGCCTTTTTACTCTGTGCGGTATTCACAATTACTTTCAATACTTATTCAGTCTATGCGATATTCACAAATGCTTTCCATTCATCTTTACTCTGTTCGGTATTCATAAGTGCCTTTTATCGGTTCCACTTCATTCGATATTTCAATAATATTTGTCCCGGTATTCAACATTACTTTGATTCACGTTATCTTTCACTCAGCCGCAGCAAAGGACTTTGCTATACATTACCGCAGCGCCACAGTCAGAGTGTATATTGGCTCTTCACTCACTGACAGCATACAGCAGCATTCCTCCATCTAGCGTTCTTCACAACATGCTTCTCCAGCCTTCTGCTGCTTCTCGGCTTCTCCTGAGTCCGCCTTCCTCTGGCAGTCTGACCTCACATACCGCCAGCTTTCCTGACTTCTCTCAGTGGCAGGTGCAGTCACGGGGAGCTCCACTGCTTCTCCCCTCCAAACCTGCTTCAGTAGATGGCAGGGCCTTTGGACCCTTGCACATCCAACCACGGCCATGGCATCCCTGTCTCCTATGCAGCACTGCTTCAGCCTCCTGGGTCTCAAGTTTCCTTTCCTCCAGCCCATTCCTCCTCCTTCAGAACAGCATTAATTTGTATATCATTCTGGTGTGAAAAGTGACGCCAGGTGTAGGTCGTTGAGTTCTTCTGCTCGCCTCTGGAGGACTCCATTAGGCAGACATGCCTGGTTGTTCCTCTGGTATGCCTCCGTAGTCCTCTTCCTCGTCTCAGTACAGGAAGGGTGTTTGAAGTTGCCTGATTTAATAAAGGAAGCCTTGAGACCTCTGGTCTGTGATATGTGTTTGTCCATGCAATGAGGCAGTGTCCTCCTAGCTGGCTTCTTCCTCGTCCAGGACTACAATGTTGTTTCTGGGGAACAGATTTAAAGGAGGAGAAAGTAAAGGGTTGTCAATATCCCACAAAGGCTTTAGGGATAGATGGCTCATTATGAAAGGGAAAGGGGGATACTGCGTCTCACCTAAGGATGTCCTCTCCCCATTCCCCAAGTTCCCTCCACTCAGGTGATCCTCCCTCGCATATCCAACCCCAGGGTCAAAATCCAAGAGCATGGCCTTTCCCTGGCCACCTGAGAGGAGGATTATGGGGAAAAAAAAGTGGGGACACCCTCAGGTTCCTCACATAACCTGTCAAAATATCCTCATCAAACTTGGGCAAATGATGTTAATGCATGGCAAATGATGTGCCTGATTGGGTAAATCATGCCAAAACAGTGCAAGCAGTCTGGAAGTTATAATACACTGATTGTGACAAATTCAATGTATAACATTCATGTTGCAAAATTATTGACTAGTTGGTTGAGAAACGATTTCTATTGATACTTTACCAAGAAGCAGTTTAAAATTGAAATCCTATCTCTCATTCTCTCGGTCCTTGTGATATTAATTTCCAAACAGTTCAAATAGGTCATCACAGCTTTCACATTTAAAAAAGAAACAATAGATGGAAGATCTAGCTACTTGTGTATCTAACAAGCATTGTGATAAGCATTTATACTGGTGCAGCCTTTAAGGAAGATCTGCTACAAACATTATGAAAAAAGAGTGGTGCTATTATGCACCCCTATTTTATGTCTCTGTATTAATAGCCTCTGAATGGCCCCGCCATTTACATTTTTAACAATGTTCAGATTTTCTCATGAAGAGAACTCTGACGCACTCATTTGGAATATCTCAAGAAGACAGCTTTCGTCCAATACCTTGAGAACCAGAGAATCAATTGCTGTGTGCTAGACCCTCGCATTCCAAGAAAAGGTACACTAAGAAATGGAGTGAGCACCTGGGCAAATGCTAGGAATCCAAATACCTGCTTGGCATTTGATGGCAAAACCTGAAAATATCCTATGAATATCCTGTTATATAATAGCACAAATGGGTATATTGTATCAGTAGCATGGCATTTGATGGCAATACCTGGTATATGTGTTGAGTTCAAACTTCAACATCAGGACAAGAGAGCTAACATTAGGACCCGTAATAATAGATCACCGGTAGAACAACATTTTTATGTGAAAGAATATAATGTCTCACAAGTAAGGTTTATGATACTGGACGCAGTTAAGATTCCAAACAGAGGTGGAGATTTATCCACTTGTCTCTTACAGCGTGATGTGTATTGGATACCCCTATTGGATACGGTACAGGCTAAAAGCTTTAATGAAGAATTCTGTTTACATTGTCTCATATGAGTTTGATTTGGCACTGTCAGCTACAAATCTGGGCTACTTTTGTTTTCAACATCTTTACACAAAGTATTTACCAACAAGGTGTGAATAGTTACATAGAGAGTAATGGATGCTTTACCTATTCTGCTTTTTTGTCAAAAATTCTATATTGGGATTTGAAAATAATTTTTTGTGAGAATATATTTCAGTTGCACATTTTGAATATAACGGAATGCGGATAGCAACTGAGTGTATGAACAAGTAATGTGAAGTGTGAGACATATCTTCAACTTTACCATTTGAATTTACTTATGCACCACAAATATCTTTGGCATTGAATGGTCTGCATCTGCTGCTTAACGATTGGTCAAGTGTCCACTTTTACCATCCAAGTTTCTAGATCAAAATGCCAATGATTTATTGGATTTTACAATGGACTGGGGATTTGAACTTCTTTGTGTCATTCTTGATATACTATTACCACTATCCTTCATTTCCCCTATGTTTGACAAGTGGTTACGTCACAATTATCACTTTTTGTGTCTAGATGGCAACATTCACATTAACATTTTACGAACAGCATCCTATGTTTTATTTAACATATTTTATGAAATGTGATGAATATTAAATATGTGTGTTTATTTTTTACAATTGTTGATGGTTGATTCTTACCTTTTTTCTATGTTTTTGAAAATTGGGGTGTGCGTCAGGTTTATTTCGTTTATATATTCCTTTGGTCGGATCAGATATGTATTTCAAGGTATTCTGACATGGCTGACACTTACGTCTCGGGATTATACTGGGTAGTCTTTTTTTCAACTTTATTCAGTGAGAGGATCATGTGAATCTCCTAGCATGCTACATGTAATGGCTATGTTATATTGGTTCCGGGTGTGCCAAGCAGAGTTTAGTTTCACAATATGGTGAGTGTTCATACTTCATTGGAATACTTACTGGTGAGTGCAGACGTTGGCATCCTTTTTGTATTGGGTGTTAGTTGGTTACTGAAGACAAATGAATGAAAACCCATATTGTTCTTTTGATTGTATCTTCAATTGTGTCTTCGATTGTGTGTAATGAGGGTGGTGTTTTTCCAACTTCATTGCAACAAATATATTTGTGCCCAGTTTGAACATTTGGAACATAACTTGAGTACTACTCGTTTTGATAAATGAGGTGTGCTTCTTTATACTAAGACCATTTTGAAGTTTGGATCCGCAAGCATCACACGGACTATGTTTTTTTCATTTCTTTCCGTTTTTGTAGGACATTGCAAAGATTTGATCTTTTTTAAAGTTATTTGGCCTGATTTCCAGGACATGGGCTAGGTAAATTTTTCTCCAATTAGTTGTTCTAATACTTGATGTTTTAGTGATACTCTATATCTACGTTTTTTATCACTGGTGTAATAAATTACACTCTTGATGGGGATTTCTTTCTGGTAAGCACTTAGGAATATTTCTACTTGATATCACTTTTGTTTTTTAGAGTTTGAAGTTCACAGCTCCACACTTTAGTTGGGGGTTGGAAAAACATTTTTACTTTTTCTTCTCAAGTTGGTACATCAATAACTTTTTCATTTACCTGTTTTATACATATAATAAAAAACTAGTGTGGTTTCTTTAACATTCTGTTTGTGAAGAAATTAATTAGAAATGTAAGTATGTATATATCATTATGTTTACAGTTATGAAACTGAAGAAGGGGGTATGGTCTCCGAAACGCGATGAGCACTTTACTTGGCAAAATAAAGAAGCTTCATCAATTTACATGCATTTCTTCTGAATCTGTTTCTTCTACTAACAAAAGTCTTTTTGGCACCACAATTATCTTTGAAATGTCTATAATAGCTGTTTTTACAGCATAGCGTGTGCAGGGGACCGAAGTGTCCCGTCTTGTTGAATTTGCAACCTCTTGTCAAGTATGTTGACCTCTCCTGTACCCAAGTTATTGTTTAAAATTATTTGTATTCTTTTCATTGAATTTTTCAAAAGGGTGTACACTAATATGTATACATTTTGATATGTGATGAGTACTCAGACATACAATGCCAGTAAGTCTTAAAAGTTAAGTGTTTTGGTGAATATGATGCCAATATCTGACAAATGATGTGAGAACATTAAACGTTCGGCGGTAAATTGGCAGTACATGCAAGCACTGTTACCGATGCTCACTCCTGTCATCTTACCCCAAGATTAAGATTGGTGGCACATAGGTGTAGGTCCCCATTTTTGGATTCCATAGGACTGCATGGGGAATTTTTTGAATTAGCTCATGCAATAATTCCAAAGGTTTTCGGTGAATAATACTCCAAATTACCACCAATGATTGTAGTAAATTGCAGTAATGTGGTGGTTAAGTGGCAGTAACAGAATTGCCACCACATTACCGCACAATCGTACTAGAAAATGGCCCATAGTTATTTTATGAGGATAGCAGGCAAATGGTTTAAAAATCTGTATACATGGTTTGAATACCTTCAAATACCTTGTGATACCTTGCATACAGTGGTATTGGGTGACATATCGTTTGGGGACCTCTGTATATTACAGCCATAGTTTGTTTTCTCTTAATTTAATGAACCTCAACACCCCAAACATGCACACCCATCTTTCTCTGACCCCTTTTTTAACCCTTCCCTCTTTGATTATGAGTCTGGTGACACTAGTTATGTAGAGGAGCAGGTGACATCTTCTGTAGTGCCCGCCCCCTCACCTCCGTTGTACTGGAAGCAAAGCAGGAGGACTTTGTGAATGGCACCAGGTATGCACTGTATCGAACGTACCCTCACCTTGACGTGGTTGAAGGATGTCTACATACACCATTGGACATGGAGGAGTTGTATGTGTGAACCGACTAGAGTAAAGTGACGTCATAAAGGGAACAGACGATGACGCAGAGAAACAATATAACAATACTTAAAGGATGAAGGTGTACTCCAAGTAACAAAGTAATCAAGTATAAAGAGATAATTTCTGCTGAGAAAACGAGTGAGATGAAGTTCAACAAATGTATATATGCAGCAACACAAGGTAGATGAGTTACATAGCAACTTACTGTAGTAGAAACTATAACATGAACAAAGCGGCCATGATGAGAAGATGGACACTGGATTGTGTCAAAACTACTGCAGAGATAAACTAGGGCTGCAGATCTGAAACGCTGCATAAAAACAGATTTGGGTTGTTTTTAACCATGGTAGAATTGTTCGCTGCAGAAATGACCTGAATCAATTTCACCGCAAATACGATTTTACCGTGGCCAAACACACCTAACCCATGTCCCCCCCAATTTCACAGTACATCCCCCCAAACCCCTAGTTACCTTTTCTCCATCCACTGCCTCTCCTGACCCTGGGGCATCAGTTCCGTTCCTCTATCGTGGGTCGGATCCGATGCCGCAGGGTCCCTTTTTATTTTTTATTTTTTTTCCGTCCCCTGCCTCCAATGTTCAGGAAGCGGGGGGCATCCCTGCAACTCCCAAGGCCCAAAATACTGAACATGGGGAGCGGGGGAGAGCCCCCCAACCCATGCACCACATGTTCAGTATTTTTTGTATTCGATTGAATGGTACTGGCCAAATTTGGTCATATAAATGTACCATTTGAACAATTATATTAAATCAAATTGGGTAATACCCAGAAAACAATGCCATGCGAGGAACAAAGAATACCTCTTTAGCTGAGACTGAGGATGACACAGCAAGACATAATTGGAAAGTACAAAGGAAGTTAACCAGGATAAGCTATTCACAAAGGGCACATTTCTCTTAGATTAAGCAGAAGCAAAAATATCTACAAGTGCCAAGTATTGGACAATCAAGGGTGCAGAAAGCACATGTAAGACGGCACAACCAAGTCTCCAGAGGCCAATAGGGGTAATATCACTGAGCATAATTAAATCAAGTAAGCAGTAAATAACAAGTCGAAATGGACAAATTCGTTGTCTACTGACACATGGCGCAGGACTCGAAAATAGGGTCTATTCCTTAAGCCTCAGACAAAGACAAAGTTAATGTTGTACCCTGACTCCCTTAAAAATCCCAGAGAAGAAAACAGTCAGCAAGGTCAACTACAAAGGGCAAGCCTTGGTTCATGGTCTAACTGATGAGAGATAGTAGGCTAATTGACCAATGTGGAAAGTGGTCTGATGTTGTTCCTCACACCTGGGTTTCGTTCTGTTCATGTGCTGCTAGCGAGCCAAATGTCCAAGATTGGGAGAGCATGCCAACCAATCATGAGTGGCTATGTAGCAGCATGCTATACAATGTTGCAGAAGCCAATCCACTGTTATTTTCTTTTCATAATCAGTATCATATGTATTTGGAGGTAGTTTGAGGCATGCCTACCAGATAAGGGGCAGCCAATAATGTACTAACATTTATACATAATATAGGTATATATGCTCCCCTAACCAATTCCTATGCTCAACAGGTTTTACTGTTTGCCCCGTAGTATGATATCATAGCTGATGTACATCGAAGCTTAAAGCCTTTGTGTAATCAAACCTTAGGTGAGAGTGTGTGAGTTGCATTTTGTATGGTCACCAGATGTCCCTACTTTATTTGAGCTGGCAATAAAGTAGTACTTTGCCATATTCTTTGAGTCTGTCCTGTTATTTGGGTCTAATGTCATTTACTATGGTAATTGCATTCTTTGCATGAGACACGCTCCAAGGTGCTACTGCACAGTAACAACAAGCAGTATTTCAAATAGCCATGCTTTTACAGTGCGCCCGATAATAATGCATCTGTTGTTTACCACGGTATTGCCTTAAAAAAAGAATCACAATATAGCGAGGCCGAAAACGCCTATTTTTTATTGTTTTTTTAAACTTTTTTTGCACTTTTTTACACAGAAATAGATAGTGGGTTGGGTAAGGGAATAAAGGAAAAAAGTAAGTTAGGGGGAGTGTTGGGGGGCATTCAGATACCCCAAAGATGGTGAAAATATGGGCATTTTTGCAATGTAATGCAAACAATGGCCAAAACTGACCCTCTGTGTGTTTCACTTGGTACACTAGTGGTATGATCCGCAACTGTACAAAATCAATGTTTGAGTCTTTTAGTAGGGATTTAAATGGATTTTGGAAAAAATTACAAATAAGTAAAATTTTGATTTTCAGAAATCACACTTGCAAGAATTCTGAAAATCTGCAAGCATGATTGTTGGAATGGAGGTAAAGCTCTACCCACGCTACAACCTCAGGTTTGCACATGTCGTCATAGCAACTGCTGCATGCGGAGCTCAGGTAAAACATCTGTAAAAGCCAACATGAGGTCCTCAGTCGCTAATGCAAAATCTCAAAGACCCACAGTATAATTTGCTACTGCTTTAACAGATTTCACCAAACGTGCCCTTTCTCGTGATCCCATCAAGCTGATTTGGAAACGTAACTACAATGTTTCACCCTTTTAAAGTAGTTAGAAACGGGAGCCTATATCTTACAGGCAGATTTAAATAGCTTTTTCTGTTCGTGTAAACGTTGTGAAATAGTAGGTGTGTGATCATCATAGGTCCTTGCTTTGTAATTTAGATGCTTTTTCATGAGCTTTATTTTCATTTTGAAAGAGGAAGTATTTCAATTGATGCAGATAAAGATTCTGCGATATAAATCTGTTTTGGTTGTTGCTGTGCTCTCTCGGTATAGTGCATAATGATACAGCTCTAGCATTATGTTTGTTGAAGCACTTGATAGCAATGCAACAGGGAAACAAGACACTGTTTAAAAAAGAAAATGTGTTGGAACTTTTCCTAAAGCAGTCATTTTATTGAGCAGTTTGCATGACAAGCTGCCTTTATGACCAGCTGACCTTTGTAAGGGAGGAAATGTCGTTTAGGCACCCACCCCCCCATTCCCGTCCCCACACGCACACTATGCTCATCCCACAGCAGTACTCTATTTTGTATGAGCACCGACTCCATTTTTTATCTGCCCTATTAGGCCTGCACCTCTCCCCTGGTGTCTCTCTGTGACTGTCCTTTTCCCACTGAAAGCTCGGCACAAACGGCTACAAACAAAACACTGTATCTCTTGCCTTCCTCCTTACATCACTGCCCTGTAAATGACCGGGCCAAGGCCTGGTCTTGGAAAAAACCCATCCATCACCACAAACCTGCTGTGCACCCACAGACCCTACTTCATGGATACACTACTCACACAACCTCTAACCTCACCCCTTATTTGATGTAACAGATGCCTGCCCCACGACTGTGTGCTACTCAGATTCACCCCTACCACTAATCCCGCGTGTGACCATATATCCCCCTTTGTACTAAAACCATAATAAAATAGCCTTCATGAGGTCTAAACGAACGTGTGATAAATATGTTAGCTGATTGATTGTAGTAGATAAGATATTTGGGCCTCAGCACTCCTGCCCCACAATCTAGGCCAACTGCTGTTAACATAATGTATGTGTAGATATGATGTTAGAAGAACCATGTGACAGAATGTAAATCTCATGGCCCCAGGGGTGGTAACAACCAAAATTGTATTGCATTATAAAGTGAACATGACCTGGGTCGTGCAACATAATGCATGTAAAAGCACAACATTGATTTGAACCAACCCCCTCTTATGCCATACGTAGAGCTGGCATTTGCGAAACTCAATCAAGACCCATTATGTGTATCTTCAATCTTATTGTCTTGCCCACGGATCCTCTCCCCGCTGCAGCACTGCGCACGGTGAGCACAACGCCCCCACCTTTCCTCCTCCTCATGACTATGCAGCTAAAGGCCCATTTCCCACGGATGTCTCAGTGCAACAAATCTATCCTTTCATCCTTCGACTGGGTCTGCACTGAGCACTCACCCCTTTGCCCCATGACAGAGATGACCCCCACACCTCTTACCTGACCAGTGACCAACGTATAAAGTATAACATGTGAAATATATTGTCTTCTCCCCAACTATCGAAATACAACTTATTGTCATTCATTGTATGCTTTGAAGTAGTGTGTAGATTAGAGAGCTAGCATCAATCACCTCATCCAGAGCCACATGACCTTCACCTCGCACCGACCAGCACAGCAATGCACGTGATGTCAGCCTTCCCGCCAACCAGCCAGCCAATCGCATGAGAGTGACCCATAAGGAGATGTACTGGACCTGCGGCTCCACCAATCGAAATGTAACTTTTGTACTTTATATGTTTTGTCACTAATGACACCGTAACCCTTTTTAATGCAATGACAATGTAATGTTTGGCAGAGCACTCTTGGACTATTCAGCGTCCTCTGCTTTTCCTATTTGATTTAGATAAACTTTATCTCTTAACTTCACCCGCACTTGGTCTTGGTCTCATTCCCTGCTGGGGTGTGTACATTATTGACTCTCATTGGGGAGTCTGGATCGTATTTTCGGGGACTGCTCACTTTCATTTGGTGACCCCGACGTGATAGCGTGCTTCCATTCCTTCTGACACAAGACGTCCCCCGGCCACAGCAGAGACCCAGGGTGCTCCCACTCAAGAGTTGTCCGCCTACGGCAACCAGTACCCCTTAGACATGCGCACGCAATAGGACAAGAGGGTCAATGGGTCCCGGCTTTGCAAACACCCACTGTACTGCTCGCCGGAGACGGGCGTGGCCATTGAGTGTGGGACGGCTCCTTGAAAGACCGGGTCCGGAGGGTCTCGGATCAAGATGGACATGTGAGAATCAAGTGTGAGCGAAATTAAAAGACAGTAGGGGGGGAGAAACAGTATTACGCAGAGTCAGATAAAAGGACATTTGGGATTGAACGGAGGGAACATAGAGGGGAGAAGGTTCATCCAATATAGGGGTAAATCTTGGTTTATTTCTATTTTTTTCTCTCTGCATATGGCCATTAGGACAGCTAAGGAGATTACGAGGTGAAAAGGGGTATGGGAACCTAGCTCCGTGAGGGGTTAGAAGGAGGCGCCGCAAAGTACTATCTCGATTAGTACAGGATATAACGAGGACAATGAGTGGAAACAGTAGGAGTCTTATATAAGTGTTAGGCAGAAACCTGTGCAGTTCCCTTAGGGACCACTGCAAAAGGCTTAGGACTACAGGTGTTGGCAGTAAACCCAATTGGTAGCAGTCTGTACCACCCAGATTTACCTGGTAGCTGTGGCTGAGCAGTCAGACTTCTCTCAAGAAGAGTTAGGCAGTACATAGAGTATACACATTAGGTACAAAAATACAGTAGCACAAGCAAACACTAACCAGAGCTTGGGTATCAAAGTATATAATTATTTATTTAAAAACACACTTATAAAAATACACTGGCACTAATATGTCAAGCAAGTTCAAACACAGTCACTAGAAATATATACACTTCCCCGATTAATTATTTGACAAGTCTTAGGAAAAGAACACCACTTATTATCAATACACGGGTGAGCGCTTAACCAAGATGGCACTCCAATAATTATTTAAAAAGGGAGGGAAAAGGCAGAATTAGGAAAGCACACAATACCAGCACTTTTAAAAGAACCACAGCAAGCCAGGAAAGGCAGTGTCTACTGTAGAGCAAGAAAGTTCATAGGCCAGACCCACTCTTGGAGAGAGCAAGGCGGAATGTGCCCAAGATCACACAGTTGAAGTACACTTTAAAAGTCTTTGCAGATAGTTCAAAAGGAGTTGGATCAGTTCAGAAAAGTTAGTAAACAGATCCCAGGTCACCCCAGGATAGAGAGTCAAGGATTTACGGGACACCTTGAACAGTCTGTTGCAAGGGAGACCAGGCGGGACACAGTACCTGAAATAGTGAGAACGCTCCAGCAGGGACAGTTGTTCCTGGCAGCGGGTGCAAGTTGGTGCGTCGTCCAGGGAAAGAGAAGATCTCGACATGGAGGAAAGCTGGAGGTCGTTGCACTGCCAGGGAAGAAACCAGCTGCAGAGTTTCCCGGTTAAAAGGTACTACCCTTTTATTTGCAGTAGTGGTGAAGCGTGGCTATCTGGCCGCCGGGGTGCTTGGCACGGGCGATTCGACCACGAGACGATCCAGGAAGGTGAAAAGAGGGCGAACTGGTTAACCCCACCAGTTCAAAGGAAGAAGACTCTCCAGGATCTTCTCTGTCGTCGGGAAGTGGTGAGGCGGTTCAGCAGGGCTCCACCGGTGGTGTCGTCATTGCAGGTCGGCTCAGCTTCTCGCTCTTTGGATTCTTTAGGTCCTGTCGTGACTTCTGAAGTTCCAGTCCCCAAAGCCCTGCTTTTATGCAGAAAACCCCCATTCACCAGTCCTAGCTGGCACTCAAACATGCTAAGTGGTGAGCCGGGCGGCTCACCACTGGGCCAATCACCCAAGAGTGTGACTTGAGTTGCCGAAGCAACTCAGTCCAGGGTACCTATTCCCCCCTCCCACACATCCTGTATACCCAGACAGAGTGGCACCACTTTTGGAGGCTTCTGTGCAGAAGCCTGCCAAAAGTGGAACAAAGGGCTCGACTTGGGTTGGAGTTACAGAGGCGAACACAAACGCCATTTTAAAACTGAGTCCTGGCAAAAAGACCCAACCGGGGAATAAATATCAAATAAATAACCCAGTGGTATCTTTAACATTGCACCAAAAAAGTGGTGCGTTTAAAATGAATGGGAAAATCCCATAGGAAATATTCAGGTGGAATATTACGCGTGGTAACCACTGCCACCAGCCAGAAACTCAACGAGGGGGGACTGCACCGTCCCCCCTCGAAAAATAGACCCAGGGGCAATCTAATTACCCCTACCAGTACTTCCACAATATGATGGTTTGTACTGGTTCTGTTCACAATTTAAGACTAGTAAAGTCAATGGTGACTTTACATGCCCTGGGAGACAGTAGTCAGTCCCAGGGTATGGCGTCTATAACACCTCTGTGTTACTGCACTGAGGGTGCTGTGTAACACACATCCCAAAAACAAATGAAGCCCTATGGAGTGAAAGACCCCATAGCCCATAAAACACATGACAAAGTCAAAGGACATTCTCAAACCATGCCTAAGAGTGGGAGAAAAAGAGTCTCACTCTTAGCAGGAGAAAAAAATAAACCCCAAAAATCCAGCAAAGCTGCTGGGGGACTCACAAGGTTTGGCAAATTAGCCTATACAGAGAATTCTCCCTAACAATAAGGAGAAGACTCAGAATAGTATTTAGAAACGCTCGTTCTTTTTCTTCTTTCTTTGGTAAGGGGACACTCATAGACAGGAGAGGTGGTCCATAAGGGACTAAGATAGGCGGATGGGTTGGGGTAACAGGGGAGATTATTATAAGGGGGAGAGGGACAAGTAGGGAGGATTTGTGTTTAAATGTTGAATGTGGTATGTCTAAGTCCCGTGGTGTATAATATATGTTGTTTATGTTTGCTGCACGCTACGTTTTGTGACTTAGTAATGAAAAAGAAAAGTGTAATTACAAAGGTGATTTGAAACATGCCTTTCTAGAAATAGTGTGACAGACAGCGTTTAATCAAAGGTATTGTCACGGAGGGTGACATAAGAGGTGGTGAAGTGTTGTAGCATATTGATTGATTGTCTAGGTCTGACACACGAAGGAGAGAAAGGTATTGATAGAATAAAAATGGGTGCAGAAACACAACTTTCACATATCTGTCAAAGTTTGCAAGGATATGCAGACAGAATTAACAAGTACCACGACCAGTGGATCACAGAATTGAAAGGGTAAGGTTTGCCCCAGGTATGGCCCCAAGGGGGGTCATTTGACAAAAGTGTTCTGGATATGGTAGCAACATGTTTGTTCGTAAAGTACAAGGGAAAACTGCTCCAAAACAGGAGAGAAATATTGGATTTGTGGAGGCTGTTCGAAGAAGTACCCCCGAACAAAACAAAAGGACAGGGTGCATCTCCCCTGGCAACAAGTAGCTGTGAGGGGGAGGGGAAAATAAGGAGAGATGGGTAGAGGTAGCATGGCTGTACCCACTCCTGCCAAAGCCAGCACCAGCTGAGGGATATAGTGACCTAGTGTATGTGTCAAAGCCCACGTCACCCCCTCTACCCCTACCAACAGCCCCAGCACTGCCCCCATATGATCTTCGAGGAGCAGGTAGACTGGAGAGTAGCTCAGCTATAAACAGAGAGCAGCTCACTCAATACCTAGACTCAAGATTAACAATGGCCCAAACAGAATTGTCACGATTAAGAGGTATATGTGAACAGAGCTGCTCGCCCACACCCTAAGCAGGACAGACACAAAAGCTCCAAACCCCTTATAGGTCACAGTAGAAGGTTGGAAAAAGGGAGAAATACTATTCCGAATGAATGACACCCCCACATGAATAATACAAATAGACCAAGTGGCTAGTCAGATGGGTGAGGAAGGTGGGGACACGGCATCAGACAAGGAGGAAGAATACTGCTGCAACATAGAAGAGCAAGAAGAAGACGAAAGGTGATTGTGGAGTGCAATGGGTGGAAGGCCAGCAGAATAGAACAGTCTCCCTTGGGGAGGGTGATGGAAGAAGAGTGACATGGAAGGTTAAGGAATAGAGCCAGAAGGATGGCGGTGTTAGGGAAAAAGGGAACAAAGGTAAGTACAGGGAGGACAAGGAGCAAATTACAACTACCACTGATACGCATAGGGGCCGAAGGGCCCAATTATGTCCCTTGGGCCCAAATGGACAAAGCAAATTTGCTAAAGACATTATCCCCGCTCTCGTCAGGAACAAGTAAGTGAATATATGCATTCGAGAAGAATACTGCAGGAGTCCCCCTAGCAATCGGCGTGGAAACATTTCTATTGAGAGAGGTGTTCCCCCGCTGGGGGATATGTGACATCATACACTCTGACAACGGAACGCATATCGTCAATGATCTTTTCAAAGCAGTAACAACAATGCTGGGCGTCATGCACAAATTATGCTTCATTTATCACCCGAAGGCCAACGGCATTGTAGAAAAAATCAACAGCCTCTTAAAAAGCAGACTGTCTAAATTATGCCACACGCTGAAGAAAAACTGGGTATACCACTTGCCGTTAGCACTATTTGAATTAAGAAACAAGCCAACTAAGGATCACCACTTGTCCCTGCATGAAAAAGTGACAGGCAGACGTATGCACACAGCAGTATCTCCCCTGAGAAGGCAGTCTGATGCACATAGAAGCGCCACAGTACTGGGGAGTAATTTCTGGACTATTTGAGAAAACTGACCAATGCAGCAAGGATGATAGCAAAACAGTTAGCAGCCAGCTTCACACAAGAAAATGAGAGTGACACAATGACCCCGGCCACAGACAGCCCAAGCTGCCAGTTGATTCCAGGGGAGATGATATACATATGCAGCTTTGTGCACCGGTGGAATGCGCCCAGATTCCATGGCCATTATGAAGTGGTATATCGCACCCCACTGCGGTGAAGGTGAAGGGCCTAAGAAACTGGATATATTTGTCCGATGTGCGCAAAGCCTATGACGGTGTAACACAAGAACAGGAACACAGCAACACACAGAGAACAACACAAGCATAAAATAAGAAAGACATGCTGGAATACAAAAAGAAGTACTATTAAGTGAATTAAAACACAATGGGCCTCATTAGGAGTGTTGCGGTAAGGCAACAACAGCGCCTGTAGTGCTACCGGCGCCATTGTTACTTTGCTGCAACATTCCGAGTTTGCTCGCGGGTGCTGCTCTGGAAGCCTGCTCAGACCAGGCGTGCAGAGCGGCACCTGTGAACAGACTAGGATGGTAGCAGCGGTACCATTATTAATGGTACCGCTGCTACCATCCTCCCCATTCCCATTGAGCCCTATGGGGTCTCAAATGGGAATGGGGACGTACCGGGTCCGGGTCCCGCAAATGGGAATTACTGGGCCCTCCAAGGTCAGAATGGCCCGGTAAATCCCCTTATGTGGGACCCGGACCCAAGTTTGGCAGTAGCCATGCCCTTATTAAGGGCATGGCTACCTCCGAACTTGTAATGAGGCCCAATATGTAAATACAATTAAAGTGAACAAACTTATAGATAATGAAATAATGAGTAAGGAAATGGAAAATGCAAAGTTCAGTAGTTAAAAGGTTTTTTTTAGGTAAAGGATTCTTTTCAACTCTCTCTCTCCTTCTGTCACTGTGTACCGCCTCATTACGAGGTATGCCGGTAAGGCAAAAACGATGGCGGTGTGGTAATACCGGCATCGTTTACCGTCCCGTTACATTCTGACCCGCAAACCCGGTATTAGCGGCACACTAAACAACAGTGCCGCTAATAGCGGCATAGGCGCGTACACGTGCCCCTTCAGGGAGCAAATACTGGCATGGCGGTAATAGGGGGTAATTCCAACCCACGCATACACGCAAATACCGGCATCGCAAAGCCAGTAATCACGGCCTGCACGATGCCGGCCATACAGGCATCTCAGACCACCTGCAAACAGCAAGAAGGATACACGGCAGCTGCCACAGGTGCACACAATCCCCACAGGTGGAGTCAATGGAGGCTGTGCCAGTATAAACTGAGCACACCCACACACCACAACCCCCCCCCCACAAGTGTAGGCAATGTAGAGTGGCCCAGTACAAAAGGAGCACACCTACACACCACACCCCTTCCTACACCAAAATGCTAACACTAGCAGTTGCAATCATGGCACTGGAGGACATGCCTATACTGCTACAACTACAGCAACAACAGCAACAACAACAACAACTACAGCAGCAACAACAACAACTACAGAAGCAACAACAGGCAGCACAGAGGAGATGCAGGAGGAGAAGGAGGGTGAGACAGGCCCAGCAATTACCACCAGCGCAGCCACCAGTGCCTCATAGGCAGCCACCAATCCCTCGCACCAGACCCAGCCCATTCAACCCTACCTCTGAACAGATCCACACCCTGTACCGGTTGGACCGTGACACTATCACCACCATAGTGCACATGATACAGAACAACATTGCCAGCCACATACAAATATGCACTGCCATCCCCCCACTACTAAAGGTGGTGTCTGTACCACACGTCCTGGTCACAGGCACCTACCAACACACAGTGGGCCAGCTGCATGGCATTTCACAACTATTTTCACGCATGCTGAACCAAGTGCTGGATGCCCTCCTGAAGCAAGCAAGCACCCGCATTGTCAATCTGGAAAAATGAATACCCTTCATTTGGTTGGCGGACATATCTTGATGGCCGAAGGCCAACCGTTTTATGCACAGAATAATAGAAATACAGACTGCTATGCTTGACCAGCAAGCGGCCATTTTAAACGTAGCAAGAATCGCCATTTTGCTTGTTAACCATTGCTCATTGCTTTCTGTCTAAACTGCTTTGCAGCTTGCAATTCTTGGGAATTCTGCTTTCTTTGCTCAACTGTTAACATTGTTGTCTGAATATGAAAAGGGCAAGGTCGCGAGACTGAGGAGTTCGTTGAAACTCCTCATGAGTAGCCCAGAAAGGAATGCCCACGCTCCCTCTATGTAGCCTTGAGGGAGAGCTGCAGGGCATTTAATCACTTCACAGCTGCCAGCCAGTCTCGTACGATGGTAGAATATGTTAGTATAAAACAGCTAAAGGCTTGAATTATGCTCTTCTTACGGCCCCCCTTCGCAAAACCCTTTAGAGCGTGTCGGCTCACAGGACACGAATAGTACCTCATAGATAGCAAAGCTTGGAATGTGGCTCTTCCCCCGTGTGCAGCTTGCTTCCAAGAACAGAACCACCGTGTCCTGTTCAACAACTAAAAGATGCCTCCGCACTTACTAAATTGCATATTGTTACTAGAATAGACATTGAAAGTGTCATAATTGTCATGCTCGTTTCCAATGTCCATCGTCATCCCGAGTTCAAAGAAACTTAATAAAGGGGGGTGTTAAACATGACATTGCTGATTGTATGATATGCATTTTGTATACATATAACTGATGTACGTAATTCGCTCTCTTGCGTCCCTCGAGGTCTAGAAAATACACGTCGCGGGGCGTGAGATGAGAATTGGCCAATTGAGACTATTTTGCTTGCAATAAACGATAGCATTGGGAATTTGAAGCTCGTGTCTGGTTTTCGTGTATGGTTATTGCCTTGTTTCCATATCGCGAGGGACCCCTAGGGGCCTCTTTCAAGATGGCGCCCGAATAGGGACCCTCCCCCACTTTCCCCATCGTATACGTTGTAACGGAGTAAAGGCGGAAGAACGGCGAGGACGGGACGATCGAGCCGGGATCAAGAGGTGTACGGGGCACCCTGTAGAAGTGAGGAGAGATTCCTTCCGCAGATCTGCACACATCTGATCCCTGATCGACGTACCGGGCCAGAGGGCAAAGGAGGCGAGGGTCCCGAAGCGAGGCAGAAGCCAGAGAAGCACAGACACGACGTTGGGAGAGGTTGCGTCAGGACAGGCGACTTGTTTTATCAGGTGAGTCATTCCCCGATTCAAACAAAACCCTGATTTTTGGTAGAGTGTTGATTTTGCAAATTCAAACGTCCAGGTAAAGGTTAATAACCAAGGGGAAGGTTAAAAACATGCCTGGAGTACTGTCCACTTTAGCGGTGCTTTTCAGCTGCGGTAGACAGTCCTTGGAAAATGGCCAAAGTGCACCACCTGGGGGAACGCCGGCTTATGACATATATGCAAAATATGGTGTGGGTGCGATAATTTTTTGTGAAATTTGGCATAGGCAAACTAGAAAGCAACAGGACCATCAGTGGCCTATTAATGGTAGTATTGAGATTGTGAGGATAGATAACCTAGAAAGGGTGCTGATTAGGAAAAAAGCGCGACCCGCAGCTTTTGAGACTGTCAAAGATTGGAGGAGGGAAGCAATGCTCCGACTTAGGAGTAGAGAGAAGCATGCGCGTAGGCACAAATCAAAGCTTGAGGTAGCAGAAGAAAAGGAGGAGGAGGAGTGGACCGCAAGTCTAAGACGGGAAGGGAGACGTGACCAAATGAACATAGAAGGAATATACCCGCAGCGGGAACTACACATAGCAGACAAATTAATGGAACATTTTTTAACTAATACGGGTCGAGGCCCAAAACCAGGATCGAAACCAAACACGCCATTAGTGACTGCGCAGGCCCAACCAATAGCTCTCATACCTCCTCCCGTAGCCCAAGCACTTCCCCTCACGCAAGCATTAACCCAAGCGCCACCCACAGCTCGAGCCCTCCCACAAGCACAGACCGCAGACGCACAATTTCGCAGCACCCAGCAAGGCCCTTCACAGATGCCACCTGTGTCACTTGTCCCATCCGCACCTCCCACTCCAGAGACCGATTCAGCACCATCCGCCCCTCCCGAAGTCGAAATTGAGACCGGGGAGGCGAGAGGCAGGCTGAAGGAACAGGATTTGGACGGGTAACTCGAAGCACGATCAGCAAAGAAAGAAAGATTGAATTACAGCAAGAGGCAGAAATGTACATAGAAGGAAATGATGGGACGGCAGCATTGGCCTCATTGTATGGGTACCGAAGAAGCAACGAAAGACAGGTAGTGTTGGAATGCATGGGGAAATTTTTGGTGGGAGAATGGAAAAAGTTACTTGACAAATTACCGCCACAACGATTGTTAGATTTGAACCAATTAGCATGTTGTAGAATAAAAGATGAAGAAGTAAAGGAACATGTGAATGGACTTTTTGATCTTAAAAATTAGTTGGATAATGAGTATGCCGAAATGTTTGCTGCACCTGGATACAGGGGTTGGGATATTAGAAGAGATGGGAGAGGGACGGTAGAACCATACATACAGCGGAGACATTCAATGTCATCTGTACAGAGGGGCGACAAGCTGAAAGTATGTATACGGGAAGCGATGAAGTGGGTGTCGAATCCTAGTATCCCAACAATGGTCATACATGACATATTTGACAAATATTCCATGCCAATGAAAAGAAAGGCACTGCAATCGATGGCTGAACATTTGATAGAGAAGGATGTAAAAAACAATAAGGCTAGCCCACCTGAGATACTAGCGGTATACAAGAGAGCATTCGAGCGAAGTACTGGGGAAACGGACCTATCACTGGATTTAGGAATACTATTGAACCTAAGAGAAGGGGGAGGGATCGTGAGTGGGGCATTTCCAATGAGAGAGGTTCCGCCCACGTTTGTACCAAAAGTAGAGGTCCCTGCGACTGGTACAGTAGGAGCGCAGGTAACACCAGCCCATTTCACCGCCCAGTATGTGCATGTACCCTTTTACAGGCAAGAGGTGAATACTATAAGACAGACGATTCCCGATATAAGAAAGAATCCAGCAGGTTTCTACAAGGAAGTAGAGTCAACCCTGAGATCAGCAGTGCTTACTATGAGCGATATAAATTTGATTTCCCAGTCATTTTGCCAGCAGATATATGGAAACAGATAAGGACGGTAGATGACGTGGGGGCTTTTGGCGCCACATGGGCGGAGTTACTATTGGAGGACAAAAATGAAAAAGTAGGGGAAAATCCGGGAACCCGCATGGCAGATCTACCAGAACGGATAATGCTGAGATTGAGGGAAATAATTCCAGAAAAAAGGATTCAGTGGGACAAATTAACTACATGTGTACAGGGCAAGGATGAGCCAGTAACGGATTATTTCAATAGATTTGAAGGAGTATTCACAGACTTCAGTGGGCAGGATGTGAGCACAGAGTCGGGGAAAAGGCTATTTGTTTATAAATATTTGAGGGGAATAATATCATCAATTCAAGATATGTTAATGATGTCGGAAAGTTCCTGGGCAGCAAAACCGGTGAGTGAGATATTACACATAGCCCAATATTACCAGAACAGGGTAAATGTGGCGAAAGAAAGAGAGGTGAAGGATAGAGTAAATTTAAAAACGAGAGTGTTACAGCAGCAGGTAATTGGATACAATAGAGGTAGAGGAAATGCGCAAGGCAGAGGATATTTGAATAATACGCACGGGGTGTCATTGGGATTAAATCAATGTGCGTACTGTAAGGAGGAAGGACACTGGCGAGCGCAATGCCCGCACCTACAGAATAGAGGTGGGTTTAGCCAGAGAAGGCCTCATAGAGGACATCAGGGGTCGAATGGCCCAAGCAGAAATAGCATGCAGCATCAGCAGGGATATACCAATGGAGGTAATCAAAACCAATCCTATGGTAAAAACCAAGCTCAACAGAACCAGGCATTGAACCAAAGTGTTCCGAACCAAAATCAGGGCGGGCAGGGCCAACAGAGAAATGATCAGAGTGGAGGCACCGAGGGGAAAATGGGAATATTTTTGATACATAGCCAAACACGTATTATAGCAGCAGCGGTGACTACACGTTGGACGATGTGTTATTTTCGCAATAGGACAGCCCACGGCAGGGGTCGGAACCAGTGTCGATTCCCGTGAATCAGAGAGGACCCTACGTAGAAATGAGATTCGGGAATAAGGAGCACTGTTTCCTTGTAGATACAGGGGCACAAAAGTGTTCGATAGACCACCACTTGGTTCCGGAGATCCCACTGTCGGGGCAAAAGAATGTTTCTGTAGGGTTCGCAGGTACATCAGTAATTAACCCCATGTCCGAAGCTGTCCCAATTACAATAGGACCATTTACGGAACATTGTCCATTTCTTTTGACAGAAAATTGTGGGGAGAACTTGCTAGGATTAAATTTGTTGAGAAAATTGGGGACAGTTATACATTGTACGGCAGACGGGGTGTTCCTCACGATTTGGCCTCACGATGCACCGGTGACCGAATTGTCAAAAGCGTTACCAGAAGAGCTAAGTAGAGTACCAACCTGTCTGTGGGCAAAGCATGATAACGATGTAGGATGCTTGAAAATAGAGCCAGCAAAAATAACTTTGAAAGAAGGTGTTATATTACCACGAATTCCCCAGTATAAAATTTCTGTTGAAGGTGAGAAGGGATTTAAGAGTATTGTTACTGACTTGGTGAGATTGGGGGTGACTGAAGAAATTGCAGGTAGCACATGCAACAGCCCGATTCTTCCAGTTTACAAGAAAGGAGGCAATGAAGTACCATATTGTTTCGTAATTGATCTGTGCGCATTAAACAAAGTGGTAGACCCACAATTCCCTTTGGTCCCAGATGTCACAACAATACTGACAATGATACCGGCCACTGCAGAATACTTTAGTGTAGTTGATTTGAAGAACGCGTTCTTTAGCATTCCAGTGGATAAAAGCATTAGATATCTGTTCGCGTTCACTCTAGGAGGTCGATCATTCACATTCACAAGCATTCCACAAGGATACACAGAAAGCCTGAATATTTACAGCAGAGCGCTAAAAGAGCAGCTAGACATGCTAGAATTACATGAAGGTTGCGTACTCTTACAGTACATAGATGACTTGTTACTAGCTGCTGACACAAAAGAGATCTGCAAAGAAAGTACTATATCACTATTGACACACTTAGCGACCCATGGTCACAAGGCAAGTTTGAAGAAATTCCAGTATAATCAAAAGGAGGTGTCTTATTTGGGTTACCTACTTTCGAAAGAAGGGAGAAGATTAACACCAGAACGCATAGAAAGTATTTCTAGTATGCCTATTCCAAAAACTCAAAAAGGAGTGTGAGCTGTAATAGGCATGGCCTCTTATTGTCGGCAGTGGATCAGTAATTTTGCGTTGATTGTGAAGCCGATGATAAAATTAACTAAAAAGGATGCAGTGATGCCTTTACAGTGGGATGAGGAATGGCTAAAAGCATTTGAGCAATTGAAAGCTGCATTGTGTGCTGCGCCAGTTTTAGGCACTCCTAACTATAAAAAGATCTTTAGACTATTTGTGAGTGAAAGTGAAGGATGTGCATTGGCGGTTTTGACACAGGAACAAGGTGGAAGAAATAGGCCATGTGGCTATTATTCTTCCGCGCTGGACCCTGTAGCGCGCGCACTACCATGATGTTTGCGATCCGTCGCAGCGGCTGCTGTGTCAGTGAAACAAATGGAAGGAATGGTATTGGGGCACACTTTAATTCTGATGGTACCACATGCTATAGACGTTCTATTAAATAGAACAGAGACGCAACACCTCACTTCTGCCAGACTAACAAGATATGAGCTCATCTTGTTTGCGCCCCAAATCCAAATTATGAGGTGTAGCGCATTGAATCCTGCAGAATTAATGCCACTGCCCATAGCAGAAATTGGTGACAACAAATCACCACCCCATGATTGTTTAATAGTCACTGAGGAAGAAACAAAGGGAAGAATTGGCTTGAGCGACATCCCACAGAAGGAGCCAGATGGGGAGTTGTTTTGTGACGGCTCTTGTTTTAAATTACCAGATGGCACATCAACTGCCGCATATGCAATTACTACCATAGAGAGTGTTGTGGAAAGTAAAAGAATTCCATATAATTCAGCACAAGCCGCAGAAATGATAGCACTGACCCGAGCCTGTGAACTCTCTGAGAATTTGAAAGTGAATATATATACTGACAGCCAGTACGCCTTTGGCGTGGTTCATAACTTTGGCCGACTCTGGGCTGAGAGGGTCTTTTTGACATCACATGGGGCCAGGATTCAGCATGGGCCTTTGATTGTGCGAATGTTGTCTGCACTCACGTTTCCAAAGCGCTCAGCTATAGTGAAATGCGAGGCGCATAAAAAAGTAACATGCAAAGTGGGCGAGGGAAACGTATTTGCAGACAGGATTGTGAAACAAACAGCCACAGATTTGGGAAATAAAATGATGACAGTACAGACTGAGGAAGTACCTTGTATGATAGAGAATGGAGTTGCCACAGTCAAAGAAATGCAGGCTGAGGCCACGACCGAAGAGATTCAGGGGTGGGCTGAGGGGTCTGCTGAGTTAGATTTGGAAGGATGTTGGGTGGACAAGGAAACAAAGAACTGGATGTTGCCAAATTGTTACGTGACTGCAATGGTTACGATGGCGCATAGCCCTACCCACATTTGCGCGAAGAAAATGGTACAGCATTTATCCACAGTATGGAAAAATGAGCACATAAAAAAGAATGCAGAAAGGCTAGTGCAGAATTGTATTACGTGCCTGCAACACAATGTAGGGAAGGAAACCAGGACTCCAGTAGGTAGTTTTGGCCCACCCTCTATGCCATTTGAGGTGATCCATTTTGATTTCATAGAAATGGAAAGGTGCCAGAACTACAAATATGTGTTAGTGGTGATTTGTGCATTTAGCAAGTGGGTGGAGGCATATCCTTTAAAAGACTGCACTGCCATGTCAACGGCAAAAGTAATGTTGAAAGAGTATTTCTCCTGGTTTGGGTTGCCTCATGTCCTGTGGTCAGACAACGGCCCACACTTTGTGGGCGCAGTAGTACTACAGATCTGTGCAGGTCTACAGATAGAGAAACGATTCCACAGTTCCAGGCATCCTAGTTCTGCCGGGCTTGTTGAGAGACATAACGGTATCTTAAAGTCAAAGATAGCTAAAATCTGTGCTGGAAGCAAGTTGAGTTGGGTGGATGCATTACCCCTAGTGCTATTGTGCATGCGCAGTCTGTACTGGCTAAAACTGGGCTCTCCCCCTATGAAATTATAATGGAGAGACCGGCAAATGTATGGTGTGCACCGCAGCCCAAAAAATTATGTGAGGTCGAGCATCCTGTGTTAAGCACGTACTGTGACCTTTTAATGCAGAAGTTGCGTTTGAACCATCAGCAGGTGCAGGAGGCGTTACCAGTGCGATACACCAGACCGGGGCACTCGCTGAAGCCTGGAAGCTGGGTCCTGATCAAGAACTTTGAGCGGAAGACAGCATTAGCACCCAGGTGGCGCGGCCCCTACCAAGTACTTTTGGCGACGCCAACGGCTATTCGAGTGGACGGTCGGAAGGCATGGATCCATGCGACACATGCCAAAAGATTCCCAGGACTGCTGACAAATTCCGACGACCAGAGAAAGGAAACGGTCTCGGAAACAAAAGAAACTGTTGCCAGTCCACTGCCACAGCATCAGCCTGAGCGAGAAGTGAAACTTGAAACAAAGCCTGAGCGAGAAGTGAAACTCGAAACAGAGCCTGAGGAGGCTGTCAGGAAGGGGAAAGGGCGAAAAGTGCCCCAACGTTGCTCAGCAGAAACAACATCACTGCCGAGCGACACAAACTCTGCATTGCAAACACGAGCAGAAACAATGCGTGAACCCCTTTGGCGCCCACCAGTCTCTGCAAACGCACCAGTGCCAAAGAAAGAAACTACATCATTGCCACGGCACTCATCGCTACCCATCATTGTGCCGCAGGCTGACACTGAGCCTGATACTGGAAGTGCAACGGCACTATTCACGGATCATACAATACCAGGAGTGAAACGGTATAATTTGCGGCCTCGACAGGCAAAGTGATCCACAGATCTTTGGTGCTTTTCTTTTGCCTTTGGTTCCATTCACGGACGGAGTAGGAACCAGGGGCGTAGAGGAGAGAAGTGTGAGAGTTGTGCAAGTCGGACAATTCAAGACTCACGGCTCCTCAGTGCGCTTATAATAAAGTACATGTGTCAGGAACCAGAGCAGGACAAGCTGGACGCACATAAGTACTAAGGCTGATAGAGTGCATGTGTCCTAAGCCAGAGCAGGACAAGCTGGATGCACATAGTACTCTATCAATAAAGAACTGTTCAGAAATCGTCTGAGCAGTGGGAGAAAGAACAACTAATCTTGCTCGGAGTGGATAAGTGATCTAGGCTGTGAGAGGGCTGGCAGAATTGAACTGTGACATTTTCGTTGAACTTTTCTGGCATCAAGAACGAGAGACATTTGCGGCGAACTTTGCCAGCAAGAAGAAGGACGATGAAGAACAAATCAAGACCGGTTTCAGCCTCCTCCTGCACCTCTGCTGAAAAGATGATAGTTTTAGAGACTGTAAATTTAGGGAAAAAGCATGGTAAAAGGAATAAGGTACTGATTTGGACATTGGTCCTGTGTTTCTTAAGTATGGTAGTACCAACAATAACAGCTATTACACTATGGTTCCTGGAGTCCGCGCACCCATTAGAAACACTTTTGCCAAAAGCAGCTACTGAAAGCCTGGTTCATGTAATCACTGGTACTGTGTCCCCAATGGAAGAAAGAAATAGAGAAGGATATGGCAACAATACATTGTTGCTCATCATGAACATGACCCATGAGGTTTTAAAGAAAAAAGATTGCTGGGTTTGTGCCCATTTACCACAGCACGGTGGGAAAGGGATAGGCTGGTATGTACAACCGTTACCATTGGTTTATTCATGTTAAGTATCGTTGAGTGCAATGTTCTTTGGGAAATGTAACAAGAGTAATACAGGTCAGCTAGATGAGACCAATATGAATGAATTTGAGGAAGTGATCATGAGACCTGTGGGTTGTTCCATATTCCACAAAGCTTGCGTGTTTTCACCAGATCCCATGAGGAAGAATACACGAAAGACAACAAGACTAGATAGATTACATAGGCAGAATAAACCAACCCCGCCAGCAGAAGAAACATCAGTAATGACATTTCGAATGTGGGATGAATGGAATAAAGATGCTGTCCCCCTGCCTACACAGTAGATCACAGCCCTGAAACTGCTCCCCTATGTTTACAGAAAAAAGGTTCCTATACAGTAGGAACGTTTAGCAGCTGCCTGAACACAGTGGTTTTAAAGCACGCAATAGAACCCGTGTACGTAGGGGACCCTGTTTACTTTATATGTGGGGAAAAAGCATATCCATGGTTAGCTAGGAACTGGGGAGGTACATGCTACCTAGGTCTACTGTTTCCAGGAGTGTTCCTCTGGGAAACAGCAGAAGTAGCCAGACGAACAAAAGGTAGAACTCAAAGGAGTGGCAAGGATGGAATGATAGCAATAGATATAGCCAAATCATTTATACCATTCTTGGCCCAAATAGAAAAATCCTATAATATAAGAAAACTGTCTAGAATCTTAAAAAATACAATAGATTCAACAACAGATATTTTATTGTATATGACGTTAGAAGAAAAAGGAATAAGACTAATGGCACTGCAAAACAGGATGGCTCTCGATATAATATTAGTTGATCGTGGGGGAGTTTGCAAACTCGTAAAAACTGCCTGCTGTGTGTATATAGATGATTACTCCCCTACGATATTTAAAGCAATCCGGAAATGGCATGTCCTAAGTTCCACACTCTCTACTGAAGAAGGGGGTTGGGGATAAGATCCTGGTTTTGGGGACTGTTGCGGTCCTGGGGATGGAAGTTAATTTCGATACTAATGGTGGTACTTGGTATATTCATAACATGTTGCTGTTGCATACAATGCTTACCAATAGTTTGCACTGAAATAACTGATGGATGTACTAAGGGATGTATGCACATGGTGTCGAGAGGAAAACAAACGCATGGCCGGAATAACAGAGATACTGATGAAACAAAAACAGTAAAACAATTCATGGCTATAGACATTGATGATGAAGATGATGCTCATGATAGCATGAAAGGTTCAGACATAGATACCCCAGACTTATCCTCATCAGAGGAGGATACAATGAATGAATAATACGTTTGGCATACTGCCAAAAGGAGGGTTTGTCAATCTGGAAAAATGAATACCCTTCATTTGGTTGACGGACGTATCTTGATGGCCGAAGGCCAACCGTTTTATGCACAGAATTATAGAAATACATATATGCTTGACCAGCAAGCAGCCATTTTAAACGTAGCATGAATCGCCATTTTGCTTGTTAACCATTGCTCATTGCTTTCTGTCTAAACTGCTTTGCAGCTTGCAATTCTTGCGAATTGTGCTTACTCTGCTCAACTGTTAACATTGTTGTCTGAATATGAAAAGGGCAAGGTCGCGGGACTGAGGAGTTTGTTCAAACTCCTCATGAGTAGCCCAGAAAGGAATGCCCATGCTCCCTCTCTGTAGCCTTGAGGGAGAGCCGCAGGGCATTTAATCACTTCACAGCTGCCAGCCAGTCTCGTACGATGGTAGAATATGTTAGAATAAAACAGCTAAAGGCTTGAATTATGCTCTTCTTACGGCCCCCCTTCGAAAAACCCTTTAGAGCGTGTCGGCTCCCAGGACACGAATAGTACCTCATAAATAGCAAAGCTTGGAATGTGGCTCTTCCCCCGTGTACAGCTTGCTTCCAAGAACAGAACCACCGTTTTCTGTTCAACAACTAAAAGATTCCTCCGCACTTACTAAATTGCATATTGTTACTAGAATAGACATTGAAAGTGTCATAATTGTCATGCTCGTCGGAAATGTCCATCGTCATCCCGAGTTCAAAGAAACTTAATAAAGGGTGGTGTTAAACATGACATTGCTGATTGTATGATATGCATTTTGTATATATGTAACTGATGTACGTAATTCGCTCTCTTGCATCCCTTGAGGTCTAGAAAATACACGTTGCGGGCGTGAGACCAGAATTGGCCAATAGAGACTATTTCGCTTGCAATAAACCCTAGCATTGGGAATTTCAACCTTGTGTCTGGCGCATCTTTTCGTGTATGGTTATTGCCTTGTTTCCATATCGCGAGGGACCCCTAGGGGCCCCTTTAAACATATCTCTACCCCGATTGCCCAGGAGATAGCTGAAACCAAAGTAGGCTCCCATGCACTGGCAGGCATGCCCAATTGTGTCGGTGCCATCGACTGCACCCATGTGGAATTGATAGTCCCCCATGCCATAGAGGCCGTGTACCGCAATCGCAAACAATACCACTCCATCAATGTGCAAATGGTATGTGACTCCAGGAAGATCATCACACATTGCTGCGGCCGATTTCCTGGATGAACACATGATGCCATGTTACTGGGTAAATCCACGGTACCCCATCAAATGGACAGACATGCCGGATCACGTGCCTGGCTGCTTGGTGAGTTGCACAACCGTCCCATGGCAGTGCTTTGGGGTACTGATGTGTGGGGATGCATGAGGGGGGGCAATACTGCACCTAGGTGGGAATAGCCGGTGATTGGAGAATGCATGCAGAGCCAAACACTCCTGACCTGAGCCAGTCAAACGGTACATGACACTTTACTGGGCCACATATGACAAATAATGCATATCAATGAGAACAAGTAAGAGGCACAAGCAGGCCACCACGGTGATGGAAAGCAATGCATGAATGAACAGGACGGCAAGTGTGCCTATGTGGGCAGTGTGACCATGCATAGTAAATAATGAACAGTATGAATTGGAGTCAAAACGTTGTTGCACTACCACAGCATATCTGCCTCAGCATGCATGATGCAGCAAGAAAGTACTATATTACTATTGACACACTTAGCGACCCATGGTCACAGGGCAAGTTTGAAGAAATTCCAGTATAATCAAAAGGCGGTGTCTTATTTGGGTTACCTACTTTCGAAAGAAGGGAGAAGATTAACACCAGAACGCATAGAAAGTATTTCTAGTATGCCTATTCCAAAAACTCAAAAAGGAGTGAGAGCTGTAATAGGCATGGCCGCCTCTTATTGTCGGCAGTGGATCAGTAATTTTGCGTTGATTGGGAAGCCGATGATAAAATTAACTAAAAAGGATGCAGTGATGCCTTTACAGTGGGATGAGGAATGGCTAAAAGCGTTTGGGCAATTGAAAGCTGCATTGTGTGCTGCGCCAGTTTTAGGCACTCCTAACTATAAAAAGATCTTTAGACTATTTGTGAGTGAAAGTGAAGGATGTGCATTGGCGGTTTTGACACAGGAACAAGGTGGAAGAAATAGGCCGTGTGGCTATTATTCTTCCGCGCTGGACCCTGTAGCGCGCGCACTACCATGATTTTTTCGATCCGTCGCAGCGGCTGCTGTGTCAGTGAAACAAATGGAAGGAATGGTATTGGGGCACACTTTAATTCTGATGGTACCACATGCTATAGACGTTCTATTAAATAGAACACAGACGCAACACCTCACTTCTGCCAGACTAACAAGATATGAGCTCATCTTGTTTGCACCCCACATCCAAATTATGAGGTGTAGCGCATTGAATCCTGCAGAATTAATGCCACTGCCCATAGCAGAAATTGGTGACAACGAATCACCACCCCATGATTGTTTAATAGTCACTGAGGAAGAAACAAAGGGAAGAATTGACTTGAGCGACATCCAACAGAAAGAGCCAAATGGGTAAGTTGTTTTGTGACGGCTCTTGTTTTAAATTACCAAATGGTACATCAACTGCCGCATATGTAATTACTACCATAGAGAGTGTTGTGGAAAGTAAAAGAATTCCATATAATTCAGCACAAGCCGCAGAAATGATAGCACTGACCCGAGCCTGTGAACTCTCTGAGAATTTGAAAGTGAATATATATACTGACAGCCAGTACGCCTTTGGCGTGGTTCATAACTTTGGCCGACTCTGGGCTGAGAGGGTCTTTTTGACATCACATGGGGCCAGGATTCAGCATGGGCCTTTGATTGTGCGAATGTTGTCTGCACTCACGTTTCCAAAGCGCTCAGCTATAGTGAAATGCGAGGCGCATAAAAAAGTAACATGCAAAGTGGGCGAGGGAAACGTATTTGCAGACAGGATTGTGAAACAAACAGCCACAGATTTGGGAAATAAAATGATGACAGTACAGACTGAGGAAGTACCTTGTATGATAGAGAATGGAGTTGCCACAGTCAAAGAAATGCAGGCTGAGGCCACGACCGAAGAGATTCAGGGGTGGGCTGAGGGGTCTGCTGAGTTAGATTTGGAAGGATGTTGGGTGGACAAGGAAACAAAGAACTGGATGTTGCCAAATTGTTACGTGACTGCAATGGTTACGATGGCGCATAGCCCTACCCACATTTGCGCGAAGAAAATGATACAGCATTTATCCACAGTATGGAAAAATGAGCACATAAAAAAGAATGCAGAAAGGCTAGTGCAGAATTGTATTACGTGCCTGCAACACAATGTAGGGAAGGAAACCAGGACTCCAGTAGGTAGTTTTGGCCCACCCTCTATGCCATTTGAGGTGATCCATTTTGATTTCATAGAAATGGAAAGGTGCCAGAACTACAAATATGTGTTAGTGGTGATTTGTGCATTTAGCAAGTGGGTGGAGGCATATCCTTTAAAAGACTGCACTGCCATGTCAACGGCAAAAGTAATGTTGAAAGAGTATTTCTCCTGGTTTGGGTTGCCTCGTGTCCTGTGGTCAGACAACGGCCCACACTTTGTGGGCGCAGTAGTACTACAGATCTGTGCAGGTCTACAGATAGAGAAACGATTCCACAGTTCCAGGCATCCTAGTTCTGCCGGGCTTGTTGAGAGACATAACGGTATCTTAAAGTCAAAGATAGCTAAAATCTGTGCTGGGAGCAAGTTCAGTTGGGTGGATGCATTACCCCTAGTGCTATTGTGCATGCGCAGTCTGTACTGGCTAATACTGGGCTCTCCCCCTATGAAATTATAATGGAGAGACCGGCAAATGTATGGTGTGCACCGCAGCCCAAAAAATTATGTGAGGTCGAGCATCCTGTGTTAAGCACGTACTGTGACCTTTTAATGCAGAAGTTGCGTTTGAACCATCAGCAGGTGCAGGAGGCGTTACCAGTGCGATACACCGGACCGGGGCACTCGCTGAAGCCTGGAAGCTGGGTCCTGATCAAGAACTTTGAGCGGAAGACAGCATTAGCACCCAGGTGGCGCGGCCCCTACCAAGTACTTTTGGCGACTCCAACGGCTATTCGAGTGGACGGTCGGAAGGCATGGATCCATGCGACACATGCCAAAAGATTCCCAGGACTGCTGACAAATTCCGACGACCAGAGAAAGGAAACGGTCTCGGAAACAAAAGAAACTGTTGCCAGTCCACTGCCACAGCATCAGCCTGAGCGAGAAGTGAAACTTGAAACAAAGCCTGAGCGAGAAGTGAAACTCGAAACAGAGCCTGAGGAGGCTGTCAGGAAGGGGAAAGGGCGAAAAGTGCCCCAACGTTGCTCAGCAGAAACAACATCACTGCCGAGCGACACAAACTCTGCATTGCAAACACGAGCAGAAACAATGCGTGAACCCCTTTGGCGCCCACCAGTCTCTGCAAACGCACCAGTGCCAAAGAAAGAAACTACATCATTGCCACGGCACTCATCGCTACCCATCATTGTGCCGCAGGCTGACACTGAGCCTGATACTGGAAGTGCAACGGCACTATTCACGGATCATACAATACCAGGAGTGAAACGGTATAATTTGCGGCCTCGACAGGCAAAGTGATCCACAGATCTTTGGTGCTTTTCTTTTGCCTTTGGTTCCATTCACGGACGGAGTAGGAACCAGGGGCGTAGAGGAGAGAAGTGTGAGAGTTGTGCAAGTCGGACAATTCAAGACTCACGGCTCCTCAGTGCGCTTATAATAAAGTACATGTGTCAGGAACCAGAGCAGGACAAGCTGGACGCACATAAGTACTAAGGCTGATAGAGTGCATGTGTCCTAAGCCAGAGCAGGACAAGCTGGATGCACATAGTACTCTATCAATAAAGAACTGTTCAGAAATCATCTGAGCAGTGGGAGAAAGAACAACTAATCTTGCTCGGAGTGGGTAAGTGATCTAGGCTGTGAGAGGGCTGGCAGAATTGAACTGTGACATTTTCGTTGAACTTTTCTGGCATCAAGAATGAGAGACATTTGCGGCGAACTTTGCCAGCAAGAAGAAGGACGATGAAGAACAAATCAAGACCGGTTTCAGCCTCCTCCTGCACCTCTGCTGAAAAGATGATAGTTTTAGAGACTGTAAATTTAGGGAAAAAGCATGGTAAAAGGAATAAGGTACTGATTTGGACATTGGTCCTGTGTTTCTTAAGTATGGTAGTACCAACAATAACAGCTATTACACTATGGTTCCTGGAGTCCGCGCACCCATTAGAAACACTTTTGCCAAAAGCAGCTACTGAAAGCCTGGTTCATGTAATCACTGGTACTGTGTCCCCAATGGAAGAAAGAAATAGAGAAGGATATGGCAACAATACATTGTTGCTCATCATGAACATGACCCATGAGGTTTTAAAGAAAAAAGATTGCTGGGTTTGTGCCCATTTACCACAGCACGGTGGGAAAGGGATAGGCTGGTATGTACAACCGTTACCATTGGTTTATTCATGTTAAGTATCGTTGAGTGCAATGTTCTTTGGGAAATGTAACAAGAGTAATACAGGTCAGCTAGATGAGACCAATATGAATGAATTTGAGGAAGTGATCATGAGACCTGTGGGTTGTTCCATATTCCACAAAGCTTGCGTGTTTTCACCAGATCCCATGAGGAAGTATACACGAAAGACAACAAGACTAGATAGATTACATAGGCAGAATAAACCAACCCCGCCAGCAGAAGAAACATCAGTAATGACATTTCGAATGTGGGATGAATGGAATAAAGATGCTGTCCCCCTGCCTATACAGTAGATCATAGCCCTGAAACTGCTCCCCTATGTTTACAGAAAAAAGGTTCCTATACAGTAGGAACGTTTAGCAGCTGCCTGAACACAGTGGTTTTAAAGCACGCAATAGAACCCGTGTACGTAGGGGACCCTGTTTACTTTATATGTGGGGAAAAAGCATATCCATGGTTAGCTAGGAACTGGGGAGGTACATGCTACCTAGGTCTACTGTTTCCAGGAGTGTTCCTCTTGGAAACAGCAGAAGTAGCCAGACGAACAAAAGGTAGAACTCAAAGGAGTGGCAAGGATGGAATGATAGCAATAGATATAGCCAAATCATTTATACCATTCTTGGCCCAAATAGAAAAATCCTATAATATAAGAAAACTGTCTAGAATATTAAAAAATACAATAGATTCAACAACAGATATTTTATTGTATATGACGTTAGAAGAAAAAGGAATAAGACTAATGGCACTGCAAAACAGGATGGCTCTCGATATAATATTAGTTGATCGTGGGGGAGTTTGCAAACTCGTAAAAACTGCCTGCTGTGTGTATATAGATGATTACTCCCCTACGATATTTAAAGCAATCCGGAAATGACATGTCCTAAGTTCCACACTCTCTACTGAAGAAGGAGGTTGGGGATAGGATCCTGGTTTTGGGGACTGTTGCGGTCCTGGGGATGGAAGTTAATTTCGATACTAATGGTGGTACTTGGTATATTCATAACATGTTGCTGTTGCATACAATGCTTACCAATAGTTTGCACTGAAATAACTGATGGATGTACTAAGGGATGTATGCACATGGTGTCGAGAGGAAAACAAACGCATGGCCGGAATAACAGAGATACTGATGAAACAAAAACAGTAAAACAATTCATGGCTATAGACATTGATGATGAAGATGATGCTCATGATAGCATGAAAGGTTCAGACATAGATACCCCAGACTTATCCTCATCAGAGGAGGATACAATGAATGAATAATACGTTTGGCATACTGCCAAAAGGAGGGTTTGTCAATCTGGAAAAATGAATACCCTTCATTTGGTTGACGGACGTATCTTGATGGCCGAAGGCCAACCGTCTTATGCACAGAATTATAGAAATACATATATGCTTGACCAGCAAGCAGCCATTTTAAACGTAGCATGAATCGCCATTTTGCTTGTTAACCATTGCTCATTGCTTTCTTTCTAAACTGCTTTGCAGCTTGCAATTCTTGCGAATTGTGCTTACTCTGCTCAACTGTTAACATTGTTGTCTGAATATGAAAAGGGCAAGGTCGCGGGATCGAGGAGTTTGTTCAAACTCCTCATGAGTAGCCCAGAAAGGAATGCCCATGCTCCCTCTCTGTAGCCTTGAGGGAGAGCCGCAGGGCATTTAATCACTTCACAGCTGCCAGCCAGTCTCGTACGATGGTAGAATATGTTAGAATAAAACAGCTAAAGGCTTGAATTATGCTCTTCTTACGGCCCCCCTCCGAAAAACCCTTTAGAGCGTGTCGGCTCCCAGGACACGAATAGTACCTCATAAATAGCAAAGCTTGGAATGTGGCTCTTCCCCCGTGTACAGCTTGCTTCCAAGAACAGAACCACCGTTTTCTGTTCAACAACTAAAAGATGCCTCCGCACTTACTAAATTGCATATTGTTACTAGAATAGACATTGAAAGTGTCATAATTGTCATGCTCGTCGGAAATGTCCATCGTCATCCCGAGTTCAAAGAAACTTAATAAAGGGTGGTGTTAAACATGACATTGCTGATTGTATGATATGCATTTTGTATATATGTAACTGATGTACGTAATTCGCTCTCTTGCATCCCTTGAGGTCTAGAAAATACACGTCGCGGGCGTGAGACCAGAATTGGCCAATAGAGACTATTTCGCTTGCAATAAACCCTAGCATTGGGAATTTCAACCTTGTGTCTGGCGCATCTTTTCGTGTATGGTTATTGCCTTGTTTCCATATCGCAAGGGACCCCTAGGGGCCCCTTTAAACATATCTCTACCCCGGACTGCCCAGGAGATAGCTGAAACCAAAGTAGGCTCCCATGTACTGGCAGGCATGCCCAATTGTGTCGGTGCCATCGACTGCACCCATGTTGAATTGATAGTCCCCCATGCCATAGAGGCCGTGTACCGCAATCGCAAACAATACCACTCCATCAATGTGCAAATGGTATGTGACTCCAGGAAGATCATCACACATTGCTGCGGCCGATTTCCTGGATGAACACATGATGCCATGTTACTGGGTAAATCCACGGTACCCCATCAAATGGAGAGACATGCCGGATCACGTGCCTGGCTGCTTGGTGAGTTGCACAACCGTCCCATGGCAGTGCTTTGGGGTACTGATGTGTGGGGATGCATGAGGGGGGGCAATACTGCACCTAGGTGGGAATAGCCGGTGATTGGAGAATGCATGCAGAGCCAAACACTCCTGACCTGAGCCAGTCAAACGGTACATGACACTTTACTGGGCCACATATCACAAATAATGCATATCAATGAGAACAAGTAAGAGGCACAAGCAGGCCACCACGGTGATGGAAAGCAATGCATGAATGAACAGGACGGCAAGTGTGCCTATGTGGGCAGTGTGACCATGCATAGTAAATAATGAACAGTATGAATTGGAGTCAAAACGTTGTTGCACTACCACAGCATATCTGCCTCAGCATGCATGATGCAGCAAGAAAGTACTATATTACTATTGACACACTTAGCGACCCATGGTCACAAGGCAAGTTTGAAGAAATTCCAGTATAATCAAAAGGCGGTGTCTTATTTGGGTTACCTACTTTCGAAAGAAGGGAGAAGATTAACACCAGAACGCATAGAAAGTATTTCTAGTATGCCTATTCCAAAAACTCAAAAAGGAGTGAGAGCTGTAATAGGCATGGCCTCTTATTGTCGGCAGTGGATCAGTAATTTTGCGTTGATTGTGAAGCCGATGATAAAATTAACTAAAAAGGATGCAGTGATGCCTTTACAGTGGGATGAGGAATGGCTAAAAGCGTTTGAGCAATTGAAAGCTGCATTGTGTGCTGCGCCAGTTTTAGGCACTCCTAACTATAAAAAGATCTTTAGACTATTTGTGAGTGAAAGTGAAGGATGTGCATTGGCGGTTTTGACACAGGAACAAGGTGGAAGAAATAGGCCGTGTGGCTATTATTCTTCCGCGCTGGACCCTGTAGCGCGCGCACTACCATGATTTTTGCGATCCGTCGCAGCGGCTGCTGTGTCAGTGAAACAAATGGAAGGAATGGTATTGGGGCACACTTTAATTCTGATGGTACCACATGCTATAGACGTTCTATTAAATAGAACACAGACGCAACACCTCACTTCTGCCAGACTAACAAGATATGAGCTCATCTTGTTTGCACCCCACATCCAAATTATGAGGTGTAGCGCATTGAATCCTGCAGAATTAATGCCACTGCCCATAGCAGAAATTGGTGACAACGAATCACCACCCCATGATTGTTTAATAGTCACTGAGGAAGAAACAAAAGGAAGAATTGACTTGAGCGACATCCCACAGAAAGAGCCAGATGGGGAGTTGTTTTGTGACGGCTCTTGTTTTAAATTACCAGATGGCACATCAACTGCCGCATATGTAATTACTACCATAGAGAGTGTTGTGGAAAGTAAAAGAATTCCATATAATTCAGCATAAGCCGCAGAAATGATAGCACTGACCCGAGCCTGTGAACTCTCTGAGAATTTGAAAGTGAATATATATACTGACAGCCAGTACGCCTTTGGCGTGGTTCATAACTTTGGCCGACTCTGGGCTGAGAGGGTCTTTTTGACATCACATGGGGCCAGGATTCAGCATTGGCCTTTGATTGTGCGAATGTTGTCTGCACTCACGTTTCCAAAGCGCTCAGCTATAGTGAAATGCGAGGCGCATAAAAAAGTAACATGCAAAGTGGGCGAGGGAAACGTATTTGCAGACAGGATTGCGAAACAAACAGCCACAGATTTGGGAAATAAAATGATGACAGTACAGACTGAGGAAGTACCTTGTATGATAGAGAATGGAGTTGCCACAGTCAAAGAAATGCAGGCTGAGGCCACGACCGAAGAGATTCAGGGGTGGGCTGAGGGGTCTGCTGAGTTAGATTTGGAAGGATGTTGGGTGGACAAGGAAACAAAGAACTGGATGTTGCCAAATTGTTACGTGACTGCAATGGTTACGATGGCGCATAGCCCTACCCACATTTGCGCGAAGAAAATGGTACAGCATTTATCCACAGTATGGAAAAATGAGCACATAAAAAAGAATGCAGAAAGGCTAGTGCAGAATTGTATTACGTGCCTGCAACACAATGTAGGGAAGGAAACCAGGACTCCAGTAGGTAGTTTTGGCCCACCCTCTATGCCATTTGAGGTGATCCATTTTGATTTCATAGAAATGGAAAGGTGCCAGAACTACAAATATGTGTTAGTGGTGATTTGTGCATTTAGCAAGTGGGAGGAGGCATATCCTTTAAAAGACTGCACTGCCATGTCAACGGCAAAAGTAATGTTGAAAGAGTATTTCTCCTGGTTTGGGTTGCCTCGTGTCCTGTGGTCAGACAACGGCCCACACTTTGTGGGCGCAGTAGTACTACAGATCTGTGCAGGTCTACAGATAGAGAAACGATTCCACAGTTCCAGGCATCCTGGTTCTGCCGGGCTTGTTGAGAGACATAACGGTATCTTAAAGTCAAAGATAGCTAAAATCTGTGCTGGGAGCAAGTTCAGTTGGGTGGATGCATTACCCCTAGTGCTATTGTGCATGCGCAGTCTGTACTGGCTAAAACTGGGCTCTCCCCCTATGAAATTATAATGGGGAGACCGGCAAATGTATGGTGCGCACCGCAGCCCAAAAAATTATGTGAGGTCCAGCATCCTGTGTTAAGCACGTACTGTGACCTTTTAATACAGAAGTTGCGTTTGAACCATCAGCAGGTGCAGGAGGCGTTACCAGTGCGATACACCGGACCGGGGCACTCGCTGAAGCCTGGAAGCTGGGTCCTGATCAAGAACTTTGAGCGGAAGACAGCATTAGCACCCAGGTGGCGCGGCCCCTACCAAGTACTTTTGGCGACGCCAACGGCTATTCGAGTGGACGGTCGGAAGGCATGGATCCATGCGACACATGCCAAAAGATTCCCAGGACTGCTGACAACTTCCGACGACCAGAGAAAAGAAACGGTCTCGGAAACAAAAGAAACTGTTGCCAGTCCACTGCCACAGCATCAGCCTGAGCGAGAAGTGAAACTTGAAACAAAGCCTGAGCGAGAAGTGAAACTCGAAACAGAGCCTGAGGAGGCTGTCAGGAAGGGGAAAGGGCGAAAAGTGCCCCAACGTTGCTCAGCAGAAACAACATCACTGCCGAGCGACGCAAACTCTGCATTGCAAACACGAGCAGAAACAACGCGTGAACCCCTTTGGCGCCCACCAGTCTCTGCAAACGCACCAGAGCCAAAGAAAGAAACTACATCATTGCCACGGCACTCATCGCTACCCATCATTGTGCCGCAGGCTGACACTGAGCCTGATACTGGAAGTGCAACGGCACTATTCACGGATCATACAATACCAGGAGTGAAACGGTATAATTTGCGGCCTCGACAGGCAAAGTGATCCACAGATCTTTGGTGCTTTTCTTTTGCCTTTGGTTCCATTCACGGACGGAGTAGGAACCAGGGGCGTAGAGGAGAGAAGTGTGAGAGTTGTGCAAGTCGGACAATTCAAGACTCACGGCTCCTGAGTGTGCTTATAATAAAGTACATGTGTCAGGAACCAGAGCAGGACAAGCTGGACGCACATACGTACTAAGGCTGATAGAGTGCATGTGTCCTAAGCCAGAGCAGGACAAGCTGGATGCACATAGTACTCTATCAATAAAGAACTGTTCAGAAATTGTCTGAGCAGTGGGAGAAAGAACAACTAATCTTGCTCGGAGTGGATAAGTGATCCAGGCTGTGAGAGGGCTGGCAGAATCGAACTGTGACATTTTCGTTGAACTTTTCTGGCATCAAGAACGAGAGACATTTGCGACGAACTTTGCCAGCAAGAAGAAGGACGATGAAGAACAAATCAAGACCGGTTTCAGCCTCCTCCTGCACCTCTGCTGAAAAGATGATAGTTTTAGAGACTGTAAATTTAGGGAAAAAGCATAGTAAAAGGAATAAGGTACTGATTTGGACATTGGTCCTGTGTTTCTTAAGTATGGTAGTACCAACAATAACAGCTATTACACTATGGTTCCTGGAGTCCGCGCACCCATTAGAAACACTTTTGCCAAAAGCAGCTACTGAAAGCCTGGTTCATGTAATCACTGGTACTTTGTCCCCAATGGAAGAAAGACATAGAGAAGGATATGGCAACAATACATTGTTGCTCATCATGAACATGACCCATGAGGTTTTAAAGAAAAAAGATTGCTGGGTTTGTGCCCATTTACCACAGCACGGTGGGAAAGGGATAGGCTGGTATGTACAACCGTTGTCATTGGTTTATTCATGTTAAGTATCGTTGAGTGCAATGTTCTTTGGGAAATGTAACAAGAGTTATACAGGTCAGCTAGATGAGACCAATATGAATGAATTTGAGGAAGTGATCATGAGACCTGTGGGTTGTTCCATATTCCACAAAGCTTGCCTGTTTTCACCAGATCCCATGAGGAAGAATACACGAAAGACAACAAGACTAGATAGATTACATAGGCAGAATAAACCAACCCCGCCAGCAGAAGAAACATCAGTAATGACATTTCGAATGTGGGATGAATGGAATAAAGATGCTGTCCCCCTGCCTATACAGTAGATCACAGCCCTGAAACTGCTCCCCTATGTTTACAGAAAAAAGGTTCCTATACAGTAGGAACGTTTAGCAGCTGCCTGAACACAGTGGTTTTAAAGCACGCAATAGAACCTGTGTACGTAGGGGACCCTGTTTACTTTATATGTGGGGAAAAAGCATATCCATGGTTAGCTAGGAACTGGGGAGGTACATGCTACCTAGGTCTACTGTTTCCAGGAGTGTTCCTCTTGGAAACAGCAGAAGTAGCCAGACGAACAAAAGGTAGAACTCAAAGGAGTAGCAAGGATGGAATGATAGCAATAGATATAGCCAGATCATTTATACCATTCTTGGCCCAAATAGAAAATTCCTATAATATAAGAAAACTGTCTAGAATATTAAAAAATACAATAGATTCAACAACAGATATTTTATTGTATATGACGTTAGAAGAAAAAGGAATAAGACTAATGGCACTACAAAACAGGATGGCTCTCGATATAATATTAGTTGATCGTGGGGGAGTTTGCAAACTCGTAAAAACTGCCTGCTGTGTGTATATAGATGATTACTCCTCTACGATATTTAAAGCAATCCGGAAATGACATGTCCTAAGTTCCACACTCTCTACTGAAGAAGGGGGTTGGGGGATAGGATCCTGGTTTTGGGGACTGTTGCGGTCCTGGGGATGGAAGTTAATTTCGATACTAATGGTGGTACTTGGTATATTCATAACATGTTGCTGTTGCATACAATGCTTACCAATAGTTTGCACTGAAATAACTGATGGATGTACTAAGGGATGTATGCACATGGTGTCGAGAGGAAAACAAACGCATGGCCGGAATAACAGAGACACTGATGAAACAAAAACAGTAAAACAATTCATGGCTATAGACATTGATGATGAAGATGAAGCTCATGATAGCATGAAAGGTTCAGACATAGATACCCCAGACTTATCCTCATCAGAGGAGGATACAATGAATGAATAATACGTTTGGCATATTGCCAAAAGGAGGGTTTGTCAATCTGGAAAAATGAATAGCCTTCATTTGGTTGACGGACGTATCTTGATGGCCGAAGGCCAACCGTCTTATGCACAGAATTATAGAAATACATATATGCTTGACCAGCAAGCGGCCATTTTAAACGTAGCAAGAATCGCCATTTTGCTTGTTAACCATTGCTCATTGCTTTCTGTCTAAACTGCTTTGCAGCTTGCAATTCTTGCGAATTCTGCTTACTCTGCTCAACTGTTAACATTGTTGTCTGAATATGAAAAGGGCAAGGTCGCGGGACTGAGGAGTTTGTTGAAACTCCTCATGAGTAGCCCAGAAAGGAATGCCCATGCTCCCCCTCTGTAGCCTTGAGGGAGAGCCGCAGGGCATTTAATCACTTCACAGCTGCCAGCCAGTCTTGTACGATGGTAGAATATGTTAGAATAAAACAGCTAAAGGCTTGAATTATGCTCTTCTTACGGCCCCCCTTCGCAAAACCCTTTAGAGCGTGTCGGCTCCCAGGACACGAATAGTACCTCATAAATAGCAAAGCTTGGAATGTGGCTCTTCCCCCGTGTGCAGCTTGCTTCCAAGAACAGAACCACCGTGTTCTGTTCAACAACTAAAAGATGCCTCCGCACTTACTAAATTGCATATTGTTACTAGAATAGACATTGAAAGTGTCATAATTGTCATGCTCGTCGGAAATGTCCATCGTCATCCCGAGTTCAAAGAAACTTAATAAAGGGTGGTGTTAAACATGACATTGCTGATTGTATGATATGCATTTTGTATATATGTAACTGATGTACGTAATTCGCTCTCTTTCATCCCTTGAGGTCTAGAAAATACACGTCGCAGGGCGTGAGACCAGAATTGGCCAATTGAGACTATTTTGCTTGCAATAAACCCTAGCATTGGGAATTTGAACCTTGTGTCTGGCGCATCTTTTCGTGTATGGTTATTGCCTTGTTTCCATATCGCGAGGGACCCCTAGGGGCCCCTTTAAACATATCTCTACCCCGGACTGCCCAGGAGATAGCTGAAACCAAAGTAGGCTCCCATGCACTGGCAGGCATGCCCAATTGTGTCGGTGCCATCGACTGCACCCATGTGGAATTGATAGTCCCCCATGCCATAGAGGCCGTGTACCGCAATCGCAAACAATACCACTCCATCAATGTGCAAATGGTATGTGACTCCAGGAAGATCATCACACATTGCTGCGGCCGATTTCCTGGATGAACACATGATGCCATATTACTGGGTAAATCCACGGTACCCCATCAAATGGAGAGACATGCCGGATCACGTGCCTGGCTGCTTGGTGAGTTGCACAACCGTCCCATGGCAGTGCTTTGGGGTACTGATGTGTGGGGATGCATGAGGGGGGGGCAATACTGCACCTAGGTGGGAATAGCCAGTGATTGGAGAATGCATGCAGAGCCAAACACTCCTGACCTGAGCCAGTCAAACGGTACATGACACTTTACTGGGCCACATATCACAAATAATGCATATCAATGAGAACAAGTAAGAGGCACAAGCAGGCCACCACAGTGATGGAAAGCAATGCATGAATGAACAGGACGGCAAGTGTGCCTATGTGGGCAGTGTGACCATGCATAGTAAATAATGAACAGTATGAATTGGAGTCAAAACTTTGTTGCACTACCACAACATATCTGCCTCAGCATGCATGATTACACCCTGCATCATCTATTGAATGCCAACCAGACTACCACACCTCATGACAGTACAGATTGCACCTAGATAACATTTTTTTCATGCTTACAGGGACATGTGCATGGCCACACCAAATAACTGGCGGCATGACTGTGCTCCCTGAATTACGGGAGTTCAGAGTGACACACACCTATTTGAATCTGCTTGCAGGTGATGGAGGATATCCCTTGAGGCCGTGGCTACACACCCCTGTGCCTAACACGCAGAATGGCCATGAGGAGGAGTACAATCGTGTGCACACCAGTACCCGTGTTGTCATTGAGCAGACCTTTGGCCTGTCGAAGGGGCGGTTCCGCTGCCTCAGCAGGTCTGGTGGGGCACTCCTATATAGGCCTGAGAAGGTGGCAAAGATCACCATGGCCTGTGTCATGCTGCACAACATTTGCGTCCGGAGTAATGTACCATTGTCACCTGACATTGACATGCATGGGCCGGGTGAGGATGATGAGGACGGTGACGGTGGTGAAGTAGCCCCACTGCCAGTACGTGATGCATGGGATGGCCATGCTGTACGGCAAGCACGAATTCAAGTATGCTTCTGAAACACAGGGACTATGAAAGAATTGTATCAGTCAGACACTGGGCCAATGTGAACATGCACACAGGGAATGTTGGGAGTTGGGCACTGAACACCGTAACATATTAAATGGATGCCACGAAAAATAACAATGTCCAGCCATGGATTTTTCTTCTCACAACTTGTGTATTTTTTAAAACTGCAAAAATGTGCCCACCCCCCCTTCCCAGACCCCCCAACAAACTCCCTCACCCACCCCATAAATCCCAGAAAATACCCCATCAAACTCCCTCACCCACCCCACAAACCCCAGAAAATACCCCAACAAACTCCCTCACCCACCCCACAAACCCCGGAAAATACCCCAACAAACTCCCTCAACCACTCCACAGATCCCAAATGTCCCCATGTGTGCAACAAACAGTGTTCCCTTCACCAATGTAGTTCTTCACATTGTCATTGCCCATACTGTTATTTCTTTGAGACCTTTGGGTCTGGGGGTGCCATGGCCTAGCGCCGTGTGCTCCTCTGCGTTAACCGCCCAGGGCTCGATTGCACCGAGGTGGAAGGGGTTGTTGTAGTCGAGGTGTCTATTTTCAGTCCCCTGGCTGGGCCAAGGTGTGGTCGCTGCATTTGTGGGATGTTTGGAAGAAGGGCCTGTGTCAGTGACCCCATGCACTCCCTGAATGCACATGTAGATGCCTCCACAGCAGCTGTATTGGCTGCAATGGCCGTGGCTATGGCCCTCATGGCCTCATTCCCATCGTCAACCTGTTGCCGCATGATTTGAAGCATTGACTCTTGGCAGGCCTCTACCCTTGCCAGACGAGCCTCAAAGGAGGTGTCGGCTGCAGGTGTACTGGTGGCTGGCAGGGTGGTGGCTGGCAGGGTGGTGGAAGGCAACTGCGTGGGGTCCTCGTCCTGGGCACTGTCCTCCTGGAAGATCCCAATGTCTGATTCTCCACTGTCAGAGTCATGGAGACACGGATCATCCAGGCTCTCAGACTCCGCAGGTGGGTGGGGGCTGACAATGGGCCTTGGGGTGGGTGTTCCAGACATTTTTCCAGCCTCATCATCCACCTCTGTGGACACAACGTCCGTGGTGGCTGGCAGAACGGCTCCCACTGTTGTGGGTGCCTGCTGCTGTTCTGTCACTGCAGGTGCCCCCTGCAGGGTTGATGCCTTGCGTGGCACACTGGGTGTTGCTGCAGGCATTTTCTTGGACGGGGGGTGTCGGTGGCCCTGGTCCCTTTGCGTGCACTGGATGTACTCGCACCCCTGTCCTGTGTTCCACCTTCCTCATCGGTGCCTGGGAGATAGAAGAGATGCAGGTCATCAGTGATGTTGTCAAATAGCAGCTACAATGTATTGCGGTGTGATATGTTCATACATTCAGGCATCATTTCATTTCTGGTGTGTGGCATTTGGTGTACTAAGGGGACATGTTGGCAATCAATGCATGGCTGGTGGCATAGCATTGGTTTGGTGTCTGTGTGGTGGTCCCATGGGCATGGTTGGGTCATGTTGCACCTCTGTTGGGATTGGTATTTTCACTCAGCATGCGTGTGGTGCAGGGTGTGGCACTCATTATTCTATGGATGTGTTGATGTAGCCTTGGAACATGCATTGCCTTGCCTAGTCTAACTTCCACATCACTTGTGCCACATCATGTTTTGGTATACGTGGATGCGATGGTTCACTCACCTTCCTCTGTGGTAGTTGCAGCGCCGACCTCCTGGTCTCCTATTCCCTCTATGGATTCCGGGTCAATGAATGCACTTGCTGTCTCCTCCCATGCGGTGAGCTTCACAGGGGAGTGTGGGCCACCGCCTGTCACCATTGCAGCTCTCCTGTTCTCTGCCAGGATCTTCCTGACCCGGAGGCGGAGGTCGTCCCAGCGCTTCCGGCAGTCACGTACACTCCTTGGGGTGCTCCCCACTGCCGACACCCTCTGAGTGACCTCCTGCCAGACCTGTTTTTTTTGGTTTGGGCCGCATAATTGAGGTCTGTGCTCCTGATTGTGTCTGCATGCTGTTCGAGGGTGTTAGCAAGCATAGTGAGTTCAGCATCAGAAAAACGCTGCTTCCTTTTCCTTTGGGAGGATTTACTAGTGGCCTTCGACATCCTGCTTCAGTAATGGCACACAACAACACGAGTGTAGTGGTGGTTATGGAGGATGGCAATGGATTGTGTTTTTAAAGAAGGCCGAAGGCTCATTTCCCATTCCTGCACGATGATGTAATTTCCGGGTCCTTTTTTGCGACTTCGGTAATACCATGCCGGTTTTACCGTGCCGGTGTTTAGTGGTTGTTATGACACGGTTACGGAATGGGCGTAGCCCGCAATGCCGGTATAGGGGGGTTGGTGGCCTGTTACCGGCATGGTGGTTTTGCCACTACCGGCATGGGGTAACGTGCGTTCTCGCGCACTCGTAATCACCCGCTGTTAGCGGGTTCATACGAGCACGGTCCCGCTCATTCCGGCATGCTGGTAATGAACCCGGTTTTACCAGGCAACTCGTAATGAGGCTCAATGGAAATGTATAGTTTTATGTGTGATTAACAAGCTGTAATAGAAGTTAGATGGTTAAAAAATTATAATGAAAATTGACAAGTTATAAATGAAGTTGAAATGCTGAAAGAATATTTATACGAATGTGTACTGAACCCCCTTTTATACTTCACTCTGTAGAATCTTCCATGGCAACAACGTGGGCCCCCAATGTCAATAATAACAATATAGATAGAGATAGGATCAGAGAAAATTATTTAAGAAAATATTTCTATGAGTGTGGACTGTTTTGTTGTGCGTTTATTTTAGTTTCCATGATGTGTGCCCTTGTGCTGTGTTGGGCCATAGCCTTTATATCTATCGACATAAAGGAGGGGTCAGGAGTGAAATTGTTAAAACAATGTGCCCATCTCATATGGGATGGATTTAAATTTATTTGGGCACACAGGCCCATAAAAATGACACGCACAATGAAAATTACACAATCAGCGCTCCTGTATTAATTGACCCTATGGCCCATTATAATGATTCTGAGTTTAACAGCCGTGAAAAAAATGACGTATACCCCCCTGAATTTATATGGTGGAACAATGAAGTCCATACAACTACACAAGCTACCTCAGTCAACAAAAGTATAAAAGATGCAAATGACAAAACTATAGAGAAATATTTTGCAATGTATAATGAGTGGGAAAAGGGGGGGTGGAATATTCCCAATAGGACATGGGGCCAAAAGAAAAACATCACACGACCTAGGGGGGAAAGGAAGAACACAAAGGGGGGTGGGATGGGCAAAATATGATGAATACCATGGGCTAGGTTTGGACACATTAGAAGATCCACAGCACCCACACCAGTCTAACAAATGGTATGCAGATGTGAGCACAACTGCAAAGCAAACCACGAATGAGAGCTGTTACGTATGTTCCTTAATACCCCATGCCTCGGGTACTCCTAAAGTGATGTTGCCACAAGAGTCACCTATTGCTGAGGCCCAATGTTTCCTTCACCTCGCTCTGTGCAGAATTAAAACCACTTTTCAAGCACACACTGTTTCTTTTGAAATGCTGCAGAACGAGAAGACATGCTACAGCAAACCGCAAGGAGTGACATGCCTAAAAGAGCCTTTTCTTGTAATCAAAGGAACATTATTTTTAGACAATAAATGGCAAGAAGAACAAATAACATGCAAAGCAGAAGCACTGTGAGGAAAGTCAGGAGAAAAATTGAACAAGAGAACATGCTCCCGATATGGACACAACATATAAAAAACCTCACATGGGTAACATCCCTCTGTTAGGGAGAATTCTCTGTTTAGGCTGAATTTCCTAACCTAGTGAGTCCCCCAGCAGCTTTGCTGGATTTCTGGAGTTTGTTTTTTTTCCATCCTGCCAAGAGTGAGACTCTTTTCTCCCACTCTTGGACATGTATGTGTGTAATTCCTTTGAAATGTCAATGTGTTCGATGGGCTATGGGTCTTTTACTCCATAGGGTCTCATATGTTTTTCTATGTGTGTTACACCGCACCCTACGTGCCGTAACATAGGGGCATCCTAGCGGATCCCCCACCATAAACTCCATACCCGGGGACTGACTACTGTCTCCCCGGGCATGTAAAGTCACCATTGGCTTTACTAGACCTAAATTTACTAACAGAGCTAGTACAAACCATCTTATTGTGGGCGTACTAGTAGGGGTAATTTGATTACTCCTGGATCTGTTACTCGAGGGTGCACTGTCCCGTCCCCCCTCGTCGAGTTTTGGCTGTTGGCAGTGGAAACTACTTGTTATGTTCGTCCCCGAACATAACCCTATGGGACTCGTCCCATTGTTGGAGATTGATACTTTTTCTCATTAATCTCTAACGTACCACCAATCTACTTATCTTAAATAGGTTTATCGGGTGGTATTTTCTGCCAGAACTCGGTTTGTAAAATGGCGTCTGTGTTCGTCTATGTGACTCCTAAACCAAAGGTGGAGCCCTTTGTTCCACTTTTGGCGGGCTCTGTACAGAGACCCTCCAAAGTGGTGCCATTCTGTCTGGGTTACCACAGGGGTGTGGGAGGGGGTTTAGGCACCCTGGACCGAGTTGCCTTGCCAACTCCGGTCGCACTCTGGAGTGATTGGCCCAGGTGGTGAGCCTTCCCGCTCACCACTTAGCATGTGTAGATTGACAGCGAGGCTGAATGAATGGGGGTTTTCTGCATAAAAGCAGGGCTTTTGGGACTGGATCGTCAGAAGTCGCCACAGGACCTAAGAATCCGACGAGGGTAATGCTGAGCCGACCTGCACGATGACACCTCCGGTGGAGCCCTGCAGAACCGACTCACCACTTCCCGACGACAGAGGAGATCTCCCTGCCGGAGAGTCTCTTCCCCTGACTGGTGGGAACAACCAGTCCCCTTTGCTTTTTATTCGCCTCAGGACGCAGTGGTCGAATTGCCCGTGCAGAGCACCTCGGCAACCGGATACCCACTACCCCTGAACCGCGACCAAAAGGTGGTGCCTTGTGACGAAGCACTCCACGGCTGGTCTCTTCCCTGATGGTGCAACCGGACTTCATTTTCTTCGACGACGAGATTATCTCTACTCTTGGCAAAGACCCGTCTTGCATCCACCACCAAGAACAACTGCCCCCGCCGGAGCTGCCCTCCACAACAAGGTACCGTGTCCACCTGGCTTCCCTTTCGATCGGTTCAAGTGAGGTGTCTTAATCCTCTCCGTTCCGTTGGGTCGCCTCCAAGCTTTTGTCATTCTTTGTTCTGAACTGGTTCAATCCACCGATAACAATTTGCGATACAGACTTGAATGCATCTCCACTAGAGACTTTTTGGGACATCGCGCCTTGCCTCTCTCCGAGTGGGCCTGGCCTCTGAACTTTATGATCTATTGTGATTCTTGCCTTCCTGCCTTGCATTTTATCCGCTAGGATCGAACTGTGTTGATTTCATAACCTGCCTATCTTTTTCTCTCCCGTCCTAACTAATATTCGAGTGTCATCTGGGTTGAGGTATACACCACTGTCTGAAAATAAGTGGTACCAGTAGAACCTAGAGTTGTTGATATTGCTAGGGGGATTGATCGTCTACTTCGTAGAGTAATTGTGTTTGATTTGTTTGCCGTGATTTGCCTTAATGTTTTTCATAGACGTTTTGTTATAAATAAATACCTTAATATCTTAACACTAAGCCTTGTTGCGTGTTTGCTTGTCTTGCTGTGAAGAATTGCCCTATTTTGTATACTCCACATACTGCTCAACTTTTCTTGAGAGAAGTCTGACTGCTCAGCCACAGCTACCACGTGAATCTGTGTGGTGCAGACTGCTACCAAGTGGGTTCACCACCAACGCCTGTAGTCCTAAATCTTTTGCAGTGGTCCCAGAGGGAACTGCACAGGTTTCTGCCTAACACCCTCGAAAAACCATTCAAGCTACAGAGAGAAATCCTGTATGAGTTGTGTTTCCATGGAGAAGGGCAAACCCATCTGGGCAAAAATAAGAACTGTAGTAAAACTCTCATTATTCCAGATATGAAAAAAGGAACAGCTGCATTAATGGACACTTACTGGGTTTGTGGCAAACATGCTTACTTGCACCTTCCACAGTCTTGGAGGGGCAACGCTGCATTCTGCTCTGATGGTGATACCAGAAAGTCATATCCAATGGGGTAGGGGGCTGTCTACAACCAAGTATCCGGAGCCCCTACCAACAACTGAAGAACCCCCCGTATACGCCCTCGCCTAGGAGAAGTTGCAAAGCAGTGTCCCAAAAATGAAGATCATCCAACTACATCTCAGAGGCATCCTCTGATTTTTTGGCGCAGATTCCTGATCGATTTCGGCTGTTCACATCTGCAGAGACGTTCTTTGCGAACCTTATCCCAAGCATCAATGCACAGGCCAATGCAAAATGGCTCCAGATTACTCGTTGGGAGCTGATGCCACCGACACAAAAGAGGCGTTCAACGTGATAAAGGTGGCGCTAAGAGCCCTGCGGCTAATGACGATAAAGAACAGGTATGTCCTAGACCTGTTGACAGCAATGGATGGAGGTGTTTGTCGAAAAATCAGGAGCGCATGTTGCACGTTCATACCTTCTGCAGATGCGGACAATGGAACACTATCTCACTTTATAGCAGCAGTGCACAACCTCTGTGAGCGAATGAAAGAAGAAGGAGGAGCGCAGCCTAGCACGTGGTTCGACAATCTTTTTTCATGGGTTCCATCCTGGCTCGGAATGACTGTCAAGGTCTCTATACCCACCATTGTTTTTCTTCTTTTAATTTTCTGTGTGTGCCAATTAGGCCTTAGGTGCTGCCCAGATGGGGTACCTAACAGTGCAATGATGATGACAATGTCACAGACGGGATTAGTGGTAGGGGTGAATCTGAGTGTCACACAGTCGTGGGGCAGGCATCTGTTACATCAAATAAGGGGTGAGGTTAGAGGTTGTGTGAGTAGCATATCCTTCGAGTAGAGTCTGTGGCTGCAGAGCAGGTTTGTGGAGATGGATGGGTTTTTTCCAAGACCAGGCCTTGCCCGGTCATTTACAGGGAGGTGATGTAAGGAGGAAGACAAAAGATACAGGGCCTCATTATGACCCAGGCGGTAAGGGGTTAACGGCGCCGTAAAAGGTGGCATCGCCGTTAACCCCTTACTGCCTAATTAGGAGGTCCCTTTGCGGGTCCCTACCTTAGCGGCTGGTTTTACCAGCCGTTAAGGATTTGACCCGCAAAGGGACCTTGGATGTAATTATGGTACCGCAATTTGTGGTACCGTAACTACCACCTTCCCCATTTCCATTGAGCCCTATGGGGTCAAATATGGGAATGGGGAAGGGCCAATGGTGAATGGGGAATTACCGCCCCGCCAATTCCCGGTAATTCTGCCATTCACCATGGCGGAACCGGTAAAATACCGGCGGCAACCATGGCACTACTAGCGCCATGGTTACTGCACGGGTCGTAATGAGGCCCACAGTGTTTTGGTTGTAGCCTTTCACGTCCAGCTTCCATGGGAACAGGACAGTCACAGAGACACCAGAGGGGAGGTGGTGGAAGGAGTAGCTGGCTAACTGTGCGCGGACCGGACGCAGAGGAGAGGTGCAGGCCTGCTAGGGCAGATTAAAAAAAATCGAGTCGGTGCTCATACAAAATGGAGTCAGTAATCAGCCCTCTTATAGATGTTGCACCTTTATGTGTCATCCTGAGGCTGTCCGGCACCTTTGGCCAGAGGCGCATGGCCAACCGTGGGAAGAGCATAGTGTGCGTGTGGGGACAGGAATGGGGGGCCTAAACACCTTTCTGAATTCTTCAAGGAAGGTGAAGTCAAATGCTTTTGGGAGCGGGGTCCATAATAGTCAAATGAGATGCACATGTCAGGTTAAGATTTAAGAACAATCAAGCAAGAGGATGGCTCAAACAGAGGAAGACTTGTGTTTGGCCTTTTAAAAAAAGGATAATTAAGTGGAGAGAAATTGAAATACAGCAGAAGTAGAAGTGATAATGATAGTGGACCATCGGACACTCTCTATTTCACATCAGCTGACAGAGTGAATAGCCAAAGCCTCCAACGCACTTTCCAGGTTGCTCTTACCTGCACAGGGATAATCTGCTATCTAAAATAAGAATCCAGCCACTGCTTCCAGATCTCAACTGTTCTGTCTGCTGGCGTTCCTGTGTACATGCCCACACCCACAGGACTGCAAGGGAGGGATAGGGCGGTGTACTTGGAGGGGGAAGGGCGGTCAGGGTAAGCCCTCTGGGTTTATGATAAAGGCTCAAATTAGCAGTTCCCACATTGGTATACAGCCAGAGTGCATGTTAGTCCACACAGAAGATCTTTGTCTAGGTCCATTTCCTCAGCCTCAGTTATTGTTATATTTGTGTGGATGAGCTCTCTAAAACCACTTTCAACTATATTACATTATGCACCAAGTATTGAAACAGGAGACAGAGGGCCTAATTACGGGGCTGTCAGTATCCTGGTGGTAATACCGGCAACCTGTAACCCCATTACCAGCACTCAGTCCAGCAGAATTACCGCTGGATTACGAGTGCTGGTTAATGATGTTAATCCCCCTTCCATGGAGTCCCATAGAACTCCATGGAGGATTTGCCAGTTTTACCAGCATGTTAATACTGGTGCCAGTAATACTGGCTATTTTTGCCAGTAAGGCGTCTGACTTACCTCCAGCTCTTAGCGGGCGGAAACTCCAGTGCCCCACCGGCAAACATGTGCTTTGCCGGTGCGGCAACATGCCGGTAAATAGAAGTATTGGCACATTATTACCGCACCAGCAAAGTCATAATGACCCCCATTGTTGATTACTAGTTTGGCAGTGATTGCAAAACAGCTGAGACTTTAGAATAACAAATGTTTTACCACTCTGCACAATTCAGATTTACAAACTGCGTGCAAAGTGAAGTGTCCAAATACCTGTGATAACCGTAGCACACCACCACGCAGATAATACTGGATGCAGAGTCTCAGAAACAACAAATGCAGTAAATACCGGATGATTACAAATTCCGATATGGCTACATTAACACATGAAACACCTCACAAAGTTAACTCCAGCAAAATTGTGGCAGTATTGGCTATCAGGTAAGGTAAAAGGACCACAGGTGCAGGTCATTCGCCACAAAAGGATGAAAAAAGCCCACCCAAACCTCACACAAAGCACACACATTATGATGCAGGCTGCCAGAGCACTGATTCTGTACCTTTGGGAGCTGTACTTACTGTTTGAGGGCCAGAAGTATATGACATAATATGATATTTCATTTATATCGTGCTCGCACACAAGTGTTTTAGTATGAAGCAATCAGGCAGCCGAGGGCCATATAATGCAAATAGAGGAATGTGCAGGCCACAAATACCCAGATTCAGATTGTGTGAATGGGTCCGAGCTGACTAACAATTCCTGAGAACACCCACCTTAATGTACTCCAGTTCAGTGAGGGGGACCTTGAAAGAGAAATATGTATACATGCATCCATATCCCCTCTCTTGAGGATGATGCCTGTCCTCAAATTCCTAGCAATATGTACATTCCAGCACAACTTTGGCATGGTGTGTGGTATAGCACAGTCAACATTCTCGTGCATACTCATACAAGTGTTGACAGCTCTACTACTCCATGCAGAAGCACACATTGCCCTACCCAAACCCCTTAATGAATACATACAATAGAGGAATACTTTCAGGACTTCCACAATTATTGCCTATTATTATGGAGTCCCTGGACTGCACACATGTGCAATTGGTGCCACACCATGTAACAGAGCATCTGTCAGATATTGGAAGCAACAGCATATCTTGAATTTACAGATGACCTGTGACCCAGACATTGCCATCACACAGTGCTATGCCAGGTTCCCAGGTTTAACACATGACTCAGTGGTATTGTGCAACAGTACCAAGCGAGAGCTCGTGGCCACAACGGGATCAATGGAGGCGGCTCATAGATATCCTCAAACAGTCGAGTCCCTGGTGATGAAAAGTTGAGCACAGGAAGTGCAAAGAGTGCCTGGTGAATTACATAGGTGATAAGTAGTGTGATAAAGATGCAAGAACCTCCCCTCTTTCTCCATCAACCATGAACTGCACGGCATGTGACCATATATATTTGTGTTTGTATTTATTTGAAGAACTGGGAGGCCAATTTTGATTGGAAATTACTTACAAGAACACATTAACACATGTCGAAGGCATTCTCTGGAACAGTGCCTGTATCAAGCAGAAACAGGAGAACGAGTGATGAGCCAGTTTAGGACGGTGTGAACAAAGAGGAACATAGGCTAGGGACAGCATATATGAATAAATAAAAAGCGATTTACGAAGGTAACAACCCACGGTGGGTGAGGGACAAGTGCGGCAATAAAAGCAAGAGTATTATACAAATATCCAAAATTACATTATTATGCAGGTTTGTGGTTGAGTGAGATAGGGAAGATGGGAGAGGGAGTGTGGGAGTTCCCTCTTTCGCCATTAGGTGAAGTTTAACCCAAGCTCTGAAGGGATGCCCAGTTGAGCTGCCTTTGATGATTAATGAAAGCAGGTTCCAATGAAGCTGGGCTAGTGGGGGAAGCAGCCAAAGTAAGAAGTGGCACAGTGGAGGCAAGGCACCGAGTTTGAGTGCAGGGGAAGAACACAGGGAATGATTGTGAGTAGGGAGAGACGCTCTCAGTCAGGTACTGTGGAGAAAGATGATTCATTGCTTTGTAGAATTGGAGAATGTACTTTAAAATTGAATGGTTGTGCATGGAGAGCCCACCAGCACATTGCTATTAAGTAGAAGTGTAGGAGGAGCTGGGTAGGTTGTAGAGAAAGTAGACGTATTTGCTACAGGGCATAAGGAGTAAAGAAGAAGGAAAAGGAATACTCATCAGCAGTAGTTGAGTTTGTTGAGCACAAGTGTGGCGATTACAGTTCCTGTGGTGTGGTGAGTAAGACATGAGCAAATTTGTTTAATCTTGTTAAAGTTAATATGAGCAGCAAAGACAGTGACAGTGATCAATTGTTCTAATTAGAGGTGTGTATAAAGAGCACTCCAAGATTGTGAGTCTTGGGCGAGGGAGCAAGAAAGTCAGAAAGCAAGGAGATGTCAACGAGGAGAATAGTAATGGCATTGTACACCATGAGGAAGATGAGACAGTTGGTAATCTGTTCTGTGATGGCTGGAGTGAAGGAGGGAAAAGAGGAAAAGATTTGTGTGCTGTCTGATGAGAAAAAGGATAGTGAAAGCTAAATGATGTGATAAGTCGACTTAGGGCAGCGGTATAGAGGGTGAAGGGCAGCGATCCAATGAATAATCCATGCAGATGCTTGCAGGGAGGGTGTGGGGTTAGAGGCTTGAAGGAGATTTTAAAGGAGCCAACTTCCAGGTAGGAATGGTCTAAAAAGAGGAGTAATACAGCAAGATTAGAGTGGTGAGCACCAGGGGACATTTGGAGACATGCATAAATGCAGTCTCTATAGAGTATTTACTATGGAAGCCAGGTCGAAGTGGATCTCCAAGGTCATTATCCTCAAGGTTCTCAATGATCTGGTTGAAGACTAGCCCCTCAAGGACCTATGAATTGTTGGGTAGGAGAGAAACCTGGTGATAATTTGCTGGGACATTTGTATCAGCGGAGGGATTTGTCAAAAGGGGTAGCACAGTTGCAGATTTGAAGGAGGCAGGGAAGAGACTAGTGGAGAGAAATGGTAAAGAGCTCAGAGCGATGTGGGTATGTGAATGGAACTAAGTCTTTAACAATTTAAGAAGGAAACAAGTCACTGGGAGCTTAAGATGGGTTGTCACTGTGTACTGATTCAGTAAGAAAGGTGGGAGAGTAGTATTTGAGAGTAGAAAGAATTACGGCAGGATACCAGAAAACATATATTGAGGGTCATAGAATGGCACAGGGTGTTCAAACAAGGTGATGGTTGTCGGGCATAGATGAGACTGAGCGAGGACAAAGTTGTAGAGGTATGAGGACCCCAGGTAATCACAACCCACCTATGCCTGTAGGTTTTGTAGGTATGGTTGCTGTGTCCATATATATGGTGTCTTCACATATGTCCACTCCATTGGAGAGGAGGGAATGAGCCATGAGACATCCTGAGTGGTCACTAACCCAGCCACATGATGTGTCACCAGAGTCTGGGCAGGCTGGTCAGTTTCCAGTGGCTGCGCGGGCTTATCAGATTGTACTGACTAGGCAGTTGTCTCCCTCGTCTCTTTCTTTCCTTTGGCAGCAGGATTTTCAGCCAGTTGTTTGAGTGAATTTGTTCCTGTTGTTTGGACTTATTTAGTTATTTATTTATTTATTTTATTCATAACACGCTTGAACAGAGCCCTTGGGCATGGAAGCACAGTACAAGACAGACATACAAGAAACAGAAAAATACTTAGCTGTCAAAAGGTGAGTTAGATGAGAAGGACCATTCATTCAAACAAAATGGTCTTTTGCCTGTGTTTAAAGGATACCAAGGAGGAGCATGACCTCTAATCCAGTGGCAGTGTATTCCAAAGGTGAGGGACTGTTATTGGAAGGCACTCATCCAATACAATAGAGAGTTTAGCATTTGGAATAAGTAATAGGCCAGAATTGTTGGACCTCAAGGTACGCCTGGCTCGGAGCCAAGCCAGTAGACAGGAACGGTAGACAGGGCTCTTCCCAAAGAGGCAGGAGTGTACAATACTAAGGGTATGAACAATTATTCATTTCCCAATTGGAAGCCAGTGGAAGGACCTTCTTGCTGGGATACATGATCTGATCTGCAAAGGTCACAGACTACTCAAACTGCATTGTTCTGAAAAACCTGAAGGCAGTTATGTTCCCCTGCCCCCTGCCCTGCAGCAAGCTTGAACAATAATCGAGATGGGATCCAATAATGGCCCAAGCCAGAGAGGCACAACTACTCGGGTCAAGAAAAGGGCAGAGTTGTGTTAAGTGCTTAAGATAGCAAGAGGAGTACTAAACAAAATGGCTTTCATACAGAGCTCTTGATCAATAACAACACCCAGGGTCTTGTTTTTACATAAAGTTTTGAAGGAGCACTCTGCCACCTGAAAAGTTCTATATGTAGGGTCCAAATTACAAAGCTTAGGTGCAGTGCCAACAATCATAATTTCAGTTTTGGATTTGTTAATCCCAAACCATTATGTAGCATCCACCTATTTATGAGATTATATGTGGTATTGATTGTAGAGTCTCTGCATAATTGCCATTAAGGGGAATAAGACACTGGATGTCACCTCTATAGTTTGCGTAAATTACACCTTCTGATTCTAACAACTCAAAAAGAGGCAGAGTGAAGATATTAAAAAGCATGGGGGACATACATGATCCCTGTGGAGTTTTGCAGGGATCATGTATTGGTAGCACAAATCCCTCCACAGTAAAATCTTCACTGTAAACTCTGGCTGTTCAATTGGACAAAAAGGAAGAGATCTAGCTGGAAGCTTCATAAGAGAAGGTGGCAAAATCTTGTAGCCTGGAAACCAATGTTCATTTGTCTCGGGAGGATAGCTCAGTGACAACATACTCACCTTGGAAGCAAGACGACACGGAGCAACACAGGTTCGATCCCTGGGTCCGCGCTTAGAAACCTCTGGGTATTAAGCGCGTTATAAATATCATATCATATCATAATCAACCAGTTCATAATCAGCCAGGGGTAAGGGCTTGAGTGCGTGTGGCATGTGTGCTGGGGAGGACTCAAAGAACTTATTCATAAACTTAAAACAAAGGAAATGTCTGCAAAATAGCATTGGAAAACATTCAAACCCTATAGAAGGCTTATCTGCCCTCATTGCAGGAAAACATGCTCAGAACTACATTATACAGCAACTCTAGGGCCAAGAACTACATTAAGCAGGCCACTTTGGGAGTGGCACGTGCGCGCACATGCACCAAGAACAAAGCACAGGGCTTGTGCCCATGAACTCATCCTGAGCAGCTCCGTCCACAGGGATACTCGCGAGGGGCCCCGCTCCACAGGATCCTCATTCTATCCCCTTGCTTAAAGCAGATAAGTACTGCAGGACTCCGAGGGAGAGAGGAGTTATGGGGGAACACACGCAGAGGGCAAAGCCCAACCCAGAGAAGTCCCCTGCCTCCTATAAAGCTAAGCGCCTTGTGCCAGCAGCTGCATGCCTTATAGCCTTCCTGCATGACCCGCGCTTTGGGGGAAACTGCAGTAGGCAGCCCCACAGTTCTTGGACAGCGTACTGGCTGTCGGACGCTCGAAGCACCATGTCGCATGCAAAGTAGACACATGCAGCTCCTGGACTATGGTCGCATGAGCGGCTTCTGACTGAAGCCACGTTCGGCTAATCAAAAGAAAGCTGCATGGCCTAAGCCACATGCGGCCTGAAAACCAAGTTGCATGTGCCTCGTGCAACTCTAAAAAAAAACTAAACCTGCATGCCAAAGCCACATGCGGGCCGTGCTGTTTCATGAACGCACAGTGTTGCTATGACATGTGAGCCATGCACTGCTGTAATCCGTGCAAACTAATGTGAGCTCTCTTTGCAGCATTTGATCTGCTCCTGTTTTCCGGACCTGAGAGCACACAGGCAGGAGACAACAAGGGACACTCCAGCAGCCTGCACCTACAACCAGAGCTAAGTATGTTTACTGTTCTAGCCCAGTGCCTATATTGGTTATTAATCATTGTGATATTACTCATTGTGTGGAATGCATGTATGGCGAGGTATGAGTATGCTGTTGTATATGTCATGCATTGGTTCTAAAGCTTACCCTATGTCCCCCTTCCCATCCACAACCTCTTCTTAATCCTCTTCCCGGTTACCCTCAGTTCCCATGCCTATCCAAACAATGTTCCCTAACCCTCCTTCCCTGCTAGGGGTTGAAGAGACCTGTGTAAGCCTAGACTTGCAGGTGCTGAAACCGCAGTGCAGCAGCTGGTTTGTGCCACTCCTGCACCTTGGAGCGTGTCAGCAGTCATGTCCAGAAGCATCAGGGAAGCAGTATCTCCTTTATCAAAGTACTGCAGTGTGTTTGTTTTTAAATCCAACAGGGTCGATTCCTTACTGTGATAGCTTCAGAAACATGACTGTTTTGGGCTTAAGATATTGTTTCAGCCACAGAAATCTTAGATTTGTCAGTAGCAATCCTGTCCAGGAGTTTCTAAAAGGAATAGTGTGTTTGTTATGGGCTGTAATTACCAGCCATGTTTTGATCCAGGGAGGGTTTTGTAAGCAAGGATGAGATCCATGCATGTTTGATCATTGTAGGAACATGGCTTTCAGCAAAATATAGATTAAAACATTTGGTAATCAAAGGGGCAATGAGGCAAGCATAAGATTTAACAATAGCCACAGGGCAGATATCACCCTTACAGTAAGTCGGCTTCAATCCTTCCAGCATCTCCACGATGTCCGCATCAGTCACCTCAGTGAAGACAAAGCCAGGTATATGAGCAATTCGTCTTCCTAATCCCAGTACAGGGGTGTTATCCACCAGGGAGTTCAGATTACCATAGATGTCACTTTTGATGTTGTCAACATTGTGTACCAGAGTTCTGGATACGCAAAAACCAATTGGCGTCTTTTGTAGGTGAGGAAGAGGGTGGACAGGGATCCTCCAGCTCTCTGAGGATCTTAAACAATTCTCTAGAACTCGAAGAGGCACCCTTGATTCTTTTATTATAGTGCAGCTTCTTTGCCTCACAAATAGCCATTTCATGAGCCTTAACTGCATGGGTGTAACAGTCTTTGTCCTCTAGAGAGAGGGGCTTTCTCCATCTCTTAAAGGCCCTATCTTTCAGAGATTTTAATTTATGGATATTCGAGCAAAGCCACAATTTAGATGGTTGCGTCTTTACCAATCTTGTTTTCAAACGCACCAGGCTTTTCATGGCTAAGGTAATCATGTTGTCATAGGCTGATGCTAGTTTTGTAGAGGAATCAAAGCAGGATCGATTGTCCAATACAGGGGCAAAGAATGGTCGCAAGGAATATGGGGTCAGTTTGCACAAATTGCGACAAAGTGCATTCACTGGTGAGTTTTATTCGCATGGCATAATCCTGGGAAGCTGGAAAAGAATAATGAAGTGGCCGGACCAAGAGCAGGGATTCACTTCAATTTTGTCCAACACTAAACCATGAGAGGCCACCCAATCCAGGATTCTGCCTCCTATATGTGACGATTGCTTAATATGCTGTGAGAAATTCAATCCCTCAATGGTTGGTTGAACAGATCTGGCCATAGTATCATCAAGGTCATTAAAACCCAAGTTAAAATCAATGTGTACAACCAACTTAGACTGAGCTTTCAATGATGATGAAATCTAATCACTGAATTGGATTAAGAAGTCTGGCATTTTGTGGGGAGGGAGATATTTCAGGAAGTTTTAAGTGTGGTATTGGTGTAGATCAACAATTTAGCATGCAATGTTTTGCGTTCACAGATGCCCAAAAAGCTGATAAGGCAATTGTTCAATGACACATGGAACATAACAGCCACCCCGTCCCCTCCCAAATGACCAATCTGCTCTTAGGATCCTATATTCCTGGGGAAGGGCCATAGTCAAGGCAGGCCCAGCTGCTTCATGCAACTAGGACTCCGTAATAGCACAAATGTTGATATTGTGCTCAGAAATTAAATCAGCTACTTCAGTCAATATCTTAATCGTGATCTGGTGTTCAGCTGCATGTTTTTAAGTGCTTTCTTGTGTCTTTCCACTGCAAGGCCAGCCCGAGCAATCATGGGAGTAATTTCAGGAGGGCAGATGACAACCTAGTCTAAACATGGGTCGAAAAGGTTAATTATGGACGTAATCTGATCAGTGCTGCCAATTTTAACATCAGTAGTGAAACAATCTGTCGTCTTTTGTGTATGAGTGTTAGGAGAATTAGCGGGGACAGGATTCTCAAAAACCTCCAACATGAGGGAAGCTATAGCAGTGATAGCAGAAGAAAAAGACAGGTGTAACTTGGCACTACCATGTGGATATTCATTATCCACTTCATCCTGACACTGGGCAGTCCCCATTGAATTAATAGTCAAAAAGGTAGGAGAAATGATGCACAACATCCCTTCTGGCAACATCCTAATTTCTACAGAATAGCTGCTGTACAAGAGCAGTTGTCTGAAGATGGTCAGAGGGTTACTCGTTACTAAAGGAAACAAATATACCTCAGATACTGCCCTGGGAAAAGTAGGTTTGGTGGACTCTGGAACCATGTACCCAGCTGGATAGTCAGTTATACCGATGTAAGGGCTAGTGGGGTCAGCCCCGACTGAAAGGATTGTAGTAGTAGAAACACAGGGAGAAATCTGGATGCAGACGTGTGTCTTGGTCTGATACACAGGTATCAGACCAAGATGCACGTCTGCGTCCAGAGGCACTTAATTAGGGCAGACTTCAAGCCCAGCCGTCATCCATGGGACTGACCACTCTTCACCACCCTAACCTAATTGGGGCATCTTTTTCATACCGCCTACCTTGATATAAACTCACTCGTTCGAGACATGTGTCGGCTGACCACAATTGGGACTATGAGTCCACATAAAACAATTGATAAATGATAATAAATTGGACTTAAAACAGGACTTTCACAAGAAAGTGTGTGGCAAATCCACTGTTTTGAACTATCAAACAAAGCACAAGGTATCCAGGAGAAGTCCTTGATCATACAATAAAGGAGGTGTGGGTTCACCTCAGCCCCTTCATGTGACCTGAAGATAAACTAATTAGGACACCACTTTTTTATCATCAGAGCTTAGCAAGGCCGGTTCTACACCTAGGGCCCAACGACGTATACAACCACACGCAATGGTCTTGTGGGATGTCTTGACCCACTTTTGCTCTGCCATGCGGCATCCCTGTGTTCTGATGGTGCCAAAATTCCTAAAATGGCAGCAAAACCCTTGTGTGTGCCAAAACCTATGGAAATCGTGCTTTGCAACACAAAAAGATGGCTGCCAAATCTACCATGCATGTTGTCAGTGGTGGAACAGAGATCATATTCCTGAAACATGTCACTGGGCTTCACAACAAGTAAAAATGGAGCACAGAGGGAAAAGTGGTGCTTTGCTGAAAGAAATCCAAAATCTTGCTTTTAAATCCTTTTTCTTGGTTGCTGAAACTGCAGAATGCCAGTACAAAACGGCCTCAAACATACAATATTCTTGATGAGTGCTACAATTCACTTACTCCAAGAAATCATTGTGAATTTACAATGTCCCGGAAAGCTGAATTTGTCATAAAAACATCCACAGCAAAAGTTACCTGCCTGTGGAACCTGTAAACATGTGGGCGCAGTACCCTTGGCCACCTTAATGACAGCTGTCAGAAGCTTGCCTGAGAAGCTTTAAACTTGTACAAACTGAAATCAAATGGTTGAAAACTAAGTGACCTGTTACTGAGAGTAACCTATGTTGTAATTGTTAATCCCATGGTTTAGAATCTGGAATCACTGTTCTAGCTGCTTGTTTGAAATTACAAGTTATTTTAAGGAAAAAAAAATGCAACAGAATAACTTTTGAATTTAAGCCTGACTACAAGCAACCAAACCAGTATAACAGCTTCCCCCACAGGGGCCAGGCCTCTCCCTTCTGCCGCCCTCCACCAGGAGATTACAGCTACGTGATGATTATAAGGTGGGAGGAGAGTTTGGGCTGCAATGGGAAGGAGACAATGGACATCCTCCAGCTACAGGAACTGTCAAGTGGGAAGGGTCGTAAAACGGCCTGGGCCCAGGAGGAACTGGGAGAAGACTGCTTCTGAACTGCAGGGAGATAGAAGGAGGCGGAGACATACAACCATGTGTTGCTTAACAAGGACCAAAGACACATTTTAAAAAGACTGATAACTTACTGTGTAAAATTGTTAAAAATACAAAAATAACAGCATTGTGAATGTAAATATTGGCTGCACATTTTAAAAGGCGCTGGAACTCTGTGACATGTTCTAGGAAGAAACGGCGGAAAATGTGATATTACACAAAATGTATTTTTGATAGAATCATGAAACTTCACACACTTATGCCCATGTTCAATCCACACGTTTGTAGAAATTTGCTCCGAAATGGGACATTGGGTTCTGGATAAAAAGGGCAAAATTCTGTAAAAAGCAGACAGAAGATCTTACAGCGAAGGGGTTTGGGGAGTATCTGCTACACAGAATATGTAATCTATATATGTTGGTATTATAGAGGTTACACACATGGAAATATGTATTGTACCAAAAGTAGATTTTGTGTTCATGAGGCTAGGGGTGGACTCTAGGCCTCGTAAACACACATCATAAAGATGACATACTGTTTTTCTCATCCTATTAAGGAAGAGAGGAGACCTTGACCAATCCCTGGAAAGGGGGCACGCTTAGGATAAACCCGCACACACACCCCTTTATCATAAGCATAAATAGAAACAGCTCAGCACTGAAAAAAGACAGAGAGAGATTCACCCACTAAGATTCACCCACTAACCAATTGCTGGCAGAGCACCCTGGAGCAGAACCATCTTCCTTGCTCCAGACTCCAGAAACTTGGCAAAGCAGAAAGGCCCATTCCATTAGCTGGACCATTTTCAGCTATGCCTTAATATTCCAGAACCAGAACCCCAGAAACCTAAGGGGAAATAGACAGCCGCGCTGTGCTGTACTGCTTGCCTGCTGAAAATAATTATCATCAGGACCAAGAAATCCAATCCAGTTGTGCCGTGCTGTGATCAGAGCCATTGCAGATCAGATCCAGACCAGTTGTGCCGTTCGGTGTCCAGAATGCCGGTGTGCCCAGCTGTCTGTCCTGACCAGAATCCCTGACCAGAATCCTTGACCAGAATCCTGACGGGTCCATTTAAAAAGTGAGTATCTATAGAAAGAACAGTGGCACATAGCATATGTACTTTGCATAGTCTCATCCCAATCTCAATTCATCCTATCCGGAAATTCAGAATCATAGTATTGTCAGAACTTTTCTTGCGCTGAGTTTCTCTTATTTGTATTCTAAAATCATAAGTCATTAGTGTTGTGAGTAACTAAAGTGAATCTCAGAAAGAAATTGAATATCCACCATGCGAAGGGTTCCCTGGCCAGGAACTGATGGAGATTCATGCGTGGCATTCTCTTTTTCTATAGTCATAATCTAGTGTAAGAAATCCCATTTGTCTTTTAAAAGTGCATTCCTGTTTTCCATATTGCGCCTATCTCAAAAAATGACCTCCACTAAAACGTTCATAACTTCTTCAGGTTTGCTATAAACAAGATTTCAACTTCTGCTTGTAGCTAACATCCTCAGCTTTCCATAGAACCTAAAATGGCATCCCAAATCCATACGGTTGTCCCGTAATCGTGATTACCGTGCACAGAAAAGTTTGCCACAAAGTTTCGTTTAGGTAATTTCTGACACGTGTAAACCAGCTTTTGATTGCTTCTGACCTCAATTTTAAGATTTAACATTGTTTCTTAGTATCAAATCCTTGCTAGTGTTTGTCTGTAACTATCCAAAGTGGCTCGCATAAGAATGTATACGATTTCAGCAATTTAGACCATATTTAGTGTTTTCACCCAATCCATTCTCAAGATAACTTTAAAACCATTTTGACAGCTTGCCAATCAATTCTGTTTTTCTCTTGTGTTGCTAGGGGGAAATTGGGATTGATATTTTGTTTGAATTCTGCCATTCCTGAAACCTGTTCTCTCCCCCAATCTCTTTACAGTGTGTAGTGGGGGGTTGAGGAGTGTGCAGGGGCAAATAATAACCACATTGCTATTTGATTTGAACACACAAACAAAAGTATTATTTCTGTGCTGAATGGTTTTGCTCACTATTACTCCTTGTGCATTAAAGAGATTGCTTAGTCTAACATCACCCCATTGGTGATGATTATTGTATACCCATTAAACATAGTGTGATTAATTTGTAACTACATAAATAAATATTTTAACTTTGCAAACCAGCCTGATTCCTGGTTCAGTGTGACCGGGGGGGCTCCAAGAGAGGGGCGTGATATGAGTGGTACATCGTTCAGAATAAAAGAACTTTTAGACACAAGTAAATAAGGATTTCACTTGTGCATTACACGCTAGGCATTGACTTAGGTGAAGTGCCGGATTGAAATCACTTACAGATTAGGGGCTCGTCCGGGATACTGAATTAGACATAACATTCATGACAGTCTAACACAGTGTGCTAGCTGACGGGGTACATGCACCTTGTTGGGCTACCACACTGTGCTTCACTGTAAAAACACCTTTCAATAGAAACACTCAAAGGAGTTGGGCCTATTTTGCAAAGGTAAAAATAACCCTGATATAAGTCAGATGGAAATTAATATTTCCGGAATGGCGATCCCAGTGGAAATTAATATGACAAAAGAACACCTACTGCACAAATTGTTTGTCAGGGGTGAATGGGCTGAGCAGGATGAGAATGTTTGGCTGCAAGAAATCAAGCAACAAGCCACTGCCACAGAATTAGATGTATGGCAGGATCAGGGTCCATTACACCAGGCACTTAGTGAGCTGTATATGGCCCCAATGGTAAAAAAAGAGCAATGCAAAATTGCCAAAGTAGCGGCGTACTTATACCTCCATATTGGAGTAATACAGGAAAAATATGCTGAAAACCTACATCTGGCAAAAAGTCAAGTACAATCAATAGAGAAGGCCCGAACTGATCTGGACTCTGCAGAGCAAAGGCTACAAAAGAGCCAAGATTCAGAGAGTGAAACCAGACAGTACCTGATAAAAGTAAAGGAAGATCTGGATCTCCTGCAGCAAGAGAAGGTAGAGCAAGACACCAAATTACTGACACTGCAAAAAGAGTGTCAGCAGAGATTGGACTCTCTACTACAGAGCCAACAAAAGCTAGAGCAGCAATTAACATTTAACAGAGCATGTGCAGAACAGGTGGTCACTTTAGAGAACCGCATAGACAAATTAAAAGAGGAAAATAATAAATGAATTCTCAAAGACCTTGAATCCCAAACAGAATTCGATGAAGAGTGCCAGAAAGCTGGGGCATTCAAAAAACAAAGGGATGAGCTGGCTGCACAGAGGGGTACTCTTATTCAGGAAAGGGATGCCTTAGGCCTGGAAGTCAACTATTTAAAAACCAAAGTGGAAGAAAATCACTTGGCCCTTCAGGGACTGGGTGAACTGGTGAAATGGATTAAGAAAAGCTGTCAGAGCACACCAGGAGGGTGGAAGATGCTCTGGCAAAGAATGACCAGGCCAGTAAGGACGGAACTCAGGAGGTGAGTCTCCTGCAGGAAAAAATGACCCAATACTTCCAAAGCAGGCATGAAGCACAGAGAGACAATGAGCCTCTCTGTGAAAAAAATGACAGCCTCCATAGACAAATAGCTATGCAGGAACAACTAATAGAGACCAGTAAGGCCTTAATAGAAGAACAACATGGTCAGGTTCTTGCATATCAACAGGGAGTAGGGGCTGAAAAAGATGAACTCAGATGGGAGAGGGAAACCCCTGAGCATAACCTCATGAACCCTGGCACCAGAGACCTCAATCTCCTCAATTCCGTGGACTCTGTCAACCCCATGTCCACTGGCTCACATGGGCCAAGGACCATGGGGATGGTAGACTTCAACCCAATGGGAAACATGGGGCTAATAGGTCAGCGCCTCCCAGAAATGGATGGGCGGGCATCTGTGTATGGGTTCCCAAATGCTAGGGCTAGCTTCTCTGATCAGGGAGACTCCAATCAGGGGAGGATCAGAGAAATGGATCCTCAGAAATATAACTTACCCAGAGATCAGACGGTAAAATTTGGTGGGGAACTCCATGAGATCAAGCCCACCAAGAGCATACTGGAAACCTCTTCCCAGCTAGCACAATGGGGGGGGGGTACTCAGCCAATCCTGGGAGCAAGGAAGAGTCAAAAGACCCAAGGAACTAGGCCCCCACATTCTGCCAGCCATTCGCAAGCTCGCAGAATCCTGGAAAGCCTAGAAGACCAGACAGACACCTCTGGTAGCAGTGCCTCTGAGTCAGAGGATGAGTGGACCAGGGTGACAAGGACTAAAAAGGCCAACAAAGTCAAGAGGGCTTTACTCAAGGATCTCCTAAAACAAATAAAAGATATTAGGAGCATCATTACACCCTACCACAAGAATGCAAAATATCCGGTTTGGGGGCACCTTGAGTTATTTGAACAGATTATGGAAACTTTCCATCTGAAGGACAGCCAAAGCTGTATTCAATATGTAAAGTGGACATGTTCTCCTAAGTACTCCAGCTTCTTTGAGGGCTGGAGGATCAGAACCATTCTAGGTGGTCCACCTATAGGGCTGAAATCCTGAAACATTTTTCCATTCATAGGAACCCTCAAGAGGCTTGCAAGGCGGCCTAAACTTACAATGTGGGGAAGACCAGGCCCCACAAGAATTTGTTCAGGAATTAAAACGCACCTTTGCGCAGACCACTTGAAGGGTGCGCACTGACAGTAAAGAATTTGTGAACACCTTCTTTCATGCTCTCCCTAAGTATATTATGACCCAGCTAGTGAGGGACTTTCATGAGAAAAGATTACTAGACTGTGTCATTGAACAAGCAACGTGCATCTATGAGGTGCAGAAGCCGTTGGAAAATAAAAATAGTAACAAAAGCCCCAAAACAACCAACACCCCTGCTGCTGCCAAGGTGGCAGAAGTGAAGGTTGCCCCCATTTTAGATCTGGAGATGGGGGGCCTAAAAACCTTCCCGCACAGAATCCAAACAACCCCAAACCCAGAAGGCCCTCGGGCCAATCCCAAACAGGGAGCCAGAGAGGTAACCCCAGAAATGGGACCCCTAATTCCCCTGACTACATCAGCCCACACTACAAGGGAAATAGTCCCATCCTGGGTTATGTGTGGACTCCTCCAGCCCAAGGCGAGGGTGGTCCAACCAGACAGCAGGAAACCCAGGGAACTTCTCTCCTCACTTTCCACAGGAGGACAGTAATCCCCCAAATGCCGGACCACATTTCTTTCCCAGTTACCCGCCAAATTTCAACCCCCAAAACAACCCATCCTTCTTTCCCCACTTTCCTGAGCCCAAAGAGCTCAATCCGGGAGAGGGGAGGTCAAGAGTGGAGGGATACCCAAACTTCCCTAACCAGGGGTATTTTGCAAGATGGGATAGCCACCCTTCCCGGGAGCAACCTAGGGGAGACCTGAGGAACCCGTACCAGCCAGAGCGAGTGTCCCAACTAGAGCGCCCGGTCCAGAACATGGCACAGGATCTGGGTTGCATGCTGAGGGCTCAACAGAACCCTTAGATGAGCATGGCGGCTCAGAATGCCTCGAATCCAGGGTCTGGTGCTCTAGAACAATGACTGGGGAAGAACCCGGACAACCCACCGATTCCCAGGGAGGAGGCACAAGGGGAAGGGGGGTGAAAAGCCTTGGAGGAAGCTTCCTTCCCCACTGGTGGAAAGCCCCTGGAAACCCAGGAACTGGAACAAAAATCTCCTGCCCCCGAAAGTCTGCAACCCAAGGATCAGAGGGTGGGTAGGAGAAATAAATACCCTAAAAAGACCCATTTTGAGGAGGAGGTGCAAATATTCCTGTTTGAAGGAGAGGGATCCCCAGAGGATTCTGGGAAAAGGATCTTCTCCTTCAGGGATGGGCGAACTCCTCCCAAAATAAAATTGGTCCCAAAGGATCCAAATCCCAACTGGGTAGATGTGGGGACTGAGTTAGAACCGCCCATCATCGAAACCCAGAATGACCAGCACGAAAATCCCCCAGTTCAAACACATGCTGGTGACTGCCTACAAGAAAGGGGGGGCAGCCCAAAATCAGAACCAGGGGAACCCAAACCTTCCCTCATATCTAGCTGTCCCCTTTTTCTTACAGGTTACCAAGATCCCAAACAGAATCCTGCCCAAATCACATCTCTGTCAGTATCCAAAGCAAGGAAATGAACCCACCAGTTGGCCAAAAATGTGCATTATCTTTGCCCCCTTCATGAAAAGGAGGGAAGACTTTATGCCCTGGTCCAAATACAGGGGCAATGTATAATTTTGGGACTGGTGGAAACTGGATCCCAAGCCACCCTTCTGTCAAAAAGGGCGTTTGATCAACTGAATTCGGGAATGGGGGAGGAATACCAAATTCCTCACACCCCTCTTTCTGGACAACTTCATAACTTTGGCGGGAAGGAAATTCCCGTCGAGGAGACTGTGGATTTTGACATTAAAATTGTGTGGCACAAGGTGAAGCACCCGGTCATAGTTTTGACTCCAGAGGACACAGTTTGATTACTAGTGAATGACATCTTTCGTAGGTTGTCTCCTGTCATAGATTGTGTAAACAAGGTCATCTCGACCGAAACTAACCGACCAATAAAATTAAAACAGAGTGTCAACTATGTTAGTTTAAATGCCACATGCCACATGGTTGAACAAAAACCTGACCAAATAGAATTTCACTTCCAGAATAATCAAATACCAGACGTGACAGTAATTGCAGTAGGACATCAAACTGGTGATGGTGAGTCCTCTCTATTTCTGAAAATCAACCTTCCTTCCAGTCTATGGTGGCATTCCACACTGGAAGGAAACACTCTGAAATTATATACAAATTCACAATCAGAAAATCCCATTTTATAGTCCAAAATGATGAGAAATCAGCTCAAAGCTTGGCTGATATTCAGAAATTGGAGAGCAGTTGTTCATCCCTATTCAGTTAAATGAAGGGAAGGACTCTGTTCTCCACCTAGTATGTGTAAACAACGGTAAGAGCTTCATCAACGAGGCCATGTTCCGCAAACTCACAAAAGATCCAGCCATTCCCACATTTAAACTGTTAGACAAATGGGAAATGGACCTGGAAACACCAAATTCCAAACATCTCCTGCCTAGCAGGTGTATGCTCAAAATTTCCATAGGCAACAAGAGCATAGTGCATAATTGTTGGGTCATGTGAGATGTCCCTGCTGCATTTTATTTAGGCAGTGACATTCTTAATCGCTTTGCCATTAGTTTGGACCTAATAAACTTCAAAGTTTGGTCCTGATTAGCAGGTAATCCCATGGACTTTGATGACCCAGATAAAGCATTTCGGTCAGATCAACTGCTGCCATATGCAGTTGAAATTCAGATTGGAGAGGAAGTCACCATCCCAGAATGGACCCGACAATTCTCACTGGAAGTAAAAATTAAAAGAGGACAGAAACTGAAAAACCCTGACGCCTATGTCCATCTTAATGCTCATTTCCAACAGCAAGGGTTGGGGGTAAACCCAACACCACCAGTCAACATTGAACAAAACATCATTCCAATAGAGGTGGATAACAGCGACCTAAAGAGTATCACTCTGGCCGCAGGCACCATTATTGGAATGGCGGTTTATGACCGACATATTTACATAGATTTAGGTAATGAACTGTTAGGACCAATCCCCAAGGACTGTTTTGACAGTGAAAGCGACAATGACACAACACCAAACAGGATCTTCACCCGGCATGGGGGGAATTTCCTGGTGTACTCTTCCTGCCCTTATGGTAAGGAAGATGTGACCTGTGACTTCAGGAGGGATGAGGTGATCTTTCAAGTCCACGAGGACTGCCTTCCCCACATGAAGCCATCAGTCAAAATCAGCACTTTTACCAGGGACTTCTCCACCCAGCTGGAGGAGGCTGCTGAGATAGCCAAACCGGAAGTCTTTCCAGGCTTTAGGCAGATGGTTGAAGAGAGAGTCAACCTAGCTGATGCCTGTGAGACTCTGGAGCAGAAGCATAAATTGAAGCAAGATTTCTTAGATTTTCAAGATCTCTTTGCGGTGGACTCATATGACTGTGGTTGCACCGACATCCACACAACAACAATTCCCACTGACATTTTGGCATGACTCCAGTGTTTGTGAAGCAATATCGCTTGCCTCTCGCATCAATGGAGTCCCTTACTGAAATAATTAAGAACCTTGAGTCCCGTGGGATAATTCGTCCAGTCCACAGCACCTTCAATAAACCAGTGCAGGGGATTTTGAAACCAAACGGCCAGTGGAGACTCTGTGCTTACCTAAGGGAGCTCAACAAATGGGTCCATACTTCCCGATGGCCTCTTCCCTACATTGACCAAGGGCTGGCCCAGATCCAAGGGTCACAGGTATTCACTGCAAGTGACCTGACTAATGGGTACTGGACTGTACCTGTCAGTAGGGAGGACCAATACAAGCTGGCCTTTGCCTTTGGGGGGCAGCAGTACACTTGGACCCGGACTCCCTTTGGATACATCAACTCCGGCAATTAATTTAACATTTTTCTACACAAGGCCATGGCCGACCTGGGTGAAAGGGGTAACCTGGCCTATGTAGACGATGTTCTAGTCAAAAGCTCAACTGTGGAGGAACACATAGTGGAGATCCATTATGTTCTGACACAGTTGAGGGCTGCCGAGGCAAAACTCCCCTTTCAAAAGTCACAGTGGTGCAGAACTTGTGTCAATTTCTTGGGGCATGAGATAACTCCTCAGGGTCTCTGTCCCCAGGAAAAGAAAGTGGAAGCACTCCAGAAAACAAAATACCCCACAACTCTGAGGGAACTAAGAAGCCTCCTTGGACTAACTAATTACAGCAGAAAGTTCATTGAGGACTACGCAGAGATCACAAGACCCATGATCCATCTTTTGAAGGGGGGGTCAAGTGGGAGTGGGGTCCAGAACAAGCAAGGCAGTAAAACAACTCAAAAGAAGCCTCTCACAAGCGCCTTGCCTAGCTTACCCTGTCAAAAACAAGGAGTTCTTCTTGGAGACAGGGTTCTCAAATACATGCTTGACTTCAGTTTTATATCAAAAGCATGACAAAGCCAATAAAGTAATCTCCTATGCGAGTAAGACTGTATCCTCTGTGGAGGAAAAATTCAACGATTGTGAGAAGGCACTCCTGGCAACGGTGTGGGCATTGAAGAATTACTGCCCGTTTATCCAGGGGGAACACATCATTGTGGAGACTCCACACCAACCTTTGCAATATCTTCAGAGTGACAGAATCCAGGTCGGAAATGTGAGTAATTCCCGAATTACTTCCTGGATTCTGTCAATGCAAGGATTTCCTGTGGAGGTCAGATATGGCCAAAACAAGAAGAGTCCCCTCGCGCAAGGTCTGGCTGACTTGCATGATTGTGCCAGAGAAAACTGTCTTGAGGACAAAAGTCTTAAAATCAAGGACAACATGGAGGTATACCTTAATTCCCCACACAAAGTCTATGAAGAAGACCAGTGTGAGGGAATGTCCACTGTCTATGTGGATGGATGCTCCTACCACAACAACTGGGAAAAAGAACTTGTGGCCGGCGTAGGGAATGCATGGGTGAATGATGCCCCAGAATCCTCTGTGGGGTACAAAATCGATCCTCGAAGTAGTCAAGTGGCAGAGTTGATGGCTGTCCATCAAGCCATCCTCACTGCTGTCCAACACCAACTCCACGAACTGGTTATAATCACAGATTCAGATTATGTATGGAACGGGTTCGTGGAGCACCTGGTTAACTGGAAAACCAGAGTCATGCTATGTGCTAATAACAAACCATTGAAACATAGGAAATTAATACAAAATATTGATGATCTGGTCACCTCGAATGGGATGACCATCTACTGGAAAAAGATCAAGGGTCATTCTAAAGTAGAGGGACCAGACAAAACTGGAAATGACCTAGCTGATCAGCTTGCCAAAACTGGAGCCATCCAGGGGGATCTACTTGAGATCGAGTCCCGGTTGGGGAAAATCCAGGTCACTGCTATCACTAGGTCCCAGACAAATGCTCACAAGATCTCTCAATTGCACAATGGAGTAAGGAGACCCCAGATGCTGATTTGATTACGGCTCAAAAAGGGGATCCAATAATCGGTAAGTTTTATCAACACATTGAGGACCCTGAGTACTTTCCCCTGACGGATACTGATTACATAGGGAAAGATGACCACAGAGTGTTGATGAAATGTCCAAAAATGTTCCGAATCCAAGATGGTTTGTTGGTATGGAGATCCTTAGCTGGCCATGACCAGTGGGTGGCCCCCACCTCATTCCGAAGCCTGATGTTAAGTCACGCCCATGATGCAGCCACAGCCGGTCATCAGGGTTTCATACGACACTAGAAATCTTGCGAGAGGTTGCATACTGGCCACACATGGGGCAGGATCTCGACCAATACTTGAAGGGGTGTCTTGTGCGTGCACAATTTCAGCCAACATCACTCACACACCGTGCTCTCCTCCAGAAGAGGGGGATGACACTGCCTTGGTCAGATTTACAAGTCGATTTTATCAGGCCTGTAATTTGCTCCTCTAGGGGGAACAAGTACATGTTGACTGTGACATGCTTCTTCACTAAATGGGTGGAATGTCTCCCGGCCCCAAATTGCAAGGCAGAAACAGCAGCTGCCCTGTTGATCAATCACATCTTCTCGCGTTTTGGAATACCCCAAAGGTTTGAGTCAGACCGAGTTAGCTACTTCACTTGCAGTGTTGACAAAGATGTGGGAGATGTGGGAGATACTTGGGGTCAAAAGGAAACTACACATTGCCTACCGGCAAGCCTCTAGTGGTTGAGCCGAGAGATACAACAAGACTATTGTGAGCATATTAAAAACAGTTGGGGCAGATTCTGGGCCAATTTGGGACATTTGATTACCTCTTGTCCTGATGGCCATCAGATCTACCCCTTCTTCTGCAACAAAAATGTCGCCATTTGAGCTGATGACTGGACGAAGGATGGTGCTTCCAAAGCATCTGCTCTACAGAACCCGAGCAGACCTTGATAAATGCCTCCACAACTCATGAGTATGTTGAGAATCTGAGAAAACACCTTAAACATGCTTTTTCCTATGCTCAGCGAAATCTAGAAAGATCTGCAGACAGTATGAAGACCCACTATGACCTTAAGACAACTAAAAGAGAATACCAAGTAGGAGACCGGGTCTACTTGTTCAATTTCCAAAGGAACCAAGCCAAACAGCGCAAATTCCTCCCTAGCAGGCGTGGTCCTTTTGAAATTGTAGACAGAATCTCACCAGTCGTCTACAAAATCCATATACCCAAGGGTAGTTTGGCAGAAGGGGAAGACAAGTGGTTTCACATCAACCAGCTGAAGTGTGGCCATCCTAGGCATACTCTGCGGCAAATAGAGGAGCCAACCAGAAACCCTGAGGGGGACATTCCGGATCCCTAGAAAATTCCAATTGTTAAAACCATTCCACCAGTTAAAATCATTAGGAATTACAGGCGGTAAATATTGTCAATTATATGTCAATTGTATGCATCTGCCCCACTACATGAATAGTAGTGGGGAAAAGTCCATAAACAAATGTTCTGTCTTATAGCACTGAAACCAAGGATTCTAAGCACCAAGGAGGACCACTCGGGGACCGGGAGGAAAAACCCAAGGGGCCCAGAGTATCACTCCCATGCAGAACCGGGGAGGAGAACCAGTCGATCCAGCACTGATGGGAGTAGCAGACGACTTTCTCCATCTGGAGCAAAAAGAAAGAAAGACCATCCCAATCTCTGACTTCCCCTTGAGAGGCGGTCAAACTTAAGTCGGCAGGGGGGGGCTCTGTGGGATGTCTTGACCCACTTTTGCTCTGCCATGCGGCACCCCTGTGTTCTGATGGTGCCAAAAATCCTAAAATGGCCGCAAAACCCTTGTGCGTGCCAAAACCTATGGAAATCGTGCTTTGCAACACAAGAAGATGGCTGCCAAATCTACCATGCATGTTGTCAGTGGTGGAACAAAGATCTCACTCCTGAAACATGTCACTGGGCTTCACAACAAGTAAAAATGGAGCACAGAGGGAAAAGTGGTGCTTTGCTGAAAGAAATCCAAAATCTTGCTTTTAAATCCTTTTTCTTGGTTGCTGAAACTGCAGAATGCTGGTACAAAACACCCTCAAACATCCAATATGCTTGCTGGGTGCTAAAATTCATTTAGTTCAAGAAATCATTGTGAACTTACAATGTCATAGAAAGCTGAATTGGTCATAAAAACATCCACAGCAAACGTTGCCTGCCTGTGGAATCTGTCACAATTTGGGCGCAGTACTCTCAGCCGCCTGAATGACAGCTGTCAGAAGCCTGCCTGAGAAGCTTTAAACTTGTACAAACTGAAATCAAATGGTTGAAAACTAAGTGACCTGTTACTGAGAGTAACCTATGTTGTAATGGTTTAATCCCATAGTTTTGAATCTGGAATCAGTGATCTAGCTGCTTGTTTGAAATTACAAGTAATTTTAAGCAAAGAAAAAAATGCAACAGAATTACTTTTGAATTTAAGCTTGACTAAAAGCAACCAAACCAGTATAACTGCTTCCCCCACAGGGGCCAGGCCTCTCCCTTCTGCTTCCTTCCACCAGGAAATAACACCTACATGATGATTATAAGGTGGGAGGAGAGTTTGGGCTGCCGTTGGAAGGAGACAATGGACATCCTCCAGCTACAGGAACTGTCAAGTGTGAAGGGTCGTAAAATGGCCTGGGCCCAGGAGGAACTGGGAAGAGACTGCTTCTGAACTGCAGGGAGATAGAAGGGGGTGGAGACAAACAACCATTTGTTGCTTAACAAGGACCAGAGACACATTTTAAAAAGACTGATAACTTACTGTGTAAAATTGTTAAAAACACAAAAGTAACAGCATTTTTAATGTAAATATTGGCTGCATATTTTAAAAGGCTCCAGAACTCTGTGACATGTTCTAGGAAGAAATTGCGGAAAATGTGATATTACACAAAATGTATGTTTGATAGAAGCATGAAACTTCACACACTTATGCCCATGTTCAATGCGCACATTTGTAGAAATTTGCTCTGAAATTGGACATTGTGTTCCAGATAAAAAAGGCAAAATTCTGTAAAAAGCAGACACAAGATCTTACAGCGAAGGGGTTTGGAGGAGTATCTGCTACACAAAATATGTAATCTATATATATTGTTATTATAGAGGTTGCACACATGCAAATATGTATTGTACCAAAAGTAGATTTTGTGTTCATGGGGCTAGGTTGGACTCTAGGCCTCGTGAACCCACATCATAAAGATGACATACTGTTTTTCTTCTTATATCAAGGAAGAGAGGAGACCTTGACTAATCCCTGGAAAGGGGGCACGCTTAGGATAAACCAGCACACACACCCCTTTATCATAAGCATAAATAGAGACAGCTCAGCACTGAAAAAAGACAGAGAGAGATTCACCCACTAACCGATTGCTGGCAGAGCACCCTGGAGCAGAACCATCCATCTTCCTTGCTCAAGACTCCAGAAACTTGGCAAAGCAGAAAGGCCCATTCCATTAGCTGAACCATTTTCAGCTAGGCCTTAATATTCCAGAACCAGAACCCCAGAAACATAGGGGGAAATAGACAGCCGGGGTGTGCTGTACTGCTTGCCTACTGAAAATAATTATCATCAGGATCAAGAGATCCAATCCAGTTGTGCTGTGCTGTGACCAGAGCCATTGCAGAACAGACCAGTCCAGTTGTGCCATGCAGTGTCCAGACTGCCAGTGCACCCAGCAGTCTGTCCTGACCAGAATCCCTGACTAGAATCATTGACCAGAATCCTGACGGATCCATTTAAAAACCTATCTAGTCAGTATCTGTAGAAAGAGCAGTGTCCCATAGCATATGTACTTTGCATAGTCTCATCCCAATCTCAATTCATCCTATCTGCAAATTCAGAATCATAGTATTGTCAGAACTTTTCTTGTGCTGAGTTTCTCTTATCTGTATTCTAAAATCATAAGTCATTAGTATTGTGAGTAACTAAAGTGAATCCCAGAAAGAAATTGAGTATCCACCATGTGAAGGGTTCCCTGGCCAGGAACTGATGGAGATTCATGCGTGGCATTCTCTTTTTCTATAGTCATAATCTAGTGTAAGAAATCCCATTTGTCTTTTAAAAGTGCATTCCTGTTTTCCAGCTTGCGCCTGTCTCAAAAAACAACCTTCACTAAAATGTTCATAACTTCTTCAGGTTTGCTAGAAACAAAATTTCAACTTCTGCTTGTAGCTAACATCCTCAGCTTTCCATAGAACCTAAACCCGCATCCCAGATCCATACGGCTTTCCTGTAATCACGATTACCGCGCACAGAAAAGTTTGCCGCAAATTTTCGTTTAGGGAATTTTTGACACGTGTAAACCAGCTTTTGATTGCTTCCGACCTCAATTTTAAGATTTCACATTGTTTCTTAGTATCAAATCATTGCTAGTGTTTGTCTGTAACTATCCAAAGTGACAGATATTTAGTGTTTTCACCCAATCCATTCTCAAGATAACTTTAAAACCATTTTGACAGCTTGCCAATCAATTCAGTTTTTCTCTTGTGTTGCTGGGGGGAAATTGGGATTGATATTTTGTTTGAATTCTGCCATTCCTGAAACCTGTTCTCTCCTCATATCTCTTTACATTGTCTATTGGGGGGTTGAGGGGTGTGCAGGGGGAAATAGTAACCACACTGCTATTTGATTTGAACACACACACAAAAGTATTATTTCTGTGCTGAATTGTTTTGCTCACTATTACTCCTTGTGCATTAAAGAGATTGCTTAGTGTAACATCACCCCATTGGTGATTATTGTATACCCATTAAACATAGTGTGATTCATTTGTAACTACATAAATAAATATTGTAACTTTGCAAACCAGCCTGATTCCTGGTTCAGTGTGACCGGGGGGTTCCAAGAAAGGGGCGTGATGTGAGTGCTACATCGTTCAGAATAAAATAACTTTTAGATACAAGTAAATAAGGATTTCAGTTGTGCATTACATGCTAAGCGTTGACTTAGGTGAAGTGCCGGATTAAAATCACTTACAGTCTCAATGGAACACACACAGAAACCGAGAGGGTTAACACACTATCACAGTCATTTTCTCACACAACTAACCAAAGTCAGATGAAGGAGATGGTTTTAAATGACCCAGTGATAACCGGCCTTGCCAACGCGCCAGCACTAATATACCACCATTTTAAGGCCGGTTATGCTTGGAGATGTTGCAGTGTTGGCTTTTGAGGAGCTGGCAGCTGTAACATGCTTTGCAGGTTGTGATGTGGAATTTGTGTGGGTACCAGACAGTCCCTCTTCATCACTACCAGGGTTCTCTGTGGTTATGCAAGGGTGAGATGTGGTCAGTTTTTCATCACCATTAACATTATCTGGGGCATATGGTAATTTGCACAGCATAACTGTCTGTACTCCAAACATGATTTGCATATGGTCTTTCTCCTTCTGTAATGGCTTGGGAGTCAAAGAACAATGGTCCGGAGGGTTGCCTAGAGCAATGCCAGAGTTTAAGATGAATTCTAAACCTTCCAGCCATCACCTCTTTTGTTTTTCTCTACCCCAGTCCTACATGTGTGACCAGTTAAATTATGTGTTCTGTCATATCTCTGGCTGTGTGGTCATGAATAATTTGTGAATTGCTTTCTGGTGGAGTGTATCAATACACAGTTTGGTTTTGGAGTTGGTGGCTCATGGAACAGGGTCATTGCGATACAGTGATGGGCGCTTGTTCATGGATTTGCTTCTGGGCTCATGTGGCTCTTTTCTGAGATTGGATCATGTGAGTGATACCATACTATCTTCCTATTTTCAACGTGGCCCACCCTTTCACACTACATAAGGCATCACCCTGCCGCAATGAAGCCTTATATCCCAACTGTGAAAAACCATAGGGTGTTTCAAGTCCCAGTCCACAGGGATCCCTTACTCAGGTGGGCAAGGAAGGGCCATTGCTTTTGCATCCTGACCCTGGGGGTGGGCAAGCGAGGGAGGATCATCTGGGTAGGGGGTCCTCAGGGAGTGGGGGAGAGACAACCAATGGCGATAGATGGGATCCCCCTTTTCCAACGACGCCAGAAATCACTGTCCCTACCTATTTTACGGGAAACTACATCTCCCAAAATTCCTCTCCAGTTCACCTTCCCAAAACCACTGAGACCAGAAAGAGGAGGAATAACAGGATGAGGATTGCCTTCTATGTTGTATCAGAGCCATGTCACACTAATGAGGTCAGACAGAGTCAGGTATGTAATCTCAATCACACACACATGAGACTAACGCTTGGCAAAGTGATAAAAGGTAGCAGGCCCATGCACACAGAGAATGAGATTGGGAGATTGGGAGCCGAGAAAAGCTGTTCGAACAAAGTCAAAGGAGCAAAGCGGAAAGACCAGCGGAGTGCATGAGAAAAGCTGCGACCAGCGGAAACCCTGCCGGGAGCCCTGTCCTTGCAGACAGCTGTGAGCGGCTTGAACAGAACGGCATGTGCACCCGAGAAGCATGCTTTGCAGGTGCGGCAGGACAGCGGGCTCCCCGAGCATGAAGCAAGGTCGGGAAGGAAACAGGCTGTGGGTGACGGCCTTGGAAGCAAGCAGGAAGGCATCGCTGAAGAAAGCCCCGGTGAGTGATCTGAAGGCCGGCTCGTGTTTGAAGTAAGCGGAGGAGCAGTGTTAACAAAAGTTTGTGAAAGAACTGCAGAATGCTTAATGAAACAGAACTATTATGGTGAGATGAGAAAAGATACAGATTAACAGAGGGGTTTGAGAGGAATCATCATCCGTGCAAAATGGAACGTAAGATATGAGAAGCAATTGAGAACCGCCATTAAGCAAAACAAATACAGGAACATTATCTGCAATTTAGGAAGCTGAAGTTTTGTTGAAGATTTAAAGTAAACAGTTGATAGAGATTGTGAAAGGGCCAAACGGCCAAAGTTCAAAAACCTCATGAGAGCATCACAAACCTTTTGAAATTGAGAAAACTGTTCTAATGGGATGTAAGAGTGGTCATGCAAAGGTCTGAGTCAAATCCTTGCAGTTTTGAATGTCTTCGATAGTAGTAGCTCAAAGAACAAGAAGTTGAAACAAGAGAATTAAATCATGGGGAAGGGAACCCCAAAGTGAAAGGAGAAGGTAGGCTTGAGCGCAGCAGAGGGAAGCCTGTAATGAACCTTTGGTGAACAGAAAGTGCATATTGAAATATTGTGAAATGAAGGTGAACACTGTGCTGTGGTGAAAGAAAAGGGAACATTGAAACAGGTTTGAGTCTGGCAGAGGAAGGCCTGTGGTGGATGATGGTCCTATGGTTGTTTCAGAATTAATTAATTAAATGAGCTGTTAAACTGTGCAGGTGTCTCAGTAAGCCAGAGTGTGCTTGATGAAACTGTGCCTGTCACCTATCTATTTGAACTCTCTAAACCCCCGTGCTGGTAAACATGGGGAAGGGAACATCTATACAAGCCATTCTGACACTTCTTTTGATAACACTCTTTATTTCTTTATTTCCCCTATACACATTTGTTGTTAGAGAAAGAGGGCTAAGTTAGGTTTCTTTAGTATAGGCCTTTATAATTTGATTGACAGGGCTGTTTTTCGTTTGTTTCATGATCAAGACTACTCCCATGTAAGAGTTAGGATTAGCTAGGAATTACTCCAACCCTGCTGATTTTCTAAATAAAGGTTTTTGAAACTTGAATCTGTTGTCGTGTATATCTGCTGTTGATACCATGCCCTCTTTACACATCCCATTACTTGGGTAAAGGACAGGAAATTATGTTTTACTCACCACCTGTGGTACTATCACAAACTCGGTATCACTGGTTCTCGTTACGCCTGTGAGATACACAATGGCAGAGGCCTTTGCCTCCGAAAGATGTATGTACTGGTCTGCCACAGGGTTCTCTACAGTGGCCTGCACTCTTACCTGGGTGTCAATATTATGTTGAGTACCCTCCCCTTCAGGTAATCCCACCTATTCTTGGTGGTGTGGGTGTAAAGACTGGAAGGGGATGTCTGTACTCCTGCTCTCTATATGGCAGAGGAGAGGCACAGAGGAACCCAGCCAAGATTCTCTTTTATTGGTATTTTGATCAAGCAATCAAGGCCTAGCTACTCTGGAGGTGATGCAGGCTGGTTCTTAAGTACAGTGTATTCCCCAAGCCCCCACAAAGGAATGTCCACACACTGTATTCGTTAAATCACAGTCTTTATATAATTAATATTCAAGGTTATGTACAATATCGCAATAACTCACTTTGTACTCGGTTATCTATAATGGCAAATACACAGTTCCACGTGGTACCACTATTACTATTAGATCTCACTAAAGTGCATCAACTGTACGGTTAAATGTCACACAAATCAGTTTGTAAAGGAAACCAACAATAGATATAAGTGGAAAGCTGTTGGTTAGAACAATAGGCAGAATACTGGCCCCGTTTACCTAGACACAGTTCTGTGTGGAGATCCCCCCACCTGGGAAACCTGTAAAATAAAGATATATCACAAGCCCAGTCCATATATTGTTCACAAGAATCCTTCCAATAGTTCAGCAATCCCAAAGTAACTAGTGTTGTAGAGTTCCTCATCGGGAAATCGATGGCCCTTTTAAGTGCACTCCCTTTAAGGCAGGAGCCAAAGTAGTCGAACGTCCGGCGATGAACAGGGTGAACTACGGCGGTGAAGTGGCAGCTTCATTCCCAGCAGTGCTCGGCGATGTCCTGCAAGGAAGAGGTGTGAGGGGCACCTTGATGTCGATAGTTCAGGACCACAAAGAGTTTGAAGAACTGTGGCCCAGCAAGGACGTCGAGTCGTCGGCGTCTCAGTGGTCTTTAGGTTGTGGGAAAACCACTGATGGATTCTCCTCGGCGCGTCGGCGGCCTGGCCTTCTCCAGTGGGATAAGGCTAGCGATGGTGCAGGCGAGAGCGTCCTTGGATCAAATGAAGTTCTTAGGCAATGGGAGCATGGCGGCTCCGGTCGGTGACGGTGGTCGTAGAAGGTGACAGACAACAGTCTGGGTGCTTCTCTTTGGGATTCCGCGGCAGTCCCCTTCTCCGGTCGGCAGCCTGTCGTAGCTCTATTTACCAGGGAGCTTTGGCAAAGATCAGCTGGAGCACGATGGTCCCTCGTAGCTTGGGAAGAGGGCGCCTTACAAGGTCCTCTCTGGGTCAGTCCTTGGAGACACAGCAGCTTTCAGATTGATGAAGAAGGGCAACAGCAATTCTTCTCTTCCAGCAGGGCTTCACGGTCAAGCTTCAGTTTCAACTCCAGTTTCTCTTCGAATTCTAGCAGTGAGATGCCCCCAGATATACTAGTTTATCTCCCACTCATTCTGCTGGGTCACACTCAGGCAACCAATCGGTCAGAAGGGCATTCATGCAGGCAGGCATCCAATCAGGTGCATAGTGCATTGAGGCCATTCACTTCCCTCCAGACACTCACAACAATCTATGTGTATTGGGACAAGTACCCAGCCATTCAACACTCCACACTGCATTCATACCAGTTTCGGTCAGGGCTGGTGATTGTGTCAAACACCAGATACTAGACATCCACAACACAGAATGTGTATTCGTCACACACTCCATTCACCGAGGTCCCAACCACAGGGTGTACCCACAACATACAGTCACTGGGAAGGGTCCAGCCAGTCTGGCCTGGACTTCACAACAACACCATGTATGGAACTTCCACCCAACAGCCAGTCAGGGGGAAGGGACAGAGTCAGGGCTTCCCAGGACTTTGGAAAAACAAGTTACCGGCAATAGAAAGCAAGAGGCCACAGGGGCGATCTTGTTTCCTATCAGGAATCAACTGATTCCAATGGCAGGCCTGGGTATCCCAAAATGGAGGATACTAAGAGCACCTGTCAAATTCAGCATGGAGCTGCCACCAGCCCATACCCTGCTCTGTGGGCCACACACAGGTGCCCAAAAACATAGACTAGGCGCACAGGGTTGTACCCCCATCCATGGGTGTTACGCTCACCTGGCTCCCACAGGGGCATCGATCAGACCTGGACAGCTGCGGTCTCCACCCACATGATGGGTAGTGCAGCGATGACTGACTGGATCTGCCCTCCTAATCTTGTCTGATTAACCCGTAGAAATATTCTCCTGCAAGTGGAGAGATGGATTTAGCCACTTGTGGATTCAAGTGATGGCACCCGCACAGTCCTCCCCAACTAATCACCTCCGAAATCCCTCACAGCAATCTCACCTTATATTCTTGAAAGATGAGCTCTCCATCCTGTGTGGATTTGCAGGGGCGCGTCGATTCCAGTTACTTCACTGGTATGAAGGCTCGGGAGAGTTCCGCAGAGTATTGACTCTGAGGTTACTGGTGAGGACCAGTAAGTATTAAGTTCATAGAGTTCATTATGTCCAATGTTCACTCTTGTATCCCCCCTTCCTTTCTTGTCTTGCAACTGGCTCGTGAAAAGATTATCTTGTGGCAGCTGGTGGCGCTCAGGTAAGAGTCTGTATTACCCGGCGCTGTCCGGTAAATGTTGCACGTGGAAAACATGTTGTTTTGTCTCTCTTTACAGATGCGGCACGTGAAAATATGGAGAGTCACAAAAGGATGCCTCTGGTGGTAAATCAGGTAAGTCTGTGGTGGTAAGAATGATATTTGTTGGTTCCCTCGGCTCACCTTGTGGTTTTCTTTTGTCTCCTAGGTGCCGAAGTTCGGCGAAGAAATGATGGAGGCAGCGCCGACCCGAAGGATGCTGTGAAGACTGGTGAGTATGGCGCGGCGCTGCAGCTGGAAGTGCGGCGCGTGCAGAAATTATGTTCTTTACAGGTCCGGAGACGAGATGGATCCAGAATCAGGTGTGGATTAGAAATAAGATTGTTTTCTAACCTTGTCCCTTTCTTTCCTCTTTGTTTTAGGAGCTCCGGATTCGAGGCGGGCGTGGCAGAAGACTGGATGCAGGCTGCAGGCACGGTGAGCGTTACGCTGCTGGATGCAAGATAACGCGAAGCGTGTGTTGCTGGTCGGGCGTGGTTTAAATAGCCTCAAAAGTAGTCCCAGGTAAGAAGTCCCTAGAACCCCACCCGAGTAAAAAATAGTCCCTGTAGAAAAATAGTCCCTTTCAGGCTTCATGTTGGATTGGAGTCATTTGCAGCATGGTCTGCCTGAGGTAAGTAATGACTATGAGCCTGGCGCCTTAGGCGCCAGGACTGATTTCTACTATGCTGCTGGCTTTACTAAATGTCTAGATGCCTGCTCCCGGGGCTGATGGGCTTGGTCCGGATGCCTGGGGGTAGGCATCATGACATGGGTGCCATAAGGGTATCCCATGGGTCTGTACACCAAACCAAAAGAGAGAGCTGCATCGCCAGGAGTCCCACAAACACGACAGAACACACGATAAAAGGCAGTAATGGACAAGGATACAGAGGCCCTGTCCCTCCGATGCATTTTCAGCATCACAGCGGGGATGTGCAGGAATGGTTGGAACATGTTCAATTACCCAGTCCCATAACTGAGGGCATTTAGCAGGAGCAGTTTTGGCATTCAATTGCCCCCTCCCCAGCATGTGCGCCCCCTTGGCAACCTCATCAGCTAATACAGTGAGGTCCTGTTCTAAGAGTGCGGGTTTCAACAGATGACAATTACCTCTGGAAATGGTGCAACCAACTTCTGTCTATTTAGTGTATTGCCATATGGACAGTGCCCTCTAGCCATCCCTTTCAGTGCACTAAGGAAGTCATTAGAAAGATGCATGGGACAGGCTATAATTTATTATGACCTCCGCTGTACCATTAGTACATTTAGTTTGTGTCAATAAATGTCCAGCCAAATTTTGGGACTATGAAAAAGGCAACGACTGAATCTACAAAGGACGTGTACATGTTTCTCATATTGAAATAAGCTATTGAACCTCTGCGAGGTTTTCCTCCACAACTGTGCAGATTTCCTTTGAAGTTGTAAAGCTCTCAATAGTGGGTCCCTCTAGCAGGAGAAGGTGCTTGAGTACTTGTGCATTCTCCAGAGAACATTGACCTGTTGGGATACATGTCCACCTCAGTGGCAATGTGACTATATGGCACCATTTCTTTGAAACATAGCAAAAACAACAATAATCAATTGTTCAACCAGAATGTCAGACATAATAATGCATTCACAAGTAACATGTCAGGGACCATTGCATACGGACCGGCTTTGATTAAATTGAGACAGAAGAAGTCAGTTCATGAAAAAAGTAGAAAAGAGTAAAACGGTCCAGGAATCGTGATTATACGGCTTATTAAGCGCAATTTCTTTTTTTACCAGACTCCAATTTATCAGCATTTCTACAAATCACAGCAATGTGAGCTGTGACATCTTTTATATCCTTATTATTTGCTAATTTAAGAATCTTAGCATGGGCTTGACCTTAAGGAATGGGTGCAATTTACCTTGCCAAGCTGTCCGTTTAGATGTTGCATATGGAGGCCGACATTCAATTTCATGTAATGTGGCACATCTGGATGTAATTAGCGCCCTGCATAGTATATAAGAACACACATTCTGTTTCTAGTGCTACACAAGTCAAAGAAAATGGTCCAAGTGCAAAAAAGGCTCAGCAAGGAGAGGACAGGAAACTTTGGGGGTCATTCTGACCCTGGCGGTAAGGGGTTAACGGCGCGTAAAGGTGCCGGAGCCGTCAACCCCTTACTGCCTCATTACGAGTTCTGCTTGCGGGACTCGCTAAGGACGCCTGGTTTTACCAGGCGGCCTTAGCGGGTCCTGCGAGCAGCCCATTAACGGGCCCGTGGTTAGCATGATCCCCATTCCCATTGAGCCCTATGGGGGTTCGAATGGGAATGGGGATGTACAGGGTCTGGGTTCCTTGAACGAGGAATTACCGGGCCCTTCAAGGTCGGAATGGCCCGTTAATTCCTCATCCAAGAAACCCGGACACGGTACCCGGTAAGGGGGTAGCCATGCCGCTAATAGCGGCATGGTTAACTCCTACCTTGTAATGACCCCCTATGTTTTTAGTACGTGCGGTAGCATTGCTGAGAGGGGATTGCCCAAAACTAACTGAAACAGAATTGGACAGTAATACAAATGGCAGCATAATATGACTATCCTATTACATACAGTTTATTCACAAAAAAAGTGAAAAAAATGTTTTTACATAATCCATTCACTTATTTGCCTGCTTCACCGGCGCTAGTAGTCAACAGTGAAGTGTGTTCAGAAGAAGGGCCGAGCTGAGTGTGAAAGCCACTCACTGCCCAGCCCACTTGCTTCTCTGTGGGTCCCATTCTGGGCTCTGGAGCAGAATATTGTGGAAAGCCAACATTCTACCCTGTGGTTTCCAGCACCACCATTCTGAGGTGGGTGTTGAGATTGGAGGGGAGCGGTTGTGCCATCCAGCTGCAAAACCTGCTAAAAGCTATCCTTGTAGGGGCAGTGTGCACACCCGTATCACTGCAACCATTTCTAAATAAGTCTGTAACTTTTCTGATTTACTAAAGTGTTGTTAAACCTTCAGTAAATCAGACAAGTTGTGCTGCCATACATGAAATACAAAGGTAGGGCTATAAAAGAAGAATGCCCTCTGGATGTTTCCCATGCAGTAATGATTGTCACTAGGGATATCGCCAGGTCGTAAATCAGAATCATGCAAGATCTGAGGTTTTGATGTCAGTAAACCAAATTATTTCATTTACAGAATATGGTGCTTTTAAAGGAAAGTGTTGTTCCCTGAGGAACAATACTTTTCTAATTGTATATGGACCTCTAAATGTGGCCCTAAGTGTCTCAAGTGTGCCTTCACTGTGCGTAGTGTCATTAAGGCACTGATGGACCCTATGAACTCCCTGTGATTATGCTGGCTCAAGCAAAGGGGCAGTTAGGGGCAAGCACTCAATATGAACTTGCGTGGTGGCATTCTGTCTCAACTCGGGGCCCCATTGTGAGCTCAATGTAATACAATCAAAGTGCCGTTCCATGATGAAACAACACGTTTCTTATGTGTATCATTATGTGGTCCTGATTCTTAGCTCTGTGTAAAATAAGAACAGTATAATTCCTTGATTGAACAACACTTCTGAATTTCTCTATATTCTGTATCAGTATAAAAATACGCATTTCATATTGAGTAAATAATGAAACTGGTGTGCCATCACGGAATGGCACTTTCCTTGATTTACATGGATCTCAGAATCAGGCCGTCATAGCCTATATTCATATATTTACAGAATATGGAGCAAATACGATAAGATTTGTTCCTTCACAAAATTGACACTTTTCTTATTTCACATGGAGACACGAATCAGGCCATCAGTCGATGCACCCTCAGAACAGGTCTACGCTTAGGGACTAAAGAATACCAAATTTTAGCAATAAAATAAATAAAGATGTTGTTTACTGCTCAATGTTAGTCCGGAACCATATTCAAAATAAAACAACAATAACGAAATCACCAGAACAGAAATTACTGATGGGCGGCTCTGTTCCCTCTTTAATTTAGGAAAACAAACAAGGAACAGATGACCTGCACTGCGGAAGTGCAATTTTGTCCACACAGACACCTTCCCATAAAGATAGAATTGAATGAACAGTTGATGTAAAGCACACTGACATTGAACACATTTACGCTATACTTAAGCAATAGAACCCGAGCGGCGGGGGCATTACCGACTCAGGTAATGCCCCGGGGCCCATAGGTAAGGACCCGAGCGAAGCAAGGGCCTCACCGAAGGCCCCGGGGCATTACCAGAGTCGGTAATGCCCCCGCCGCGAGGGTTCTATTGCTATTAGTATCCCTGCCCGCAAAATTTGCTTGACCGGGATACTAAAAGCTACTTTTTTCTGACCCGAAACGCTGCAGTGTTTCAACGCTGCAGCGTTTTGGAACAGAAAAAAAAACAACCAAGAAAATGGCCGCCGCCATGGAAAGGGAAAACGGAGTCCGTTTTCCCTTTCCATGGCGGCCATCGGGAGCTCCCGAAAAAGGATAAAAAAAGGTAAGTGGGGTTGGGAGGGCAGGAGTGGCCCGGGGATAAAAGAAAAGAAAAAAAAAAGTACCTGCGTCCCCGGCGGGGGACAATGGAAGCCCCCAGCTGTGTGGAGGTGCAGAGCAGGGGATGGCCCCGCTCCGAGTCTCCACGCGGCTGGAGGCTTCCCTCGTCCCCCACCGGGGACGTAGGATCAAGAAGGTAAGTTGGGGGGCAGGTAGGAGGGAGGGAAGAAAGGGAAGGGAAAAATAATTAAAAAAATAAAGACTTACCCGAGTCCCGGCAGGGGGCGAAGGCAGCCACTCAGCCACGGGGAGGCTCGGAGCGGGGATGGCCCCGCTTCGAGCCTCCTCATTTGCTGAGGGGCTGCCACACCCCCCGCCAGGGACAAAGGCCGTGGAATCCCGACGGAGGGATTCCCGGCCTGGTAGGGACCTGGCGAGAACCAATCAGAATGCTTGTTGCATTCTGATTGTCTCTCGCCGGGGTACTAATAATGCTGAGTATCTACATCTAAGCACAGAAAAGAGAAAAGTTAAATTGCCATACTTTGACCAGTATCCGGAATTGGCAAAAACATTAAATAGCAGAAATGAAGGGATGAACGTCATGTGATTACCCAGAGCAGGGAATGACAAACCTTAATAATGGGTAAACATTAGCATCACAGTTTGAGCGAGAGCAGCTTGCAAAATGAGACTGGCAATGTGTGGCACATAAAAAGAGTCCATGTGCGGCAGCTGCGGTTTAAAAATACTTTTTAATTAAATATCCATAAAACAAAAGAAGGAACCGACATTTTGCTGTTTTCCACAGCACAAAGCATTTGGGGATGCTAGAAGATTGATTCCAGAAAGCGAATTTTGAAAACTGCTGAAAAATATTTTATGTAACTGAATGTTTCTAATGTTCGTTGGATGCATCTTTGTATATATTGTTTTTGTTTCTATTGCTGTTGTATGATATAAAGAACTTTAGGTGTAAATCTTAAGGGAGATATGAAATATTTATTGTGTAACATTTGATGTGATATTGTAATTTATTCTTTGTAAACAAAGCTTTCGATGTGGCAATAGTTTTTGGGACGCACTTTGCACTTTATTAATGTTGATTTGAGCTTTTTTATAATGATTGTATATATGGTTGTCAGTTGCCTCGCTAATTGGAATTAGAATTTTGCTTGCTGTCATGAACAAACGTTAATGATTGTACTTATGTTGGTAACAGGATGTTAGGCAGAATTACATGCAGAACCCTCTGGGAACACTACACACAATTAAGACTACAGGTGTAAGCACAATCTCAACTTTGATACAAGCCTGTACTACACAGTTACATGGTAGCAGTGGCTGAGCAGCCAGACTTATCTCAAGAGGGATGTGAGCAGTACAAGATGTTACACAAAGGACTTTCAATCACAGTAGTTCAAACAAACACTCAAGGTTTCTTGGTAAAAGAATATTCATTCATTGACACATTTAGTTAGAAAACATTCCACTAGCAAGAAGCAGCTCAGTATCACACTATAATACACTACAGTACACAACCAATACGTTTCTGAACAAGTTAGGCTCCCCTGAAGTGGAAGCAAAATGGCACTTCAGTAACTTTCAAAAGGGGTAGAAAGACAAAGGTTATAAGAATTAAAACAATTACTTTCAGAGGCAGGGCAAATAGTTTCAGTTCACTACAAGAGGCAATTCAATAGGCATGGGCCAAAGCCATTGGTTCAGTGTCTTGGATAGGATAGCAGAGTTCTGGTAGTAAACTGTTAAGTCTTTGCCAATGTTCTTAGAAGTAGTTTGCCAGAAAAAGAGTTATATGTCGGTATAGGAGCAAACAAGACTCCAAAGTTGGGAAAGTTTCACAAACTTTCACCGTGGTAGAACGGATTTCCAAGCCGCTTTTGCATAGTACCTTATGGATGAAGAAAAGCTGTAGCTGAAGTAGTTTTTCCTGGCAGTTCCTGCAGATCTCGCTGTTCCTGAGCTTCAGTCGTGGGGACAAGAAGGAGCAGTTCGGGTCCCAGTGGTTCAGGAGTTGCAGCAGTCGTCTTCCTTCAGTTCGTCTTCGGTTCTTTCGTTCTAGTGGTCGACTCTGCCTTCCAAGTCCTAGAGGCCTGCTTTTAAACACTTTTCTTCCATTCATTCCAGCCTAGCTGTCACTCACCCAGCAGGGTGGCTGTCCTGGCTGGACAGCCAGCCAGCCAATCACGCCTGAGTGCATTCAGGTCTCCTAGGAGACTAGGCACAGAGAGTTTCGGGCACCTCCCTCACATCCTGTCCACCCCAGACATGCAGGCACCAGAGGAGGGCTTCAGCACTGAAGCTCGCCAAAGGCCATCGAACAAATGGACCGAACCTGGTTTGGCGTGCAGAGACAAACACTAGAAGGACCTTTCCTAAAAGAAACGGCAAAAAAAGATGACCAGAGTCTGTTTTTACAGAGGGGTCTTGGGCGCCATATTGAAAAACATGGCTGACACGATTTGTAGCTACCAGTGTTCGCGGTTGGGAAAAATCATGGTAGTTTGTTCTATAACCACTGCCACCAACCATTTCAAGAAGAAAGGGTAACATTTGACTGTTACATGAGTGTTTAGACATAGGGGATGCTAGGCAACCCCTCCAGCACTCTATAGGAAGATAGTTTGTGCTGGGTCTATGAATTTAAAAAGACTAGAAAAGTAAATTTAACTTTACATGCACTGGGAGACAGTAGTCCGTCCCAAAGAAGGTATTTAAACCTAGGGAAGTCTAAAAGACATCCCTGTACCACTGTACTGAAGGTGTTCTGTGACACACAAGAAAAAGATGATGCCTATGGAGTTTGTCTAAAAACTCCATATCCAAACAACACAAAAGTAAAACACACATCAAAATACACGAAGGAGTGAGAAAAAAGGTTCACACTCTTTCCAGGTAAAAATTAAAATCCTAGAAATCCAGCAAAGTTGCTGGGGGTCTCAAAAGGTAAGGGAAATTAGCACATTCTTGAGAATTCTCCCTAACACAGGAACATATTTCGTGTATATATGGTTATTAGTCCTCAGTTCTTGTGTTTAGAGGGCAGCCACTGTATATTTAGCTATGGTAACAGACATTGAGGAGAGACCAATATTTAACCACAATTATAAAAAATACTCTATGACCCATAATGCCTATTGTGTTTCAGTAGCTCTAGAAGAAAAAAAAGAAGACAGACCGTTAATCCAAAGTGATGGTGCATAATTCAGAATAAAGTGCTGGTAGCACATGTTAATTGCTGCATAGAGAAGAAAATGACATTAGCAATGGTGTGTAACAATGGTGTGTAGTAGGAACAAAGTACTATACAAATATATCTCATGTATCATATGAATGACAAAATTGATGTTCACTATGATATGCTTGTAAATCATGTCTTAGTGACGTAATTATGTTATCCATAATTATATGATAGGTGATCATATACCAATGCTGCAATCAATACATTACTATAGGCTTTATATCAATGTTAAAAGTACTTAAAAACCTTAAAAGAGCCACTAATCAACAATCTTACAATTGAAACAAATATAGCATTAGGATAATACATGTTCCTGACTTCTGGCATAGCAGAACAGACAATGGCAATACAAGAAAAATGTAAATGACCATTTCTAAATGAATCAATTTAGAGTAACATATGGTTACATCTGCAGAAATCTAGAGAAAGACATGATAACCTCCACTTGTATTCAGACCAAAAGAAATGTTGTTTTAAATTTTAAGATTACCCTGGTTTCAATTCTCCTGAGCATGAGTTCTGTATTTCCTTTTCAAGGATGTGGTTTTATTGTCCCGAGGCCAATCCATTTAAGCAGGGAACTCTCCTGCTTGTGTACTTCTGTAACATGGCATGCTAAGCTAAGGGATAATTGCCATCTTTGCATTTGATAGCTCTCAAATGCTCAATGGCATGGATCTAAATATTCCTTTTGGTACTGCTAATGTATAATTTCTCACATGGACATACAAGATCACAAACTGCATTGCATTCAGTAATGCAGTCAATGCAGTGTCTGATGTATACCTTTGACCCTGAAGCAGGTGCTTTTGACAATCTGTTTGCATATAATGTAAGTCCCAGAGGGAAAGCAACCAAATTATTGTTGCAGCCAATTAATTTGTTCAGGGTTATCAAAATGACTACTAGTTACATAGGGCCTCATTCCGAGTTTGGAGGTAGCCATGGCACTATTAGCACCATGGCTGCCTCCAAACCCGGGGCTGGGTCCGGTCTGGCAAAATGGGGAGTTACTGGGATATTCCGACCTGTGAGGACCCGTTAAGTCCCCATTCAGTTTACTATTCCCCATTCCCATTTGAGCCCCCATAGGGCTCAATGGGAATGGGGAAGGCGCTAATAACGGGCCCGCAAATTGCGGGCCTGTTATTAGCTCCAAGGTCCTTTAACAGGTCCTGTAAAGAACGGCTGATCAGACCAGCCATTCCTGCTGGGACCCGCTAAGGGACCTCGGAATAGGGGGGTAAGGGTTTTCCGGCACCGGTCTCCTTACCAGTGACCTTTATCCCTTACCGCCCAACTCGTAATGACCCCCATAGTCCCCAATCTTTTTGCCTTGTTTGTAATAGATATGGGCCCTAGGATTTAATTATTTTCATTTTTAATTTTATTGTATTTCAGCCATATATTTGACTTTTCACACAATAAACATAATACACAAAGATCAGGAAAGCAATCAACATTAAAGGAAAAGGAATTTAGTAACACACCTTAAAACTAAACTGATCATAATTTAATAAAACCTAATTCATTATGGATTTTTACAATGTCTATTGTTAAATGAACTTCCTGGCCAGATAACAATCTTTCCCAAAAATCCTCTGAGTTGACCCATTCCTCCTTATCTACACATCGTCTAAAATGATTGATTCTCACCTCCACTAATGTTTGACACTTGATCATTAACTTCACTCTTGCAAAGGTTGTAATTCTCCTGTCTGAACCAGATTAAGACAAGGGGCCTCATCACGACTTTGGCGGTAACCCTTAAATCCGGCAGTCGCGCTATTACCGCCGGATTTAAGGGTCTGCCAAATCAGGACTTCGGCAGATTTTGCCCTAGCTCTGAGCTGGAGTGGAAATCCGCCGAAAATTCGTGCTATTACCGCCGGTGGGAAATCCACAGGAGGTAAGAGCGCGAATTTTCCCTATTGAGCTCAATGGGGAATGGGGCATTCCCGAATGGGCTCAATGGGAATGGGGAATTACATTACTGCCGAACTCGTGATATGGCACTATTAGCACCGGGGAGTTCAGTGGTAGGGCTAATACCGCCGGCGGTAATACCGCTGGCGTTACCGCCAAAGTCGTGATCAGGCCCAAAACCTTAAAAATTGCAACACCAGTATGGGTTAGGAAACCTTCTCAAGTATCGAGATTGGTAACCTATTGGCTTGACCATAGAGGGTAAGGATTTTGCCATTACCAAGCTCGGCATCTTTGCTATTGTTCGGATCCAATCCATTCTGACCAGGGCCACCTTAACACCCAATGGATTGCGCACCAAATTGTTTTCCTTATGGTCGCAGTCCAGAAGTAGTTTAGCTACATCCTTTTTTAGATCATTAAAAACTGGGTTAAAGCCATGGCCCAAATGCCATTTGATATTCACATACAAAGAATTATTTTTCGGAACCACTATCAGTCTATAGAGTGAACCAACTTTCCATTCAAAATATGATTTTAAGGACAGAAGACGCAACTCATATCATAGACTAGATATAGGGAGACTTTGCTGTAAACTTAACACCTTTCTAAACGGTAGCCCTTCTAATCATGCTCAATTTATTAATCAGGCTTTGGGATTTACGTACATCCCATTAAGAGAACAGGTATAACCTTACCATTAAAGAATTTTACCAGAACAACTGTGGGGAATTTACAATATGAATATTAACGTTTTTCATCTGACAGGACATCTTTTTGAGTTTAATGGCCATATTACTCTCAACCTCCACAGCTGAGAGATGTGATCTTAATCTAAGGCCCAAGTAAGTCACTTCTCTTACCACCGGTACTCTTTGATCTAGTGAGGACCATTTAAAGTTCGAGACATGCTTTGAGGGATTTCTATAATTGTATATATCGGAGTTTACAGGATTAATTTGATGGTCATTTGAGATTGCATACTTGCCCAAGGCTCTTAAAAGATGGTGGCCTAGGGGAGTGTAGTCCAACCGGACTATATCATCCGGAAAGGCCATCCAATTAATTGCATGCAAACCAACCTTCGGGCAACCAACTGAGTGAGGATCAAGTGTATCCACTAAGTCTACCAGATATAAATTAAACAGGCATGGGGCCAGTATACATCCCTGCTTCACCCCACTCTCTGTTGCTATAAGGAATGATAAATATCCCTGGGCATCTAGACTCACTTGCAGTCAGGAATCTTTGTGCAGATTTACTCTAATTGCTAGTAGGCCTGCAAGAAAGCACCATCACAGCAATTTGGCAATTTGTTACATAAGTGTGTCCTATTTATTGTGTCAAAAACCCTAGAAAGATCAACCCAAGCTCCATATAAAATAGGGACGCCCTTCTCTCAGGACTTAGTGCTAATCATGCTCATCACTGAACCATTTAAAGAAGTAGAGAGACCTCATCTAAAACCTATTTGGTGCTTAGACAAGATTCCATTATTTTCGGCCCAAAGTTCTAGCTCTCTCAACATGGCCCCCGCAAATATTTTACTATCTGAGTCAAGGAGGGAGATTAGGTGATAGTTAATTGGATCGGCCTCATCACTCTTCTTATAAATTGCAATCACAATGGCCAACTTCAAAGAATCTGTGAAACATCTGTTTTCCAATAGTCCTGAAAATAAGACCAATAGGAGTCTAGACCAAGAGCCTACATCAGACTTGAAAATGTGATTATTCAAAGCATTTTGGCCATACTCTGGTGCCAGGCAACATCAAATTGTACTTCTGATGATAAAGACAAAGGTCTCTTGTAAGGTTCTTAAATAACTACACCAAATGGTCTCCACTACTCTATTGCTTGGAGCTGTGTTTGATTTGTTGAAAAACAAAAAATTAAGGACCAACAGTTTCTCTAGCTCCTGCTTCCTAAAACTCTGAGCATCAATTCACCATCTTTCTGATGACGCAAGTATCTGTACGATCGAGACCAACACCTATATTCACGGCCTAGCCTCTTGGACTCTGACACAAACTCTCCTATTGAGATCGTTTTATATTTTAGGGCTTGAATCATATGTCTACGTTCTCATGTGCAAGCCCAAGACACATCATCAAAAGTGCTTATGGGCCACCCTCTGATTTGGACCAAGGGCACTGGGACGAGCTAAATCCAAGATTAATTCAAGGAAATTTAACAGACCACATAATGCTGTTAGATCTCCTTCTGAAAAGTAGGTCAAAACATGTGTTTGATTGCTATTTAAACAGGTCCCCTCCCCTCTAAATTTGACAATACTATTCCCTCTATTATTTACCGTAAGATCAGGGTGATGGCCAATTTTTGAAATCAACAGGGGGATGATGAAACTCGCTGTAAGCATACTGTGATCACTGGTTCCTTGATTTAAAACTTGAAATGTAACACACCAAGCAAGCATATTTTCTGACAGATATAACTAATCTAAGATGGATTCTTGGGAGCCCCTCTTCTAAATTTTAGCCATGATTAAGTCTGCCTCCACATTCCCATTAGCCAGGACCAAGTTCCATGCTAGAAATAAATGAATCCATTTCATAACATTCATAGTCACATCTTTACTTAGCTCATTTGTCCTCCTTATTGCGATGCACTGGGAATTCAGATCCACAGCCAAGATTATGTTGACTGGGCCATCAATAGAGCGCACCGACAGCAGTAATTCAGAAAGGAACTGCAAAAAGTATTCTAAGTTAGAGGAGGCAGGGTTCCAGTAAGTGACATGGATGGGTTATTGCCCTTAAGGGATAACTTAACTGGCAGGATTTCTTGATTCTTTGTTTGAATTAGCTCTAACCCCAAGATAATTTAATTATGGAGAGCTATAAGTAGGCCTCCTGCCGGTCGACTGCCATTCTTGTGTGTAGCTGGTTGCTCCAGTATAGAGAACCCATATACCCTGAAGCAGTTGGTTAACTGTGTCTCCTGAAATAAGACTATATCATACCCTCCAAATATGGCCTCTCGAGCAGTTTTCTTTTTGAAGGAACTGGAGCTCTGTGTATTTCAACTGCTCAAATTAAGCTTCCCTTTCACTAAAGAGAATCATTAGGAACCCTCAGCTTCTCTATGATTTGTGACATGATCTCTGGTATAAACTGCCACACTCTTGTTTCAAATTTGTGCCCTAATTGAGGGCCATCCTTACTTGTGGTACTGTCTGGTCTAAACAATTGATTCCTATCTCTGTAATCACCCATAGAGTTAATGAGAGACTCCTCACCTATTCCATTAGCCACAGAGGTGGAAGACTGAATGGTATTACTTGGGATTTTTGGAGCTACTTCATATTCAAGTTTAAGAAACTTGACTTTGGCCACCAGCAATTCAGTAACACTCATAGGATATCTTAAACTAATTTAAAATCCATTTGTAGTATCTTCATATGAAAAACAGACACAGGGCTTCATTCTAACTTTGCCAGTCTGGAAACAACAGTGCAGGCAAGCTTATCAGCACTGTTGTTTCTGTACCAGCAAACTATGGGTCTGCCTGCCGAAGCCGCTGTGCCCAACAGGTCTGACCTTGCCGGGCACAGCGGTCATGGTAGGCAGACCGTCACAGAAGCACCGGCACCGTTAGCAACGGTCCCGGTGCTTCCGGGGTGCCCACTCCCATAGAGTTCCATTAGACTCTATGGGAATGGGGATTAACAATATTGCCAGCGCCTAACTTCCCAGCCGTTGGACTTGAAAGAGCCCGGTAACACCGGGAAGTCAGGCGCCAGTAATTTATTACGGTCCAGCAGCAACCTGCCGGTAGCACCAGCACAGTTACCACAGGACCCGTAATTAGGCCCATAGTCTATGTCATAAGTAGACAGTAAATACAAATCAGGAACATCCTTTGTGATGGATAGAATCACACTCCGGTTTAATTGTCTCAGCCATACTCTTGGACAGGCAATACTTGAACTCTTTTGTTCCATTGGGCTGTCGCTTACAATGCTGTTTCGTTGCAATTGGTCAGTCAAACTATTGTCTGGCGAATCATTAGATAAAACCCCTCAAATCAAGCAAAACAGTTCTTACCAACCCTCTCTCGGAAAGGTTGATAAGATAGGTGGAAGCACAACAACAACTTTTTCCTTCTTACAAAATATTGGGGCCAGGCAAATTTGAACTTGCACATTTGCTATTTCCACTTTGTCAGTTTGGACACTTGCACATGGATTAGATTTAACCACTTCAAGTACTTTTTCCCCCTACAAAATATTGGGGCCCATCATGTTAGCTTCTCTTTGTCAGTTTTTCCATTTGAACTCCAACACTTGATTTACAGGCAGGTAGGCTCCTGACCTGTGAGGGAAATATAGGAGATTCTATCATTGTGCCTCAAGAGTTGTGAACAGTTACCGGCTCCCTAAGGTCATGAAGCTCTCCCTTCTTGCTTTTTTTTCACTCCATTACCTTCCATTTATTTGTTGTCAGTGGAGCCACAGTGCTGCCTGCTTTACATGGGATATTCAGACCATTCAACATTTTTTTTACTGATTTCTTTGTTTTACATATTTTTTGTTGCTTCGTTTTTTGTTTTTTGTTCAACGTGGATTTGTTGAAAAATTGGCTTCTCTACCACCTCTTTACTTTTCTTTTTACTCCTCTTCCTTTTATTCCCACATTTCCTTGTGGTATGGACATTAATTAAAGCAATTCTAATACCTCCTCGTGATTATTCCCTTCCGGGATACCCTCGCCGAGTCAACCTGATTCGGGATCATTAGAAATCTGTGCAAGTCTCATAAACACTTCCAAAATTGACTCAGATAACAGAATATCATCTAAAACATCTGGCAGTTCCACAACCATCTCGGGAAGGGCTAAAATTGCACCACTGTCTGCTTTCGATTGAGATACTTGGGCTTCTATTAGCATGTAGAGCTTGCCATCAAGAATCTCAATCTGTTTTTCTATGGCTGAGAATCTTCAGAGTCTTGTTGGTGGAGGGTAATTGCTGAGGTCTTAGTGCCTGACCCAACTGCAGTCTGAGTTGGAGAGCCCAGAGAATCACTGACCCTCAAAGGAGATCTAATTGGCGTCTCTATTCGATCATAAACCTCGATGAGATCATCCTCATCCAGGCTCCGATGTCTTCTTTTTGTACAAAAGTAATTTATTTTTTGTTTCATCGTTATTGCAGTCAGCATGTACTCCAAGCCATTTGCCAAGGCTAATCTTGATTCATCTCCCCGCCACAACGGGGTCAGAGTCACGGATGGGGTTTCCTTTATTGTTATTGAAGCAAGGACTTGTGGCACAATAGTTAGCTTATTTACAGTACATAAGGACAATAGAAAAAGGAATCAATATCTATTGTATTAATCCAAATTAGCACACCACAACAATCATACCATAGTCATGTATGCACATACAGTGTTATTAAATCAATAAATATCTTGAGCAGAAAAACAATGAATTCATAGTTCAAAAACATATAGCCTATAAATGAGATGGTTAATTAATTCTTGCTTTCATTTTAAGGCTATTTCCAAAACACCACCGACCAGCTTCGAGGTTGCTATATATTTGTGAACATCTTCATCAGTAGAACAAAACTGTCTGATAAAAACATATGTACATAGAATTAAACCTTTACACTTGAAATTATCCATATACACACAGAAGAACACCTTCAATCATACTGACAGGCAAGATGCTGCCAAACATTAATGGGTGGCCTGCAAAAAACAAGGAAACCATAACATTATATAGGAATCCTTGTATGTCTAGATGTCAAAACAAGAAGTGCATCACCTAAAGTTGGGTGCCTGAATCAAAACAATTGGTATGTGAGGGGATGGCAGGAAAGAGGGATACGGCAGCACATAGTGATCAGCCTGTGTAGTCTAACTGGAAGCCATAACCATCTGACTGATAGCCAAAGGGTGAGCCACAACTGACTCAAAAGAATCAACACATTGTATGACAAACTGCGTTAGGAAATTGGTGCCTTCGTGTCCATTCAATGGTAGGTATTGAGTATCCTATTTACTATATTGTGGAGAACCAGAAGAGGCTTGCCTATACACAGATACAATTAGAGAAGTTCAAATGATGGCCACAATCATACAAATCAAAATCAAAAGTAATGTATAAATAAACACTAGTTGAAAGAGACTTACAGAACAATCAAGCCAACACCCAAGGCCCAGACCATCAACGTACCACAATCTCTGTAATTATGCTGGTGAGCCATGCAATGGAACCACATGTGTGGCAGGCAAGGATAAAGACAAGTACCTCATTCATGGTGCTTTGAGCATATGGTACACATCTGACCTTCCCAGTGCTAATGCGGCAAGAAACAAATGCAGGGCACTGCTGTGTAGGGGTTCACATCAAATAGGCCAACACAGTGGCTGGAGTGAAACTAAGTCAGCAATAATAACGAGAAGATCAAATCAGGTAGTAGAAATGAAAGAAGGCTAAAGTCTGTCAACTCGGGCCAGGTGGGCAGCAGACATATTGGAATGGAGTGGAGATGTAATGCAAGTAGGGAAGGCAGCCTAAAATTGACATGGCGGTGCACATTGAAGGCTAAAAATGGAGTGCACTGTCACTGTCTTTGGGTGCCCGCTGTCAGCAGTGTTATTTTCTCATTGTGGTTCACCTGCGTTCAGTCTGCAGCAGCTCCGCAGGGGCAGCGTTTCTCTTGTCGGCTGAACTTCTGCTTCCCACTTTCTATGACCCGGCCGCTGGGAGTTTCTTCATCGGCTTCTCCTTCGTGTCCGTTTGACACTGGACCATCTATGGACTCGCTTTCCCTTCTCACAACATCTCGGTCCGTTCTCCTTCTTCAGATTCCTTGAACTTTGCGGTTCCTCCCAGGAGGGTAGTTTGACAAAGCTATTCTGTCCTTTTCTTTTAAAGAACCCATTGCGATTAATTGTCCCTATTGATTAGACTGCGTGTGTTATTTCCCTGGAGTATTCCTCATCACTCCAAACATCTTCCTTGTTGCTCATGATTCACTGAGGTATTGATGTTCTTCCTCGTCTCAAATTTTTGACAGGATTCATATGGGTAGTCCCTACTCTTCCTCGCCCCAGTACCTGTTAAGGAGGTGGAAGTGTCTACCTTACACAGGTACATGGAAGTATAGGGTTCTAAAGGATCTTCCATGGAGTAAAAGAGTAAGGGAGGTTGTGAAGGGGTGGGTAAATACTGCATTTTCCATACTGTGTCATCCCTTATCCCATAAGGGTTTTCCCTCTGCATTATTATTATTATTATTATTATTATTATTATTATTATTATTATTATTATTATTATTATTATTATTATTATTGCATTTATTGAGTATTAAGATGGATTTCTGAACTCTGACCTGGAGGGGCAGAGGTTCAGAAGGCCAGTCTCGTTTCTTGGAACAGGGTAACCGCTGGACAAGCCAGACCAATCAGGGTAGCGATGGCGGCGGTCAAGACTATCAGGCCGATTCATGGAATTAATGTGCTCCGAAAATTCCGGCGCAAGCGTGCGAAAACGTGCGATTCGCAGTGAAAGAGTGAAAATCGCAGTGCAAGGGCGAATATCGCAGGGAAACCATCGCACATCTATTCATGGAAGTCCGTGCGCGAGTAAAATCAGGGATGTGCGCTGAAAAAGGGCGCGGCGCACGCCGGCGCACAGGTCATCTAACGGCGTGTGCTAAGGCCACAGAGAAAGCGCACATAGCGCGGCACACATAACAAAAGTAGGCGGAACACGGGGCGTGACATGCGGAATGGGGAACAACTTGTGAAAATGTGGGCGTCACGGGGAAGTACAGGAGGCAAGTGCGCGGAACGCCCACACGCTCGCTTACAACACGTATTCATGGAATCGAATAGGGCAAACCAGCGCACGGGCAAAGACGCGCACAGGCCCATACACGTCCGCCACATGAAAGCAGGCGGTAGCGTCCCTGCGCATGAAAAAAATGTGTGCCAAAATATGTGCTAACAAAAAGCACATATACACAGCTCTGATGAATGTCCCATACTGTGGCCCTCTAGGATAAATGACGTGCAAAGGGGTACGCGACAAACACGGACACCCGATGTGTGAATAATAGCGTTTGCATGTATTTCGTGGGTGTGCGGGAAGTTTTACACGTGATCGAGCCTGGGGGAGCAGGGTACGTGTATTTCAGGGGCTCGTGGGATGTTTAACACGCGATCGGGGCTGGGGGAGCGGGGTATGTGTATTTCAGGGGCTCGCTGGAAGTTTAACACGTGATCGGGGCTGGGGGAGCGGGGTACGTGTATTTCAGGGGTGCGCGAGAAGTTTCACACGCGATTGGCCTGGGTACGTGTATTTCAGGGGTGCGTGAGAAGTTTTACACGCGATTGGCCTGGGTACGTGTATTTGAGGGGTGCGCAAGAAGTTTCACAGGCGATTTACCTGGGTATGTGTATTTCAGGGGGGCGCGAGAAGTTTTACACGCGATTGGCCTGGGTACGTGTATGTCAGGGGTGCGCGAGAAGTTTCACAGGCGATTTACCTGGGTATGTGTATTTCAGGGGTGCACGAGAAGTTTTACACGCGATTGGCCTGGGTACGTGTATTTCAGGGGTGCGCAAGAAGTTTCACACGCGATTGGCCTGGCTGCGTGCATTTCAGGGGTGCGCGAGAAGTTTCACACGCGATTGTCCTAGGTACGTGTATTTCAGGGGTGCGTGAGAAGTTTCACACGTGATTGGCCTGGGTACGTGTATTTCAGGGGTGCACGAGAAGTTTCAAACGCGATAGGCCCTGTGCGAGTGGGGTGCGTGTATTCCTGGGGTTCGCGTGAAGTTTCACACGCGATCGGGCCTGGGGGAGCGGGGTACGTGTACTTCAGGGGTGCACAGGTGTTTTCACACGCGATCGGGCCTGGGGGAGCGGGGTATGTGTATTTCAGGGGTGTGCAGGTGTTTTCACACGCGATCGGGCCTGGGGGAGCGGGGCACGTGTATTTCAGGGGCTCGCGGGTGGTTTCACACGCGATTGGCTTGGGTACATGTATTTCAGGGGCTCGCGGGTGGTTTCACACGCGATTGGCCTGGCATGTGTATTTCAGGGGCTCACGGGTGGTTTTACATGCGATCGGGCCTGGGGAAGCAGGTACGTGTATTTCAGGGGCTCGCGGGTGGTTTTACATGCGATCGGGCCTGGGGGAGCGGGGTACGTGTATTTCAGGGGGGCGCAGGTGTTTTCACACGCGATCGGGCCTGGGGGAGCGGGGTACGTGTATTTCAGGGGTGCGCAGGTGTTTTCACACGCGATCGGGCCTGGGGGAGCGGAGTATGTGTATTTCAGGGGTGCGCAGGTGTATTTCAGGGGTGCGCAGGTGTTTTCACACGCGATCCGGCCTGGGGAAGCGGGGTACGTGTATTTCAGGGGCTCGCAGGTGGTTTCACACGCGATTGGCCTGGGTGCATGTATTTCAGGGGCTCGCGGGTGGTTTCACAGCGATTGGCCTGGGTACGTGTATTTCAGGGGCTTGCGGGTGTTTTCACACGCGATCGGGCCCGGGGGAGTGGGGTACGTGTATTTCAGGGGCTCGCGGGTGGTTTCCCACGCGATTGGCCTGGGTACATGTATTTCAGGGGCTCGCGGGTGGTTTCACACGTGATTGGCCTGGGTACGTGTATTTCAGGGGCTTGCAGGTGATTTTACATGCGATCGGGCCTGTTGGAGCGGGTACGTGTATTTCAGGGGCTCGCGGGTGGTTTTACACGCGATCAGGCCTGGGGGAGCGGGGTACGTGTATTTCAGGGGCACGTAGGTGGTTTTACACGCGATCGGGCCTGGGGGAGCGGGTATGTGTATTTCAGGGGCTCGCGGGTGGTTTTACACACGATCGGGCCTGGGGGAGCAGGGTACCACTCACCGTCTGCCTTGCAAAAACGCTTAGCCAACACCCACCCGCTGTGAAGTAATAGCGTGTGAACCCCAACGCCTGCAAAACACACACACCGCACCCCACGAAAAGCACATACAGAGCAATGGAAATCCACGTGGGATCTTCAAACCCTGCCAGGGCAACGCCCGTGCACGATACATCACAGAGGCGCTTACACGCTAAGGGCCTTTGGTTCAATGAAATCGCGTATGTGTTCTGATGCGCTTACGCGCTAAGGGCCTTTCCTCGAATTACACGCTGACGTGCAGAATTTTCACGTGCCAAATCACTCCGTATCAAGCTGGCCACGCGTAAGCAAACGGAAGACCACGCTCCTGCCCAAAAGGCTGAATTACTGCCCTCCAGAGCCCCGAGCAGCCTCCCACGAGCCATCTGCTGTTGCCTGCCTGCCTGCCTGTCTGCTGCCACCGTGCCCTGCCATTTGGTGACTGCACATCAGCCATCTGCTTGGGTCCAGTTGCTGTGTCCACCCCTGCTGGAAAAGAAGACTCCCGACTGGGATACCATCGCTCCACAGCTCAGCCCCAGGACCCAGTTTCCCACCCACGCCTGCCTCGGGGGTCGCCATGTCGGGGCAAACACCATCCGAGACCACTGGTGACCCCCTTCCAGAGGGGCAGAGGGCCACCAGCTTCACTGCCACCGAAGTTGGTGTCCTGGTGGAGCAAGTCCTGGGGCATTATGATGCCCTATTCGGATCATCACGCGCCAACAAGGATGGACGGGACGGGATCTGGGATGACTTTGTGGTTGCCATCAACGCGGAGGGGGTGGCAACCCGCACCATCAAGCAAGTGAAGAAGCGCTGGGAGGACTTGAGGTCCAGGACCCTCATGAAGGCCCGGCGCCTCGTGGAGGGGGGCCGGGGCAGCATGAGTACCATCCAGCTGAGGGTCCTGGAACGCGTACGCCCAGCGCTCCACGCCCAGATCCTTGAGGGGCAGACCCGTTCGGAGTTGAGCGGTAAGTGGCCAAGCATTGCTGTGTGAGACAGGGAATGTTGCAGTGTGCTGGTTGTCTGATACTTGCCTGTATGTGTGACATAGGCAATGTACGTATGTGTGTGTGCAGGGACATCATGGTCATGCATGTGAGGCCAGTAATGTGTGAACCACATGGTTGGTGCATGTGTTCAAATGCAACATGGGGAGATCTATGCGGAATGGACACATGAAAGCATGCCAGTCTCTGTTCCTGGACATGGGTGGGGGTGAGGGATGGGTGCTGATGCCATGTACATGTATGGTGTCCATGTCTGTGTGTCTGACCTGCGTGTCTGTGACTTGTAAATGGCATGGATGCATGACACATGTCTGTGACAATGTTCAGATTCACTGATGCAGCCTAGTCATCCTTTTATCCACTGTGTCTGGGGTGTACAAGTCCAGATGGATGAAACTACGGTGAAGTGTGTGCATGTGATAGGCATGACCCATGATGCATGTGAGTTTCAAACCAACATTGTATGTTTCAAGAGTCCCTTGGACATGTATGCTAATGTCCATAGCATGTGCCATGCCGGTTACTGAATGTGTTTTGCCTGCACTACCCATGTGTTGTGGAGGGACATGATGGAAGTGATGTTTGACAGTGCCACTCATCTGCTATTGCTTCCTGTCTAGGGGACCATTGTACAGTACCCTGATGCTTGTGTTCTATGTCTCCCTCTACACAGCGGCAAGTGAAGAAGAGGGCGGAGACGGCGCTGTGGAGCCAAGCGGCAGGGATGCCCCCACGGCTGCAGCGGAATGGGTGGGTGAGCCCCCACAGGGGCTTGCAATGGCGGAAGATGGTGTGGAGCCATCCAGGTTGGTGGTTTCCACAGAGGAGGAGGAGGCCGCTACTGAGCCGCGCATGGGGCCTGGTGGGGGCATACCTGCTGGTGCAAGTGGTGCAGTCCAGGGCCTGGGGCAGCAGGCAGCACAGGTCGTCGCGGAGGGGCCTGTGCATGTCACTGTCCCTGACACTGTGACTGCACCACCATGCACCAGCAGGGAGGCCCCATCCCAGGCCCGTCCGCAGTTAGGGGGGATGTCCATGTCATCTGACACTCCTCTACCTGAGGACGAGGGGACCCCCAGCCATATGGAGAAGGTCCTGATTGGTGTCTCGTGGCGCACGGGTGTCATTTGTGATGAGGTGCGTGCTTCCCGGGGGAGCACACACGTCATCACGAAGAGCACCGTGCCAACGTGGCCCAGTTGGGAGCGACCATGGTCAGGGTTTTCGTACATGTGTCGGCCACTCTGGCGACCCTCTCCTCCTCTGTGGAGGCTGTGCGCCAGTCGTTCTCCATGCCGTCTTCCGGCCCAGATGCCACCAGGGCCCCCTGTGGACCTGCCCCGACCAACGCAGCCAGCTCGGTGGGGATCCCATCCCTGCCACAGTCGGGAGTCGGAGGTCCAGCAGGGGTGGACACACCAGCAACTGGATCCCAGCAGATGGAGGATGTGACAGCATAATCTGGCAGGGCACGTGCACGACGGCATTGGTGGATTCCATCAGCCTGGATGCCGTTGTGCTGGCAGAGGCCGTGGCGTCAGAGGCAGCGGCAGGCTCGACGTGGGAGGCATCATGGCTCGGGGCCATCAACATCAGAGGGGCAGGCATCGGCCGGAGGGCAGGAGAACCCTGGAATGGGAGTGTCTCCCGTGTGGGAGCGGTTGGGCCAGCAGATAGGTGCGGAGCGGCAGCAGGCAGAGGAGGAACGGCTCACAATAGTCAGGGTGGCTGAGGCGGGGGTGAGTGCCTCGAAGGTATTCGCAGGGAGTTGGAGCTGGACACTGCATTATCACTGCGAGACCTCGGGGCCAGTGAACATGCCCGCCTCCAAGCCATTGAACAGGAGTTTGATGATGCCCTGGCCCATGACATCAACCAATGAGCCGTTGGACATGCCCGCCGCCATTGTATATAGTTAGTTAGTTAGTTAGTGTTAGGTTTCATTTTGGTTTTCATTTATTTTGGGGTGCTTGGACAATCCCCCACATTTTTGTATAAAATTCTTCATTAGTTAGTGTATTTTGGTAGGTTTCATTTCAACTGTTGGGCTCATGGACCCAGGATTTCATCCTTGTAAATAGTTGGACTGTGTATTTTTCGGCATTTGGAATTTTATTTGACCATGGAGCAATGGATTTTACTTTGTTCTTGCAGTTTGGATTTGCTTTGTTGCCATGAGAGTTTGGAGTCATTTTGTTTTGAGTTCTTTTTTGGATTCAGATTTCATTTTATAATGATTTTCTGTCATTCAGCATTTCATTCCTTATGTCCATTGTTTGGTGTTCTTATTTGTTTCACTGCATTTTTTGTTCAATAGATATTTTTCCTTAGTTCAATGTGTGGTATTCTCTCATTGGTTTCATGCATGTCACGATGTGGCTTTTCACATTGACTGGCCCACATTGTGTGTGTGTGACAGACATGTGTTGATGTATATACATGCCATTTGGGTTGTTTCATGTAATGGCCATTTTAATGTGGGGGTAGACTTGGTTGGTTATTTGGCCAGGGGTGGCGTGCGGTTGGATTTGGGTGGACATGAGGGCCATGATTGTGGGTCATGTTGTCGTGTTGGGGGGGTACATGAGTGGGGGCCTGCTGGCAGGTGCCCTGCACTGCTGGGAGGTGGGGGTGCTGGGGGACATGTGTGGGACATGGGTGGGGGCCTGCTGGCAGGTGCCCCGCACTGCTGGGGCGTGGGGGTGCTGGGGGACATGTGTGAGACATGAGTGGGGGCCTGCTGGTAGGTCCCTGCACTGCTGGGGGGTGGGGGTACTGGGGGACATGTGTGGGACATGTGTGGGGGCCTGCTGGCAGGTTCCCCGCAGTGCTGGGGTGTGGAGGTGCTGGGGGACATGTGTGGGACATGAGTGGGGGCCTGCTGGCAGGTGCCCCGCACTGCTGGGGGGTGGGGGTACTGGGAGACATGAGTTGGTGTTCATATTGCAAGGTGAAATGTGGCTTGGCTGGGGGGCATGCCCATGGTGGATGGGCTGCCTGCGGGACATGACCAGGGGTGCAGGGTAGTCCCCTGTGGTGTGGGCTGCCTGCAGGGGCCGTGGAGGGGGAAGCGGGGACACCTGGGAGGACCCACACTGCCAATTCACGTGTAGGAGTCCCCGCGCACCCCTGAAATACACGTACCCAGGCCAATCACGTGTGAAAACACCCGCGCACCCCTGAAATACACGTACCCAGGAAAGTCGCATGTAAAACTTCCTGCGCACCCCTGAAATACATGTACCTAGCCCAATCGCGTGTAAAACTTCCCGCGCACCCCTGGAATACACATACACCGCTCCCCCAGGCCTGATCGTGTGTAAAACTTACCGCGCACCCCTGAAATACACGTACCCAGCCCAATCACGTGTGAAAACACCCGCGCACCCCTGAAATACACGTACCCAGGCCAGTCGCGTGTGAAAACACCCGCGCACCCCTGAAATACACGTACCCAGGCCAATCGCGTGTAGAACTTCCCGCGCACCCCTGGAATACCCGTACACCGCTCCCCCAGGCCCGATCGCATGTTAAACTTCCTGCGCACCCCTGAAATACACGTACCCAGCCCAATCGCGTGTGAAAACACCCGTGCACCCCTGAAATACACGTACCCAGGCCAGTCGCGTGTGAAAACACCTGCGCACCCCTGAAATACACGTACCCAGGCCAATTGCATGTAGAACTTCCCACGTACCCCTGGAATACACGTACACCGCTCCCCCAGGCCCGATTGCGTGTAAAACTTCCCGCGCACCCCTGAAATACACGTACCCAGCCCAATCGCGTGTGAAAACACCCGCGCACCCCTGAAATACAAGTACCCAGGCCAGTCGTGTGTGAAAACACCCGCGCACCCCTGAAATACACGTACCCAGGCCAATCGCGTGTAGAACTTCCCGCGCACCCCTGGAATACACGTACACCGCTCCCCCAGGCCCGATTGCGTGTGAAACTTCCCGCGCACCCCTGAAATACACGTACCCAGCCCAATAGCATGTAAAACTTCCCACGCACCCCTGGAATACACGTACACCGCTCCCCCAGGGCCCGATCGCGTGTGAAACTTCCCACGAACCCAAGTTATACACTTACCCCGCTCGCAAAGGCCCTTCCGCGTGTGGAAGTTACCGCGAAACCCGTAATACACGTTCTCCACTTGGCGTTTGCTGTTTGGCAGTCCGGTAAACTGGTTTTGGGTTGTCGCAGACCTTTGCGCTGGATTGGGGATTTTGATGCCTTTTCCTTGCGCGAGGGTGCTCTTGGGGGCGTAACTGGCGCTGCTGCAGGGTGGCTGCGCCACTCTGCGCCACGGCTGGTTTTGGAGGCTTAAATCCATGAATACGCTGTGCGCTGAAATGGATTTTAACGCACGTGGCTGGCGCAGTCTATCGCACTGGAAGCATTTAAAGTTAACAAGGTACTTGTTTCCATACTGTTAGATAGGACTATGGCCTTTAAAAAGTTATACTACGACAATTCACTACGTGTCCCGTTAGAAATAACTTGAAATGCCTTCGCTCGTGCGCAACACT